>NC_046657.1:73431701-73442998 GCF_010883055.1 Belonocnema kinseyi | reverse complement strand
TGTTGGGGAATGAGAGGTGAGAGGGAGTAAGAGATGGAAAGTGAGGGAATGGATACTAAGTTAGGTGGTATAGGAAGGTGAAAGTGGGGTGATAAGTTCGAGCAGGCAAGGGTAGAATAAAAGAGGAGATTAGATAGAGATAAGGGATAGAGGAAGGGGAGCGTTGTCAATAACTTAATTAACGAAACCCATTTTTATAGGCGCATGGCGCCTATTTGAACTATTTTTTTTTGTGAAATAAAATAGTCTAAGAATTTCTGGGACGTGAGAGAAGAAGAGTGTTTTATGTAGGCTGGGGTGGCTCATGGAATACGTGTGCAAATGGAAGTAGGCTGCCACGGTTGCGAGCAGATTAATACGATAGTGGAGCGGCCAAGGTAGGCAGAAATTGCATGTTATACGTAATTGGCAATTTCTGTAACGCGATCCGGCTACTATCTCTCCATAAGGGTTTCTATCCTTTTAAACTCTCTTTCACGCATTTCCCTTTATATGATTATACTTCCTACTTTCTTGAAAGTTAACTCATGACCAGGGTGTCCCACTGGTGTGAGAAAATATTATGAGAAATGAGGGTAAGGAAGGTAGGGACAATGATATAGGTGATTAGCGGTAGTGAGAGGAAATAAGGGATGATTGAGTAGGGGATGCGCAGAAAAATTAGAGGAGGAAAATTAGGGGAAAGTAGGTAAAGGATTAGGGGTATTAAAGAGGAAATTAAGGGAGGGGAAAGTAGAGGAAGTGATGGAAAAGTAGGGGAAGGGAAATAGAGGAATTGAGTAGTTGAGAAATGGGGGAAGTATGGGAAATGAGTAGAGGGTTAGTGAATGGAAATAAGGAGTGTAGAAGTGAGAAGAGGGGATGTGATTTGAAATGAGGGATGAGGAAGTAGGTGCAGTGATGGACAATGAGGATAGGAGCAGTAGGAGAAATAAGGAAGGTGGAGAGAGGGAAAGGGAGGAAAGTTGTGGTTTATTGAGGGGATAAGAGGAAGTGAGGGTCAGTAGATATAAATTATTGAGAGTTTGCATACAAAATTTCTAAATCAAAAATGTATTAAGCTTGAATTATAAAAGTCTCAGCTTGAAATACATGCAATTGCATCGCTTAATACGATCGTAAGTAATGGTTTTTAATACGAAAGTTGGATTTTTTTCATTTTAATGGCCCTGGAAAATGTTCGCCAACCGGGAAATGACGGTATAGTTTTTCCGGGATTAAAACGGTCATCCTGGTTTTATTTTAGGTTTTTTTAACACAGGGAACTTTCTAAAAGAATTATTATAGTTCCGATTTTAAACCGGAAATTTTTTAAACAAATGATAATTTTGAGATGGTTCAGGAAATTTTCAACAAAAAATTAGAATTCTGATCTGGAACGAGGAGTTTTCCAAAAGAATTATAATTTAAACTTGGAATATTTTAAGGAATTTTCAATACATAAAAGTTACAAGGAATTGCAAAAGATTTCAAAAGATTTGAAGTACTTTAGGGTATTTTAAGAGCTTACAAGGAATTTTCAATAAATAAAAATTCCAAAGAATTTCAAAAGATTTGAATATTGTAGGGTATTTTAAGAAATTCCAAGTAATTTTTAAAGGATTTCAGTAAGTTAATGTGATACCAAAAACTTCTAAGGATTTTTGGTTTTTTTAAATAGATTACAAGGGAATTGTAAATAAATAAAAATTCCAAGGAATTTCAAAAGATTTTAGAATATTTGAAATTTATTAAGGTATTTTAAGAGATTCTAAGGAATTTTCAACTTATTTGAGTAATTGAATGTGATACCAAGGATTTTTTAATATTTTAGAATATTCTAAAAGATTCCAAGGAATTTCGAAATATTTAAAAAGATTTGAAATAATTTAGGGTATTTTAAGAGATTCCAAAAAATTTTCAGTAAAGAAAAGTTCCAGGGGATTTCAAAATATTTTAAAGGATTTAAATATATTAGGCTATATTGAGAGATTTCAAGGAATTTTCAACTCATTTCAGTAACTGAATGAGATACCAAAGATTTCTAAAGATTTTAGGGTATTCTAAAAGATTCCAAGGAATTTTCAATAAAGAAAAATTCCAAGGCATTTTGAAAGATTTAAAAATATTTGAAATACTTTAGGGTATTTTAAGAGATTCCAAGGAATTTTCAGTAAATAAAAATTCCAAAGAATTTCGAAGGATTTTAAAAGATTTTTGAATATTTTAAGGGTATTTTAGAATATTCCAAGGAATTTTCGGTGGATTTTAATAATTTAAACGAATTTAAAACATTTTAGGCTATTAAAAAAAACCATTTTTTTAAATAGCTCTTAAAATTTCCCAGGAATTTCAAAATGTTTTAACTTTTCAGAAATATCTTAAGAGATGAAAATTCAATCATCTGGTTGAATTTTACTTTGGTCCTTTACTAGAAAATCTCTGTAGCATTCCAATTTATGTTTCCTTCTAAATTTAATTATTTTATTGAATATTTTTCTTATTTGGAAGAAAATTCGTCTCGATTGGTAAAAGTTTTTTCTTTTTTGGAAAAATGCAACTATTGGTTGAATTTTTAACTCCAAAATATAAATTTTCAAAAAAACAATCAGTCATTGATAAAATATGTAAATTTTCTATTGAAATACTTGAATTTTAATTCAAAATAGTTGAATTAGAAACAAAAAAGTAATTTTCAATTAAATAGTTTAATTTTCTACGAAAATAAAAGAATTTCATCTAAAATAGATTAATTTTGAATAAAAAGGTTAATTTGAAGTAAAACAGTTGCATTTTCACGACAATAATATAATTTCATTTGAAATAGATCAATAATTGTGAATAAAAAAGTTGAATTTTCAATAATGAAATTAATTTTCAATAGAATAGATGAATTCGCTACAAAATAATAGAATTTTCATCCAAATAGATGAATTATAAACAAAAAAGAGTTAATTAGGGACGAAATAGTACATTTTCTATAACACTGTATAATTTTCAACGAAAGGAGATGAATTTTCAACAAAATAATGGAATTTTTAATTAACAGAGCTTAATTTTCAGTCGGAAAAGATGAATTTTTAACAAAAAAGGATGTTCGCAAAAAAAACAGTTTAATTTTCAACGAAATAATTAAATGTTCAACGAAAAGAGATGAATTTTGAACCGGAAAATATGAATTTTTAACAAAAATATTAATTTTCAATAAAACTGTTTAACTTTCTGTAAAGCAAGTAAATGTTAAATCAAAAGTGATAAATTATGAACTAAATAATTGTATTTTTAACAAAACAATTATATTTTCAACAAAATAATTAATTTATATTTAAAATAGTTGAATTTTCAAAATTAAAATTATTTCTTGAAAAAAAGATGATTAAAAAATTTTATCCCGAAAATATGAATTTTCAGCACAAAAGTTAATTTTCAATAAAATAATTAAATTATCAACCAAAAGTCATGAATTTTGAACTAAATAGCTGAATTTGAATAAAAAAATTTTGATAAAAAGAATTGAATTTACAACCAACAGATTTAAATTTTCACCTCAAAAATATGCATTTTTAACAAAAACGTAAAACTGCAATATAAGCGTTTAATTTAAAAAAAAAGTAAATTTTAAACTAAAATAGTTAATTTTTTGACAAAATAATGGAATTTTCAACAAAAAAGTGAATTTTCAATAAAACCATTTAATTTCCAACAAAATAATGGAATTTTTCTCCAAATGAGAATTTCTAATCAAAACAGTTGAATTTTTAACCCGAAAATATTAATTTTTAACAAAAAAGTTAATTTTTAATTAACCTGTTGAGTTTTAAACAAAATAATTGAATATTCAATTGGCAGAGTTGAAAGTTTAACAAAGAAAAAAGGAATTTTTAACGAAAAAGTATATTTGAAATGAAACTGTTCAATTTCAAACAAAAAAGTTTATTTGAAATAAAACCGTTTAATTTTTAACAAAATTTTTAAATTTGCAACAAAAAAAAGATGTATTGTGAACCAAGTAGTTCAATTTTCAACAAAATAATTAAAATTTTATGTATAAGAGTTGCATTTTCAACCCGCAAATATGAATTTTTAACAAACAAGTGAATTGAAAACATGAAATTTTGTTGCTTCTTTCTTTGTTGACTTCTTTTTCATGACTGGAAAATGTTTCCTGGTTGAAAATTGAACTCCTACGAAGGAAGGCTCGCAGTGGAGAACTTAATGCCACGATATAAATGCGCGTCCGGTATCTGGTTTTCTCCTCTCTTCTAGCTCGTCGTGTTCGCGTAATTTAAGGCGCTTCAAACGAGTCGGTTTCGCTTTACCCACTATACCTCTAAAAGGATGAATTGCTGAACGTAATATTTTTACTACATAATCTAAAGGCAATTATACCGTTTGGGACAGAGAGCTTTTTCCAGAAAATTTTCTTTATTATAATTTTTTTTTTTGTAATTAAAATTTTTTTTGCACCTGAAATCGGTAACACTCTGAATAATGCATGGGCTGGGCTGCCGGTTTCAGGCGCAAAAAAGTCACATTTGCAATTACAGCAAAAAAACAAGAAAGAAAAACAATAACCTGTCGATATCGGTCCCAGGAAACTACAACCCATTTAACGAAGAAACAGTGTCCGGTTGTAAAAATGCGATATTGACAGGCCTTGAAAAGGCAATTTTCATTTCACAATTGCCTTTCATTGTCAAGAAGTTTATGTCTTTTGGAAATTATAACTTGCAACCGATATAAAAATATTCCTCTCCTGGAGACGTCACATCAGATAAGAACACAAGAACTAGGGCCATCTAGGTCTATTGGATATAGTGGATGGCAAAAAACTGAGTTGATTTATCTTCTCTTGAGTTGAGTTGCGTCCCTAAGGAAGTCGTTCGAAGATTCTAAAGTTAGTTAATAGTTAGAGTCGATCGATATCGTATTTATTTACTCCACTGATTGACCAGTAAATCAACACTCTTTAGCGACTAGGAATATATAGAGCAGAGACAATCACAAGGATTATTCAGTGTCAATTTATTCGAGATAAGGGATCGTTCATAAACTACGTTACCAATTTAAGGATTTGCGTAAGTAATATTTTGAATGTTTCTGACATTAATCCGTGTTGAAATGTGGGCGACACAACGGGACCAGTGGTAGGAAGAGCACTTCTTTCTATCACTTGTCCCTCCGTGTCGCCCTATTCCAAGTGTATTGATATATGTTTTTCATTGTGCATTATATTTTATACTTAGCTATCCTGAAAAATGTATCATTTAAATAACTTCATTATTTTTACAATTCCTTATACCGATTAGTCTCGAAAAAGACATATTTTAATTGTCTTGTTTTTATAATTTAAAAAAAAACAGTCAAGAACATTTTTTTGGAACTTTTGACATAAATTACAGAACGGGACAAGTGGTAGGAAGAGCACTTCTTTCTACCACTTGTCCCTCTGTGTCGCCCTGTGTCAAGTGTTTTAAAATATGCTTTTCATTTTGCATTATATTTTATACTTAGCTACCCTGAAAAATTTATCACTTAAATAAATTTCTTATTTTTACAAATCATGATACCGATTCGTATCGGAAAATTTGTATCTTCGTTCTCTTGTCTTGATAATTAAAAAAAACCAGTGAAAATAATTTTTCAGAACTATCAACATTAATTACACAGCGGGCCAAGTGGTAGGTAGAGTACTTCTTTCTACCACTTGTCCCGCTGTGTCGCCCTATTCCAAGTGTATTGATATATGTTTTTCATTTTGCATTATATTATATACTTAGCTACCCTGAAAAATGTATTATTGAAATAAATTTTCTATTTTTCCAATTCATAATACCGACAGGTATTGGAAAATATGTATTTTCATTGTCTTGTTTTGATAATTCAACAAAAAAACAGTCAAAATCATTTTTGTAGAAATTTCAACATAAATTACACAGCGGCACAAGTGGTAGGAAGAGTAATTCTTTCTAACACTTATCCCGCTTTGACGCTCGCTTGCCAACACTGATTAAATTTGTAAGTATTGAAAATGATATTTCTGGTCTGACAAGAATTGAATTATTTGAAAATTTAATTTGACATTTTACCTTCAGTGACTTGAAATATGTAGAGGGAAACACTGTGTTAATTTGTTCGAGATAAAGGATGTTACATAAACTACGATACTAATTTGAGGATTTACGCAAGAAATATTTTGAATATTTCTGACGTTAATCCGTGTTGAAAAGTGGGAGACACAGCTGGACAAGTCGTAGAAAGAAGTACTCTTTCTACCACTTGTCCCGCTGAGTAATTTATGTTAAAAGTTCTAAAAAAATTATTTTGCTTTTTTTTAGTATGTTTGCCCCTTTTAATATTTTTTTTATTAACATAAAAGTATTAATAAAAATAAAGAATAAAAGTGATCATCTCGTTGAAATCAGAAGACTTTAAGCTTTTAGATGCTATTTAATAAACAATTCAGAGATTTTTTAAGCGTTTTGCAATAAAAAAAAGTGAGGGGCATCGACTTTTGATTCAAACTTGACTTTTGGTTGAAAAGTCTACTATTATATTTTTGGTTTGTAGTTCATCTCTTTTGTTGAAATATTTATTATTTTGTTGAAAATGCGACTATTTTGTTAAAAATGTATCTTATTTGGTCAGGAATTCGACTAAATTGTTAAAAGCTGAATTACTTTGTTAAAAATCCATTTTTTGGTTTATAGACTTACCTCCTAGGTAGAAAATTAATTTTCTGGATCAAAAACTAATTTTTTGGGTCGAACTCTTTTGTTGTAAATTAATTTTTGTTGAAAATTTCGTCTCTTTTTTTGAAAGTGTAACTATTTTGTTGAAAAATCGTTTTTTCTGTTTTGCAGACAATTTTTTTCTTTAAAAATGTAACTATTTAATTTTTGGTTCAAAATTTATAATTTTTATTGAAAATTCACCCTTTATAGATGAAAGTATCTGAATTTTGGCCAGAAATTAATCTCGCTTGGAAATTCATCCTCTGAAGTAAAAAATGAAACTTTTTGGGTCTAACTTAATCTGGTTTCGTTAAACATTTAACAAAGTCGTAGAGCATTAAACTATTCGGTAGAAATTAAACTTTTTTTAAATTAAAAATTATACTATTTTAAAGAAAATTTAATTTTTTGTAAACAAAATTTTCTTTTGGGTTTAAAAATCAACAATTTGTTTGAAAATTATAGAATTTTGGTAAAAAATTGTATTTTTTGGGGGATTATTAATCTGCTTGCTAGAAAATTAATCTTTTTTCTTAAAAATTTAACCATTTGTTTAAATTTATCATATAAAAATGCATCTTTTTTAAGTTCGAAATTCATCTTCTTGCTTGAAGAAGGTTGTTAAAAATTCATTTTTTGTAAGATTTACCTCCTTGGTTGAAAATTTAATTATTCCATTTTTATCAAATTAATCTTCGGGGTTAAAAAATTATCTTTTGGTTTGAACTCCTCTGTTGTAAATTAATTTCTTTTAAGATTTATCATTTTAGTTGAAAATTGATCTCTTCTGTTTGAAAATTTAACAATTTGTTGAAAATTCTTTTTTTTCGTTACGAGTTAATTTTTTAACTAACAATGTACTATTCCAGCTTTGTTTGAAGATTGGTAATCTTTATTGAAAACTGATCCTCTCCAGTTAAAAATGTATGTGATTTGTTAAAAATTCTTATTTTTTGGTCGAAAATCAATCTTCTCTGTGAAAAATTCATACTTGTGGATTGAAAATGCAAATTTTGGGTCTCAATTAATCTCGCTTTTGCGAGGACTTAAGAATTTAGTAGAAAATTAAACTATCCTTTTGAAAATTAAGTTCTTTGTTAAAAATTCTTATATTTTTGGTTTAAATTTAACTGTTTGGTTGAAAATAACACTATTTTTGGATTGAAAGTTTAATCGTTCTATATATGATTCGTATTTTTGGCTTTAAACTTTGCATTTTTGTTTAAAATTAATGTAAACCTTGAAAAATTTTATTTTTGGTAGAATATTACTTTTCGTTGCTGAAATTTTTTTAAAAAAATTGTCTTCTTTTTTGGTTGAGAAATAATTTTTTTAGCTAACAATGTAACTGTTCCATTTTTGTTTAAAAATTGCTTTTTTTATTGAAAATGTATATCTGCCTATACCTATTTTATTGAAAATAAGTCCTTTTTGATCGATAATTAATCTTTGGGTTTGTTAATCCATATTTTTTGGTTAAAAATGTAACGTTTTGGTCCTAAATTAATTTGGTTTGGTTCAGGATACAACAGTTTGGTTGAGAATTCACATTCTTGATTAAAAATGTATATTTTCGGTTTAAATTCAACCATTTGGTTCAAAATTTAACTGCTTTTATGAAAATTATTTTAATTATTTTAATTTATTATTTCATTATTTACTCCACTGATTGTCCAGTAAATCAAAACTCTTCAACGATTAGAAATATGTAGAGGAAATAAGAGTGATTATTCAGTGTTAATTTCTTCGAGATAAATGATGGTACTTATTTTTATGATCTCTCATTAACATTGACGTGGATAAATTAACTCTTTTGGTTGAAGATTTCATTATTTTGTTGAAAAGTACACTGTTTTATTGGAATTTCATTTTTTGGTTAAAAATTTATATGTTTTGGTTGAAAATTCTACTCTTTTAGTTGATAATTCAATTATTTTGTTAAAAAATCGAATATTTGGTTCACAATTTATTTTGCTTTTGCTTGAAAATTTAATTATTATGTGGAAAATTCAACTGTTTTATTGAAAGTGAACTTTTTTGTTCAAAATTAATCTTTTCGAGTTAAACATTCAATTGTTGTTTTTTTCAATTACTATTGATTAACAGTTAAAAATTGGTCAGCACTTTTGGTTTAAAATTAAATTATTTTGTTAAAAATTAAACTATTTGGGTTAAAAATTCAATTATTTTCGTAGAAAATTAAACGACTTTATTGAAAATTAACTTTCTTATTGAAAATTTATCTCTTTTGGTTAAAAATGTAATTATTATGTAAAAAATTAAACTGTTTTATTGAAAAGTAAATTTTTTGTTAAAGATGAACATTTTTGTTACAAAAATTACATTTTATGGTTGCAAATTCAATTTTTTTTGTTGAAAATTCAATTGTTTTTGTTCACAATCGATCTATTTTAGATCAAAATTCTATTATGTTTGTACAAAATTCAACTATTTTAAGGAAAAAATACTTTTTTTGTTGTAAATTTAACTATTTTGATACACAATTCATCTATTTTTGATGGAAATTCTATTACTTTCGGCAAAGGTGATTAATCCAGTTTTTGAAGTGACACATGCGCAATGTGAAAGGATCATAAAATTAGGAGCAATGCCCCTAATGGCAATTTCGATAATATTACGAGGATTTGCCACCTCTAAAATGTGCGAAAATGTTAAGGAAGCCGCCCAACGAAACTGGAGAGCTTGACGTATTGACCGAAGGAAGAAGCAATTCGCGCTTCGAGTAGCAAACAGAGGGTGTCTTCAGTTTCTCTCTTATTTCTTCCTTTCTCCCCTGTAACTATAGCGGTATTTGTTTAGCGTCGATTAACAACCTTGGAAGAGAAAAAAACCCAAAGAAAATCTCTTAATGAAGAGAGTGAGAAGAACAAATAAAGGGTTTGCAGAAAAATCGGTTTGGTGCTAATCCCTCACTTTAAAAGTGCAAGGATTCACATACCCTGGAAACGACAGAGAGTCGGGAGAAAGCACCTTTTTTGGACAAAGATCGACCGCAGTACACAATATCCTTAACAGATTTTGATTCTTCTTTTTAGGAATGGCCATATATATTCCAGGTGTAACGAGTTAAAATTTTTTTGTCTTGAAATTCCAGTAACAAGATTTCTTGAAACATTTTAAAATCTATTAAAACAGGTCATAAGTTAATGTAATTGCTAACTACAAGCAGTGTTCATCCTGTCGGAAGGAGAAGATTGCAGAAGTAAAAAAACGAGGGGGGGGGGATGACGTTTGTAGATAAATGATAGGATGGAATTGAAAAAGATAAGGTGAGAATTTAGATTAGCAGAGATAGAAACAGATTAACACGAATTGATAAGGGATAGGATGAGGTAGAGAAGAGAATATTGAAAAATATATGCTTGAATTTAGATTGACAAAGAGATAAAAAATATTGACTCTGATAGACAAAGGGTAGGATGACATAGAGAAGAGAGGATTGAAAAACATAGATGTTTAGGTAGACACAGAAATACATAGAAAAAGAGAGACGTTGGCAGGCGTAGTATAGGATGAAATAGAAAATGAAAATAATTTAGATTGACAGAAAGACATAACTATATCGCATTGATCGGTAAAGAATAGGATAAGATAAAGAAGAGCAGATTGACAAATAGAGGTGGGAATTCAGGTTGACAAAGAGATTGAAAAAGATAGACGTTAATTTAGATTAAGAGAGAGAGAGAAATATATTAACGTGGATTGAAAGAGATAGACATAAATTTATATTGACAAAGAGATAGAAAAAGATAGATCGGAATTTATATTAAAAACATGTAGAAAAAGGTGAATAGATAAGGAATGTGGATAGAAAAGCATAGGAAAGGATAAATTCAGATAAAAAATAGGAGATTGAAAAAGACAGGTGGGAATGTTGATTGACAAAGAGAAAGAAGAAGAAAAACGTTGATAGATGTGGTATAGGATGTGATAGAGAATAAGAGATTAAGAAGGTATATGATGGGATAGAGAATAAGAGATTAAAAAGATATTTAAAAAATAGAAAAAGATGAATCTATACAGAATAGGATTGGATAAAGAAAAGAGGATTGAAAGAGATAGAGCTAAATTTAAATTGACAAAGAAATAGAAAAAGATGATGTTGATAAACGTAGAATAGAATGAGATCGAAAAAGATAGTCGTAAATTTAGATAGATGAGATGAAAAAATATAAACATTCATAATTGCAGCTTATGATTATATAGAAAAGAGGAGATTGAAAAGGATAGACGGGAATTTTGATCGACAAAGAGACAGAAGAAGATTGACGTAGATAGATTAAATAACAAGATGAATCAGCGAAGAGGGTTTTGAAAAAGATGGACTTGAATGTAGATTTAGAAAGAGATAGTAAAAGGCAGGCCCTGATAATATAAGATGAGATAGAGAAGAGAAGTTTGAAAAAGATAGTCGTGAATTTAGATTGACAAAGAGTTAGAAAAACATTGACGTGGATAGTTTAGTCCGGGAGCTGGGTATGTTCCCGTATGCATTCAAGAGGCAAAAGGTAAAAACTAGTTAATCTTATGTATTTTGATCCGCTGAATCCAATGGTACCGGTT
>NC_046657.1:73427071-73431601 GCF_010883055.1 Belonocnema kinseyi | reverse complement strand
TGTCCCATAAAGAAAAACCATTTTTTCCTATTTGTTTAAACAATTGCGTTTTAAACAAAACCTATCCACTTCTCGTAAAATTAACCGGTACCATAGGATTCAGCGGGTCAAAATACATAAGATTAACTGGTTTTTACCTTTTGCCTCTTGAATGCATACGGGAACATACCCAGCTCCCGGACTAGTTACAGTTTAGGATGTGATAGAAAAGAGGAGATTGAAAAAGATAGGCGGGAATTTAGATTGACAAAGAGGCAGAAAAAGATTTACGTGGATAGATTAAAGGATAGGATGAATTAGCGAAGAGGGTATTGAAAAAAAATAGATTTGAATTTAGAGTGAGAAAGAGATTGTAGAGATAGACCATGATAGACGTAGGATAAGATGAGATAAAGAAATAAAGATGGAAAAATATAGTTAGGAATTTAGATTGACAAAGAGATAGGAAAAGATAAACGTTGATATACGTAGAAAAGCATGAGATACAGAAGTTTGAAAAAAGATAGTCGTGAATTTATATTGACAAAGATATAGAAAAAGATGGACGTGAATTTATATTTTGAAAAAGAGATAGAAAAGGATAGACGCTGATTCGTGAATTTAGATTGTCAAAGAGATAGTAAAAGATAGACCCTGGTAGACGTTATGTAAGAAGAGATAAAGAATAGAAGATTGAAAAATATAGTCAGGAATGTGAATTAATAGCGAGATAGAAAAAGATTAAGGTGAATAGAGGATTGGATGGGATCAAAAATACGTCATTGAAAAAGATAGACGTGAATTTAGATTAAGAAAGAGAAAGAAAAAGATTGACATGGATAAACTAAATTATAGGATGAATTAGCCAAGAGGGTATTGAAAAAAAGAGATTCGAATTTAAATTGAGAAAGAGATTGTAAAAGATAGACCGTAATAGACGTATGTTAAGATGAGGTAAAGAAATAAAGATTGAAAAATATAGTTAGGAATTTTGATTGACAAAGAGATAGGAAAAGGTAAACGTGAATTTATATTGAAAAACAGATAGAAAAGGATAGACGCTAATTTCACTGGTTTATTCAGTAAAATTCCGTCATCGGCTTAATCATTGAGGTTCTATCTGGTTGGATATGACACTTATCACTTATCACTTTCGTACTAAACTTTGAAAAATGATCTTTAAGAACCGCACTCTTTTAGTCAAGCCACTTACTGGTTCACAAGTAATAATTAAAATTACTGATTCAACCAGTGACAAACACACTGGATTGGCTTGAGAGAGAAATGACCAGGAAAAACTGAATGGATTCATGCGAAGAAATTGGATTGCTAAAAAGCAATTCAGAAATAATTTAATCGACCTGAAATAATCAATTGATAAAAAATCTATTCGAGATCGCCCATCCCTAGTTCTGAAGAACAGCAACCATTCGTCTTTTCTTCAGAATTCTAATAAAACTGGAACTTGACTTGGAATCAGCAATCAATCATCCGGTCGACATCGAGATGGACTTTCAGTCCTCGAGTACAGATTGTGGCTTGTGCTGGGATAGGATATGCAATTCCTTGTCTTGGTGGTGCGCCGGATGCAAGGTGGTCGGTGTCACGTCCCGAACGATAAACTATCCTCAATCTCGCGTGCGAATGCGACATGATGCATTATTCCAAACGATATCCCCGGGATTCTGACTTGGTTCTTTTTGCTCCCTTGGTAACAAAGTGCCCCGAGCCTCACAAATCGAGTAGAGTATCGATTTTTTAGCCCCTTATTCGTGGCCTTTTATTCTGCAGATTCAGTTTCCTTTCTAGAATGTCTACGGGAAATACTTAGATGAGTGATGGAACATGAATAAATACTTTATAAAAGGAACTATTGTTTCAAAATGTAAATTTTGTTTACTTAATTTTGCAAGAAAGTCAGTTATTTTGAATTTGAGTTTTGAATTTCAATACTATAAATATCTATGGTACGGGAAATTAATTTTTTACTATTTAATAGTGCTTAATTGGATTTACCTAGGTCTGATTTCCTCTGTCCTCCCTTAATACGCCTTTTCCATCCCTACTTCCCCTTTAACGCCTTAACCTTTGCTTCGTCTCCCAACTAACACTTCTTCCTTTACTTCCCTATCCCACATTTTCTCTAACTCTCACTTCCTTTTTTCTGCTCACTTCCTCTCATCTCACCTACTTTCTATCCTCCCATTTCCCTTTACTACCCCTACCCAATTTCTCCACTTGCCCTACTTGACCTATTCCTCTTCTCTTACTTACCCTTTTTCTCCTCCATTTACTTTCCCATCCTTCACTTTCGTTCACTTCCACTGCTTCCCTCGCTCTTCATACTCCACCCCCTCTCCTAATTTCCTTTCACCATCTCTAGTTCCGTTCCTCTCTTTTCTCCTTCTCTTTCTCCCAATATTTCCTCTCAATTTCCCACCCTTTATTTCTTCTTATTTCCCCTCACTTCGCCTGAATTCCCAACCTCTTATCGCCCTTATCAGTTACTACCCCTGCCTATTTCGGCACTCTCTCTACTTCGCCTATCTCCTCCCTTCACTTCCCCCACCTCCACTTTATTTACGTCCCATGTCTTATTTTCATCTACTTCCACTACTTCCCCTCGTTCTTCATGCTCCCCATTTCCGTTAAAGGGGAAGTAGGAATGGAAAAGGCGTATTAAGGGAGGACAGAGGAAATCAGACCTAGGTAAATCCAACTTTCTTAACCCTCATTTTTTTCGCTTTCCATCATATTCCCTAATTCTTATCCCCCCACTTCCACTCACTTGCCCTGCTTGACCTATTCTTATCCTCTCAACAAATTATCAATCAAGAAAATTTTAATTAAGAAAAACCCAATTTACAACCAAATCGATAATTTTTCAACTAAAATCACGGATAATCAACCAAAAATTTAACTCTCAAAGAAATTCAACTTTTGAACAAGTCATTTATGAGAAGATCAATTATCAGTAAAAAAAAAATAAATTTCAACAATAAAAGAAGAATTTGTCAATAAAATGACTTTCATTTGAAGAGCGGAATTTTTATATAAAAAAATATATATTTTTAAGCAAAAATGGAATAGTTAAATTTTCATTGAAAAAAATTAAGGTTTAGCAATAAAAAACACCAAATTTCTACAAAATAGTTCAATTTTTAACTAAAGATATAAATATCTAACTCAAAATATAAATTTTCATCAATGTAGAATTATTTTCTGCCAAAAAAGACCGATTTTCAACCAAATTGATGAATTTTAAACTAAAAAAGCTTTAATTTTCAAACGAAAATGGAATGGTTAGATTTTAAACTAAAAAATTAATGTTAAATCAATACAAAAATGAAGTTTTTACAAATTATTTAAATTTTCAATCAAAGAGAGGAATTTTGTACTAAAAATATGAAGTTTCAACTATCATAGATTATTTTCTATAAAAAAAAGACAAATTTTAAACCAAAGTAGAATTTTCGACTAAAAAATGATCCATTTTCAAGTGGAAATTAAAATAGTGAAACGCTTATTTCAAAAATTAAGGATTGACAAACAAAAAATATGAAACTTATATAAAATCGTTAAATTTTCAACTAAAGAAATAAATTTTAATCAGAAATATGAGTTTTCAAACAATGAAAATTTATTATTTACCAAAAAAGACAGATTTTCTATAAAATTTGAAAAATTTACAGCAAAAATAGTTTAATTTTCTAACTAAAAAAGTTTAATTTTTAACCGGAAATCAAAGAGTTAAATTTTCTATTTAAAATTAAAGGTTATACCAATCAAGAAAATGAAATTCGTACAAAATATTTAAATTTTCCACTAAAGAAACTGATTTTTATTTAAAAATATGAATTTCATAAAAATGTAGACTTATTTTGTACCGAAAAATATAAATTTGTAACAAGATTAATTAATTTTCAAACTTGTACTTGAATTTTCAACTAAAGATGGTTTAATTTCCAACCGAAAAGGGAGTAGTTTAATTTTCACTTTGCAAATTGAGGTTAAAAAATAATGAAACATTGGGCCATGGTTCATAATTATTAAAATGAGTTTTAATAATTAGGGGTTTCAAACATGTCAATTTTAAGAGTCTCTTAGTCCTAGATAGAAACACTTATAGTTTCGGTTAAGTTTCGGCCGTCCTTCTTACTTTTTGCGCGGGCAGTGCAATGATGGAACGGGATGTAAGGGAATTGAGAGGAGGACTAATATAGAAAGTTGGTGGTAAGAAAATCAGTTAAATGAGGGGAAGGAAAGTAGGGCACGTGAGGAGATGAGTACTAGGAGGACGGTGAGTAGGAAAGGGTAAGAAGGAAATTAGGATTGGGAGGAGAAGTAGTGGAAGGGCGGGGAAGTGAGAGAAGTATGACAAAGGAGGGGAAGTATGGTGATAAGGGGCTATTAGAGAGCAGAAATCATCGGATGTTGGGAAAAGAAGGAATGAAGGAGAATTGATGAGATGGGTACTAAGGAAGTGATGGTGAGCAGCGGAGGGAAAGTAGAGGAGAGGAAGTAGAGGAGGTAAAAGTATGGGATTGGAAA
>NC_046657.1:73403088-73427040 GCF_010883055.1 Belonocnema kinseyi | reverse complement strand
CAAGGGCGTTAGGGAGTAACAACTATCGGTGGTTGACTACGAAGGGAGGGATGATAGAGAAAGTGAGATGTAGGGTACAAGGTGACTGGCGGCGAGTTGGAATGCGGAAATATGTAAATTAGGGCAGAGATAAGTAGTGGAAGGGTAACAAAATGGGTGAAGTATGAGAAGGGAGGTGAAGTATACTAATATGATGGTGTTAGGTTCGAGAAATCTTCGGATGTTGGAGGAGTAAAGGAGGGAGAGGAATTAAAGGGATGGGTACTAGCGACGTGAGGGTGAAAACTAGAGGGAAAGTAGATGAATTAAAGTTAGAGAATGGGTGGAAAAGTGAAGAAGTATGAGGAAGAAGTGGAAGTATGTGGATGTCAGGGAGGGGGCATCATCAGATTTGAAGTGAGTAAGGGAGGAAGATGAATTGGTTGGACGGGTACCAGGAAAGGGAGGGTAAGCGTGGGGTTTGGGTAGAGGAGGGAGAAGTAGAAGAAGTTGGGTAAAAGTAAAGGTGGTTGATAGTAATGAAAAGGATAAGAAGTAATGAAAGTGCGAAAAAGGGATGTTTACTGATTTTTGAATTTGGTTTCTTAAATTTCGTGGAGGATGGCAATCGCTTTTGCTATATAGTTATAATAATCACTTAAAAGCAACTAGTTACTTCCCAACTCTGACTTGAAATTCGTATCTTCTCTTAACACCTTCTCATAAAAGTTGAGCAGAAGAGATACAAATAAAATGAGACATTTAATGATGCAGGAACCTCTTATCTTAACCGGTTTTACGAGAAAAGGAGCAGAATGCGAAATAATAAGAATCTTCATTTCCGCGTTTAAATTTGGCCCAAGTCATATGGAGTGGGCGTCGCGTCTCTATAATGGAACCAAGTTCCCGGTTTATAAATTTCGGACTCCGAAGTTTGTCGTGAATAACAGCGAGACTTTCAGAAAAAAACAACTCAGATAGACAAACGCTTTTCAAAAACTGAGTTAGACCATTTATTTCATGGAGGTATTTTCTGGGGGAAATTGTAATAGTGTGGACCCCCCCCCCCCCCCCCCCCCCCCCACACACAATCAGACAAGCATAAGAGCTTCTACATTAGGGTGGTCCAAAAAATTTAAATTAAAAAAATTGGGAATAGGCATTGTCAACAAAAAAGTTAATTTTCAACCAAATAGTTCACATTTCTATCAAATAGTGGAGTTTTCATCGAAAAAGTACGTTTTTAATCAAAAGTAAACGAAAGAAGACGAAACTAAATTTGAAATAAATTATTGAATTTTTAAGGGAAAAAGAAGAGTTTTCTACAAAAAGTTAAATTTTCCAACTTTAAATATGAATTTTCAACAAAAAATTTAATTTTCTGCTGACTGATTAAATTTTCAACCAAAAAGATGCATTTTTATCCAAACAAGTTCATTTTCAACCAAAAATCTTCAAAATCTTTTGAAATTCTTCCAAATTATTGAAATCAATTAAAAATTCCGTCGAATCTTTAATAATATATTGTAACCTTTAAAATCATTTGGAATCCTTCAATATTATTGAAGTCTATGAAAAATTCCTTGGAATCTTTTACATAAAATACTCTAAAACGATTTGAAATCCTTAAATAAGTTTTGAAATCCTTTAAAATTTTTTAAAGCTCTTGACAATTCTATGAAATTTTTTCTTTTAATTCTAAAATCTTTAAAATCATCAGTAATCTCAGAGTAACTGATGCCCATTGAAAATTCCTTGGGATCGTGAAAAATATCTTTAATCCTTTAAAATCCTTTCGAATTCTTTAAAATTATTGAAATCTATTAAAATTAAAAATTCCTTGGAATCTCTTACATTAAGTATTCTCAAAGATTTATAATCTTTTGAAATCCTTTAAAACTTTTTTAAGCTCTTGAAAATGACATGGAGTTTTTTTTCAATATCCTAAAATCTTTAATATTCTTTGGAATTTCGTAAGTTATTGAAATTAATTTAAAAAATCTTGGAATCTTCTAAAATATATTTAAATTTTTTAATTCCTTTGGCATATTGCAAAATACTCTAAATAGGAATGGACCTGTGTTTATTGAAAAAAATTACCAACAAACTTTTCTGACTCCTCCCTGATCTGCCGTCGCCCTAAAAAAATCTATACCCTAATTTGTCAAAACTTGTATCGTAGATAGATGGGCGCGGTCTTGTTGTTGTTGCTAGTTTCTAACGCTGCGGTAGCACTCGAACATATCGGAAAAGGAAAAATCCCTTGGGCGGTCGTCCTTGCCCTCTCCGGACTCCTAGCGTCAAGGCCACTTGACTCTGGGCGCAATGCACCCGTACCGCTCCATACCGCTCATCTAAAATGCACTAGACCGCTCCCCACTTCGCTACCCTGAACTTGCCCCTTCTCTAGATCCTTTTGATCCTACTCGCGCCACCCGACATGCGCTACCACTGCGGCCCGCTCCCTCTCCCCCCTCCTACCGACTTAGGCACTCTCCACCACCACCGCTTCCTCCACCTTCGCTCCGCCACCTCCTATCCTTCATCTTCTCTCCTCCACCTCCTCTACACCACGCCTTCTCCATCCTTTACTACCGCTGCCTCTTCTCCTTTTACTTTACCTGTGGATTGGACTATTCGCGTGGTTTGCTATAAATATCTCGACAGGTGTTATTTTTAACTTTGCACATTGCACGACACGATTGCACGCATTGTGGATAATTGCCGGGGCAAAAAGTTTTCCTCTGTAAAGGTGTAAAAGTTCAGGGAGAGGTGTTCCTAATGCAATAGAGGAGATTCTTCATTAAAAGATGAAAAAAACAGCTGAAACACCTTTGAAGTAACTAGAGAATTTGAAAAAAAGCTTCCGGCTTTATATATTCTTTTAAATAACGTTATGCAAGGGACGCGAATATATTAAAAGTAAAAAAATTATGCTAGAAAAATGAACAAAACTAGCCGTGTCTCTTTTTACAATCTTATGGGTAAAAACTTATTTTTATTAAATAAAAAACTGAAGAAAAAAAAGAGTATAAAGTACTAATTTTAAAAAATAAAATAAAAATCGTGTGCTTTCAAAACTGAGATGTTAAGAAAGGAAGGACTAAAAAAATTGAAAAACTCTTTTTTGTGTCCTACACAATTATATAAATAAAAAAATGTGTACAAAGTGTAAAAAATAAAACATTTTTTTTTAATATTGACAACCCAAACATTGTAGAACTGTTCAATTTATGAAATTTATAAATTAGGATTTTTACATTTTAACGGCATTTAATTTAAAAATTTTGTTTTGGAATAATGTTAACAGGTAAGTTTTCACATGAATAGTTTAATTTTCAACTAAACAGTGAATTTTTTACCGATAAACAGTTTAATTTTTACCTAGAAGCTGAATTTTCGACCAAGTAATATGAATTTCAAACAAAAAAATAAATTTTCAAAACCAAATAGTTACATTTCTAAACAAAGAAAAGAGGATATTTTAACCAAAATGATTTCTTTTAAATGATTAGTTTTTTATTAAAAAATTAGAATTTTATACTAGAAGAAGATTAATTTTCAACGAATAATTGATAATGTGCATTTTCATTGAAAAAGCTACTTAAAAATTAGAACAATAAAGAATTTTTAACAAAATAGTTTAATTTTTAACCAAACAAATTAGGTTTTAACAAAACAAAAACCATGAATTTTCAACAAAGTAGTTGAATTTTCAACTAAAGAAATGAATTTTCAACTTAAATGATAAATCTTCAACTAGAATAGTTAAATTTGCAATTAAAAAAATTAATGTTCAATCAAAAATCCAATGAATTTTCAACAAAACAGTTGTATTTTCAATAAAATTGTCAACTATTCAAATAATGTAGAATTTTGTTATTCAAACGGTGTAAATTCCGAACCAAAAGTATTATCATAGAATTTTAAAAAACTTACAACCAAAAATAGTTGGTTTTTTTTACCGTATTCTATTAATTAAGTTCACATCTAACCGAACAAAAGAAAAAAGGTGAAAAGGGAAAAGTCGCTTCAAAACAGGGGATCATAAAAAAATTCTGAAAAAATGGAAAACAGAAGAATAGTTTATAGTGGAATCTTAATTTACTGCTCTCGCTAGTTTTGTTCTGCTGTAGTTTTCCACTCCCCTGACCAAATAAACAGGCGAATGCGAGAGCTGTTCGTCAAAATTCGACTACAAACGGTTTGTTCATTTCGTTTGTTAATTTAGTACTTCCAAAAAGGATGTTCACGTGAATAATAAAATTTTTTTAAACCGCCTACAATCGAAAGTCTTTGTTTTTCTGCAGTTTTCCACTTCCCTAACCAAATATTCAGAGTTTGGATGAGAAAGTGACTACTTTTTCGTTTTTAATCTTTCTCGATAAAAACGTGCAAGTTTTGACTTCTTCCTGTATCTCTTTAAACCTGTTGCACTCGAGAGTTGTGTTTTTCTGCAATTTTCCACTCCCCTGACCAAATATACAGAGTTTGGATGGAAAATAGACTACTTCTGAGCACTTGACTAGATATTTACTGCAGCTAATCCTGTTTTTATTACCCCGCCCTTCTGGCATTCCTGCTTTTCTCCTTTTCTCCTTCCGCTGCACTTAATTCGTCTTACTCCCCCTTCAACCTCTCCTAGCAGAAAGAGTGTTCTTCCAAGCATGACGCCAGGCGTTGATTAGACTCTCTTCCTGCGCCTCGTAGTATCTTCGCCTCATGGTACCCCCCTCCACAATCCTGGTTCCCGTTTTTACTCTGCTTGTGACCTTGCGAAGGTCGTTCGGGTGAACGAACAGCAGTCGAGAGCAAATAGTCCTGTCAGCAGAATTCAAGTGCATCCAGATTGCAAAAAAAAAACCGGCATTATTTTCTATGATTTCACACTCATTACTATTCTTACAGTTTTGCCCCCCTCTTCCCCCTTTTCCCCCTTACATAAAGAATTCATCTTTTTTTTCTCTGCTTTCAAGAAACTTCCCCTTTTTTTCTTTTTTCTTATTAAATCAGGATGGGTGAAAAAATTCATTTTCAAAATTCCGGGCCTTTTTTGCCATTTTTCCTGGACCAAATTTTCATTTTTTCGTGATCATTAATATTCCAAGAGGAGCCCTTTAATCTTGTAGATGAATTATCGACCAAAAAAGGTAAATTTCTAACCAAAGAGATGAATTTTCAGCAAAATAAATAATTTTTAACAAATTAGTTCAACTATTATCCAATAAATAACAATTTTGATTAAAAGAATTATAAATTTTTAACCCAAGACTTGATATTCAAACAAAAATGTAATACTTGATACTTCAATCCACAAGTTTTGTTTTCTACACTGAGAAAAAAGATTACTTGATTCAAAGAATGTTGTACTGAATATGTCCAATCAAATATTTTTTGATCTAAAGAAATTTTGCTTAAAACAAAGGTGAGTTTTATTATTTGAAAGACATTATTTCTTGAAATGAATGTTGAAAGAAAAATTTGAATAATAAATACCTCATATTAGATATTTCCATCAAAAAGATTTTTAATTCAAATAGAAAAAACAGTTGAATTCAATCAAAAAAGATTAATAGTTGAATTTTCAAGTGAAAAAGTTAATTTTCTAACAAAATAATAGTTTAATTTTTTACTAGAAAAGATAACCTTTTGACGAAATAGTTAAATATAACATTTTCAGAAAGTACCTAAATTTTCAACAATAAATTTGATTTTGTTACCAGAAAAATTAATTTTTAACCAAACAGTTGCATTTACAATTAAAAAGTTGAATTTTAAGGTCGAAAAGACAGTTTGTTTAGAAGGTAGTTGATTTTTCAACCCGTAAAGTTGAATTTTTAACAAACAAAATTTAATTTTCAACAAAGTAATTGAACATTCAACAAAATAATTTAATTTTCAACAAAATAGTTGAATTTTTAAACTAGGAAGATACATTTTAACAAAAAATTTAATAATTAATTTTTCAACAAAAAAGCATGAAATTTAAACTGAAACGAAACACTTTTAACAGAAAATGGAAAATTTAAATTATTGGCAGTAACATTGAATTTGTTGAACAAAAAAAAAATTTCAACTAAAATGATCATTTCCCAACTGAGAAGACGAATTTTCTGTAAAAAAAGTTGAATTTTCACCTTTTTTATTAAAAAATCGTCTTTTTTTGTTGAAAATGAATCGTCTTTAGTTAAAATTCAAATATATAAGTTTTAGTAGAGAATTTTCCTGTTGAAATTCAATTATGTAAATTAAAAATGTAACTATTACATTTTTTGTCGAAATATTATCGTTTTTGTTTAAAAATTCATGTTTTTTTTTAAATTCGTATATTTTAGTAGAAAATTAATCTCTTATGTTAAAAGTTGAAACTACTTTGTTAAAAGTTCATCTTATTAGTTGCAGATTCGTCTCTCATTGAAAAACTATTTTGTGTTGAATTAGTTTTTTTGTTTGGTGAATGGTTAGAAATTAATTTTTTAAATTCAAAATTCAACTATTTGGTTAAAAGTTAACTTTTTGGTTGAAAATTAATTTTTCGATTATTTATCTATTTTCATAGAATTTTCATCTTTTTTAAAATAAAAATTCGACTTTGTGGTTAAAAAGTATTCAGTTTTTGTTGAGGATTCAACTATTTTGTTGAAAAGTCGTTCTTTTTGGTTGAAATTTTTTCACTATAAATTGAATTGTTAGATTGTTTAATTATTTGGTTAAAGACTCAACAATTTGATTAAAAAATCATATTTTACGGTCGAGAATTAAACTCTTTGTTGAAAATTTGCCTATTTGGGAAGGAAATTCGTCTTTTTGGTTTGAAAATTCATCTTTTTTGTTGGAAAAATTTGGTTAAGAATGCTTTCTCTTTCTTCTTTTTTTCTATTTAAAATAATTCTCTTTTTTTCTCTTATTTCCCTATTTTAAAGCATTTTGGAGAGTAAAGTCTATTAGAACGAAACTCTAATATCGATCTTCATAAATAATTTTAATCCTATGATAGACAGTTAATAGTTATCGACTCGAAGATGAATATATCATGCAAATTTCACAGAATATGCACTAACAGCGTCAAGTTAATAGCAGACAGTCACAGGAAAATTTTGCATAGTTTATGGACAATCATAATTCATGGAAATGTGTAATTTACAAGCAACACCTGAGTAAACTTACATAATTTTTCAGCTGGTCTAAGGTTTCCCTTTTTTCAAACATGTTTAAAGGCAAATTTTCTAAAACAATTAACATCATATCGCCTCAAAGGCATAAATTCGCCTTTTTTGTATCATTAGTAAGTACCAATCATTGATTTAAGTCATGCCAGAGCGATTACAATCCTGGCGGTAGGTCGAATGATCCTAGATCCTAGATGCTTAATGATACTTTATGAGAATCGGCAATCTTGCTGCAGCCCTCCCAGGAAGAGCGGAAATCCTCGCGCTCGTAAACCTTCCTTATCCTCTTTGCCTGGACATTGCGAGATTATTTCTTGCCTTCCAAGACCAAATGATGAATCGGTTTATGGAAGGGAGTAATTCCTGTCTATTTTTTGGCTAATTCTTTTGAAGATGTTTTTAATCTTAAATTTCAAGATCCCACATCCCTGGGATGATGCAGTCCTAACGATCCTCTCTCTGACTTTCGCTCGAATCGTGGCAATCAAGAATTTTGAGAAAAAAAATCCCTCCTTAAGAAAATTGATCCATAAATTGATCCATAAATTGATCCAGCTGTTTCCGCATGATGATCGTCCTTTCAGTCGACGTCAACCGTCTTGTAGTGACACTTGTTCAGTAAAGCCGTACGAATCTTGCGTTTGTATTTGCATGAAAGCTTACCTGCCTCGAGGCAAATAGCGCCGTGTCTTTACGACCGTTAAAATATAACTTCCTGTGAAGAAGCGGATAATAACTATAAATGCCTGCCATAAGGACTTGATCTCCTCTGGAACCTGAGACATTAATGAAACATTCCACCTAGGTACCAATGTTTTATACATCCGAGGGGTTGGATGTTTGCCTCTTCTATTGCCTTCCACGAGAGAAAACTTTAGATTTTCCTGTGAAGGGTATTGCTTTATTTTGTGAGGACCTCAGGGTGAATCTGAACCTTTTGTCCGCCTTATTTGCTCGATTTGATTCTCAGGAGTGAAAGCAGGATGCTACTCGAGAAGCGCAATTTTTCGTGGGAAGGGCTAGTGTCAGGCAGAATGTGAGAATCGACGGTGGGTTATTAACATGCAGATTGCCTGTCTGTTGCCTGTAAAATAGACTCCTCTCTCGGTTCAACACGATGGATTATTCAGTAGCGACCCCGTAAATACTTGGAGCTTGGCCAGCAATATCGAGAAGAGAAGTGCAAGTATTTTGTAAGCGCTTGTTACAATGTAGAGGATCTGACGGAGGAATATTACGATCCATCCATGTAAAAAGAACCACTCTTGGATAGTATATCTACAGCGGAGACTCCGATGTTGGTCATCTAAAGCAACCACTTAGTTGGTCGTCTAAACTAAGAAATTAGTTGGCCGTCTAAACTATCTACTCGGGCGTAAGTCATTTCAAATGGGCGCTCAGGCAAAAGGTCACCTAAAACAACGATTCAGGCGTTGGACCTCTAAATTAAAAACTCAGTTGGTCTTCTAAACTAATCACCTAGTTGGTCATCTAAAATAATAATCCTGACGTCGGTCTACTAAGTGAAGCACTCAGTTGGTCGTCTAAAATAACCATTTTGGCATAGGTCATTTTAAATAGTCACCCTGACGTTGCTCGTCTGAAACAACAATTCTGGCGTGGGACCTTTAAACTGAAAACGCAGTTGGTGGTCTAAACTAATCGCTCGGTTGATCTTCTAAAATTATCATCCTGGCGTTGGTCGTCTAAACTAAGCATTTCGTTTTTCGTATAAAATAACCATTTTGGCGTAGGACATCCTAAATAGCCACCCTGGCGTTGCTCGTCTGAAACAATGATTCTGTCGTGGAACCTCTAAACTGAAAATTCAGTTGGTCGTTCAAACTATGGGAAGCACTCAGTTGGTCGTCTAGAATAGCTACTTTGGCGTGGTTCGTCTACAAGAATCATTCTGGCGTTGAACCTCTAAACTAAAAACTCAGTCATGTAAACTAATAATTCTGTTGGTAAACTAAAATAAGCATCCTAGCGTTGATCGTCTAAAATAACGATTCGGGCATAGGTTATCTAAAATGGACGTCCGGACATTGTTCGTCTAAAACGACATTCAGTTCGTCTAATGGACCTCTGAAATAGAAATTCTGATGGTCATTTAAAATAATCATTCTGGTGTTGGTTTTCTAATCTAACAATTCGGATGGCCGTCTAAACTAACCACACAGTTTTTCTTCTAAACTAAAACTATTCTGGCGTAGGTCATCTAAACTAAAACCACGCTGGCGTTGGTTGTCTAAACTATCCACTGGGATGGTCGTTTAAACTAATCACTCATTTAGTGGTCTAAACTAAACCATTTTGGCGTAGGTCATCTAAGCGAAAACCAATATGGCGTTGGTCGTCTAAACTATAGCCGCTCTGACTTAGGCTGTATGAAATAATCACTCACCCGTTGGTCGTCTAAACTAACCAATCATTTGATCGTCTAAATTGAAACCATTCTGGTGCTGGTCAAGCAAAACAACCATTTTGGGTTTGGTCGTCTAAACTAAACATTCCGGCGTAGCTAATTTAGAATAACAATTAATATAACGTGAAAATTTCTTGAAAACTAACTAGTTAACTTTCTTTTAAAAAAATTTTCCTATCCAAATTAGTATTGGTAAGAAAAAACCGATATCGATTAAATAAGGTTTATCTTTGCCAAAACTAATTCATTGTTTCCCAGAAGTTAAATTAAGAAATTTCACAACCCGAAGTTATTTACATATCTTCTTTTCCAGTTTTTTCTGGACAGAAAATTCATTTTTTTTATTGTAAGTGAACTTTCAGGATTAAAAATTTTACCATTTGTTTGAAAATTCAATTGTTTATACTTGTAGTTAAATCTTTTTCGTTTGAAACTTTGAGCATTTTAATGAAAATGTATTGTTTTAGCTTGAAAGTTTATGTATCGACATGGGATTAAATTTTATTTTATGATGGGAGAAGTGTCACGTGCTAGAAAACCTTTGTGACTCCCCTCTTATGTGACACTTTGTGACGTTTGGCAGCCCCTCCTTCCTCTGTAACCCCTTAAAGTTGTGTATATCTCCTCACGCTGAAAAATGAGAAGATTATGCCTCCTTACGCAGAAAAATAAAAAGGGTATCACTCCTTAGGTGAAAAAATGAGTTGAGTGTATCTTCTCACGCTGAAAAATGAGAAGAGTATGTCTCCTCGCGCAGAAAAATGAGAAGAGTACGATTTCTCACGCAGAAAAATTAAAAAAGTATTATTACTCACGCAGAATAATAATCTGAGGAGTATCTCTCCTTAGGCGAAAAAATGAGTATATTTCCTTATGCTTAAAAGTGTGAAGAGTATGTCTCATCACGCAGAAAAATGAGATGAGTATTGCTGCTCACGCAGAAATATTAAAAACGGATAGGAGTCCTCACGTAGAAAAACAGGAGGTTTATCATTCCGCATGCGGAAAAATGAGAGGAGTGTGACTCCTTACGCAGAGAAATGAGAAGAGTATGTCTCCTCGTTTAGCAAAATGAGATGTGTATGACTCCTCACTCAGAAAAATTAAAAGAGTATGGCTCCTCACGCAGAAATGTGAGTATGACTCCTTGCGCAGAAAAATGAGAAGAGTATATCTTCTCGCGCAGAAAAAAGAGATAATTATGACTTTTCACGCTCGTAAATGAGAACAGTATGTCTCCTCACGGAGAAAAATGAAAAGAGTATGTCTCGTCATGCCAAAAATAAGAAGAGTATGACCACTTACGCCGAAAAATGAGAAGAGTGTCCACCCCTCACGCTTAAAAATGAAAAGAGTATGTCTCCTCGCGGAGAAAAATGAGAAGAGTATGACCCCTCACGCAGGCAAATAAGATGAGTAATATGCTTGCGCTGATAGCGTCTGCAACTCTCAAGCCTAGCAGATTCTCTAATTAAAATTGAAGAAGAGGAGGAATCAGGTTGCGGTGAGAGGAGGGAGTCCTTCCTAACCCTAGTCATCTCCAGAGCCAGATGGCCATCAGGAGGAAACAGGATAGAATCATGTCGACAGCACGAGGATGGCGTGGCAATCGCGCAGCGCGCAAGGCCTCGTCAAGGTCGTACGTTGAGCCCAAGCCTGTAGGAGGTGCTGACTTCGCCACCATTTCGCGGTTCTTGCGTCGTCACCACCACCCCAACCGACACAACAACCTCGCATCCGTGAAGATTGAACACCGAGCATTGACTTCGTGACTCATTTGCGGCCAAGGAAACTGCTACCAAGACCCGCTCCCCAGAAATCTTGATCCAGGAGATCAGAGATGACAAGGGACGATGACTAAAGCAAACTGAAGCAGGTTAAAAAGTCGCTTTGATCACTTTGGTGACAATACATGCCATAGATGGTCATCAGAGTGGTCCTTATTTGGGGGGGGGGGCTCATTTTGCCCTCACTCACGAGTCTGGTACGAATTTCTAAAAGTTGAATGTCTTCTAAATTCCAGGGACGATAAATAAAGTACGTTACCAATTTTTTAGCCCCCACCCCCTCAAGTATTTTGATGGCCGTACCTAGCTCTCAAAACAGGGAAAATAGGGCGATTTTTTACGAAAATTTACGAAAAATAGAGCAATAAATTCTTTTTATAGCATTATTTTAGATATAATGAATTGAAAAGTTAAGTGCTTTAAATGTCTTAGATTTCAAGCGGGATTTTATTACATTTTTCAACAAAATAGTTGAGTGTTTAACCCCGAAAGGCGAACTTTTTAGAGGCAGTAGAATTTCCAACAGAAAAGTTAATTTTTAACCAAAAAAGATAAATTTTCAACCGTGAATAATAAATTTTCTCTCTGACAAGATGAATTTACAATTCAAAAGGAAAAGTTTTTAATAAAACAGTTGACTTTTAAAGAGAAACGTTTAAAATTCATTTAAAAATAGTTTAATTTTAAAGCAAAAAATACGAATATCTCAAAAGAGAGGTGAATTTTTAAATCCGAAACGTTTAATTTGCAAATAAGAATTATGTATGTTCTACCATAAAAAGTGAATTTTCATCAAAAGAAGATAATCATCAAAATAGTAAAATTTTTAATAAAATAATTAAAGTTTTTAAAAAACTATTTGATTTTTTAATTAAATAGCTTAATTTTCAATTTGAAAAGTTTAATTTTTAAACAAAATTGGAATAATTGAATTTTCAGATAAAAAAATTAGTTTTAAACCAAGAGTTGAAACTAAAAAAAGTCTAGGAACTTAGTTAAACTTTTAATCAAATAGTTTAATTTGCATTAAAAAAATGAATTTCAAACCAAGCACTTAAATTTTTAACTAGATAGTTAATTTTGTATAAAAACAATGATATTTTTCCAAGAAAATTAAAGTTCTGCCAAAAAAGATCAAATTTCAACAAAATACAAGAATTTTCAGAAAAGTTCTTGAATTTTAAACTAAAAAAGAAGTAAATATTCGGCCAGAAAAATAATAGTTATATTTTAGGTTAAGAAAATTTATTTTTGATAAAATAGCTGAATTATTTAACCAAATAGTAGAATTTTGAACCAAAAGGGATTAAACTTGAATCAAAAATTAAAAAGATCTTAGTTTTGAAGATGTTTTATTTGGAGATAAATTTCCAGCGCTATTTTTCAACTTATCAAATTTCAAATTTAAATTATTCAATTTTGAGATATAAAAAAAGTTAACCATCAAAATAGTTTAATTTTCAATCAAAAATTGCATTTTTAATCAAATATTCAAATTGTTAACCAAATAGTTGAATTTTTTTTACAAAAAAGATGAATTTTCATCAAGAACATTATTTTTTTTACCAAATACGATTAATTTTTAACAAATTTGTTGAATTTTTCATTCAAAAAGACGAATTATATACAAGACAGTAACATTATTATCTTAAAAATATAATTCTTCAACAAGAAAGGTAATTATGGACTAAATTGTTATATTTTTACAGAAATTGTCTTATTTTTTAACCAAATAGTTTAATTTTCAACTAAAAAGATAAATTTTGAAACAAAAAGTTGAATTTTTATCAAAAATGATAAATTTTTTAACAAGAAGATTAATATTCTCGCAAAGTAGACGAATTTTCAACAACGTAAATGAATTCTGAACAAAATTCTAAATAAGTAATAAATAAATAATTTAATTTTTAACCAACGAGTTGATGTCTCTTACAAAATGGTTGAGATTTCAACAAAAATATGAATTTTCAAACCAAAAAGACGAATTTTCTACAAAAAAGTTGAATATTCGATAGAAAAGTTTGTTTACAACCAGATAGATGAATTTTTATTAAATAGTATCAATTTTTAACCAAACTAAAATAATTAATTCTTGTTGATTTTTCAATCATAAAGATTTTAATTTTAAGTAAAAAAATTTGAATTTAATCAAATACTTACCGACTGTTAAAAACTATTACAATATTATATATCAAAATAAATTTTAAAAATTCTTATAAAAGAATGAAATAAGTAAACAGCAAAATTACAATTAATTAAAAAAATTCTTCAGAAAGATTAAAGTGATTCAGAAAAATACTAAATAAAAGGCAATTTTCTGAAATTAATATTTCCAAATGCATCGAGAACGTTTTTTTCTTTTTCTTTTTGATGAAAAAATTGCTATTCGATTTTGTATTTTCATTGTAATTTTTTTTCCTAACTGATTTTATCTTTTCAACAGATTTTTTAAAATCATTTTAATTTGTAGTATTGTCATATTTTTTAATAAACGGCAACTATTTGGTTTAAAAATAACAATTTTGTTAAAAATTTGTTTCCTTTTTCGTTTGAAATTAATCATGTCAACTGAAAATTTAATCATTCGACTCTTGATTAAAAATTGATCTTTTTTAGTTGAAAATTCAATTATACTTGATTGAAAGTTGAAAAAAAATTTATCTCTGTGGTTGAGTAACTAACCATTTTGTTGAAAATTCATTTCTCATGAAGTCAATGTCGTAGCTGCAATAATTTTTATATAAAAGGAAATTTTACCTCCTTTTTTCGTTTGAAAATTGAGAATTCCAATAGGTTTTTTGTTTCACAGAAAGACTTCGTAATTCGAGGTGGCGTCGACGGAACGCCGGTTCAATGTCCGCGTGATGTGCGCGCATCTATTGCCAACTGTCTTGGGTCAAAGTGAGGTTATGTCAATTTTGAGTACCTAGTAAATTTGATCTTCCACTTGAATACATCCATAAAGTGGAAAAAAGTCCTGTGCACGTCCTCGCGTCGCAAACAATCCCATTTAAAGTTCAATTATAGTCTGGAGTAAATTTAATGTCGGTAAAAAGTAAAAAGAAGTGAGCGACAGCTTCGCCTCACGCCACCGCATCAGGGGCACGCAAGACTACTCTTATTTTCCATCCAACATCATCCAACATCCAACTCTTCTTTTTCACCTTCTTGCTCCTCCTCAGCTGGCTCAGCTCTCCTATCCTTCTTGATCCTCTTTCCTCTCTTCCTTCGCCTTTTTTGTTCATGCATCCGCGAAACGTGGCAGCGGTGGCAGCGAGCAGGAGCAAGCTTCCTATAATCATAGCGGGAATGATACTCACTCCGATATAATAATGATTCTGGATATTACCGCCTCGTATCCACTAATGGATGCCAAGATCTGCCTGGACTGGACTTTCCGAATGAAGTGAGGCACGCATCCTCTCCAACATCCAGCTATTTTGGAAACGTCACGTCATACCACACTCGATACCAGGAACCAAACTAAACCACTTCATCGCTCAATTTTAACGAAGTTAGTAAACAGAGTTCGTTCAACTTTGATCCGAGAACCGGAACGGACGTAATGATCAGATGATCAGGAGGATTCAGGATGATAAGTGCCATGATAGAAATGGCCAGGGAATTTCCTAATGATCATTCCCATCAGTGTAGGTTTTAGGCTTAGGATTGCGCAGTGGTCAATGTTCAGTTTTCTTTGGAAATTCTTATTTTTATCATCTCCAGCATCCTGCAATCTTGAAAACCAGGAAACTTCCTAACGATCTTTTTCATCAGAGTAGGACTTAGGGTTTGAAAAATGCAGAATTTCATTCAGAAATTTTTATTTTCATTATCTTTAGCATCCAGCTATCTGGAAAAGGAGGGAACTTCCTAACGATGGTTCGCATCAGAGTAGGTATTAGGCCTCGGACCGCAAACTACTTCATCGTTCAACTTTAACAAAATCAGCACGCGCAGTTTGTTAAACTTTAACCCGAGAACTGGAAGAGACATAATGATCAGAATACCAAGAGGATTGACGATCATGAGTACCCGGATCGAGATACCCAGATACCTTCCAGCGATCATTCCCATCAGAGACGGATCCAGGCCTCGGACCGCACAGTTGTCAAAATTCCGATTTTTTTTTAGAAATTCTCATTTTTTGTGCAACATAGATCTTGTACTCACCGCACTATTAACACTATTTGACACTTTTTTTTTTAGCGATGACACTATTTTGCTACTAGACTGGAAATCCTATTTAAGTGTTGTTTTGGTTTTGGTCGCCGCGTGAATTATTCCTGTCGGATTTGGCCGCATGACGCAACCTGATGCAACTAATTCACTGAAAGCGCGGCCCTGATGTTTATTTGTAATACTTGACTGAACACCCGTCTCTCTTCCGGTCACGCGATCCCCGCGTCACCAAATTCCTAGGACAGAAATTCTAGGAAGGACTTAAATGGGAGTTACCTCAATATAATTCCCAGTGTGTTTCGAAAAACAATGACACTAAAGGCACTATTTTCTCATCGTTTTCCGCTCGTGGATTTTTAAGACTAAAAGACGAATTTTCTGCAAAAATTTTAATTATCACCGAATTAGTCGAATTTTGAACAAAATAGTTAAATTTTTAACTAAAAAAGAAATTTTTAATAAAAAATGGAGAAGTTGCATTTTCAAGAAAAAAATTAAGTTTTTATTTAAAAACGAATTTAAAAAATAAACAGTTAATTTTTTAAATAATGAAATGAATTTTTAATTAAAATTATGTATCTCCCATCAAGTGATCAACTTTTAACAAATAATTTAATTTTCAACGAAGTAGTCGAATTTTGTGCTAAAAATAATGCATTTTAAACGACATAATTGAATTTTCAAGCAAAAATATTAATTTTCAAATAAAAAAATTAATATCTAAAGAACAAAAAAATGATTTTTGAAACAATCTTAGTTTTTTAACAAAAGAAAATAAAAGTCCATCTAAAAATGGAAAACTTCAATTCTTGGTTTAAAAACAAATTAAAAAATTTATTATTAAATTTGTAATCTAAAAACTAACTTTTAACCCAATTTTTGCATTTCCTAGAAAACAAATTAATTTTCAACCAAATAGTTGAAATTCCACTAAAAAAGCATGAATTTTGGACAAAGAAGTTTAATTTTCCATCGAGTTAGGAAAATTAATAGTTGAAAACTCTTTGGATAACTATATTTTAAAATTAATCCTGATTGCTTAGATTACTCTGGATTACAAGTTAATTCTTTGGATTATCTACATTACTTTAAATTATCTGGATTACAAGTGGATTGGAATGGATTATTATTGTTTTTGGATTACAAGTGTAGGATTACTCACAATTAAATGGATTACAAATGGTTTACTCAGAGTTCAATGTGGATTATGCTGGACTACTCCGAATTATAAGCGTATTTTCTCGAATGGAGTGGATTACAATTGGATTATTGGATTACAAGTGGATTAATCCTGATATTAAAAGGATTTCTTCGAACATAATGGATTACGAGTGGATTACTCTGGATTTCTTCAGATTACAATCTCATGGATCACATGTGGATTATTCAGAATTAAACTGATTACCAATGGATTATTTACAGTTATATGGATTACAAGTGGATTAACTCGAATTATATGAATCACAAGTGGATTACGTAGAATAATATGGGTTACAAGTTGGATTTCTCCGAATTACTTATATAGAAAGGGGAAAGTGGTATATAACATCTGGATAGAAAGTGGTTTACTCCGATCTTTGTGGATTACAAGTAGATTACTTCGAATAATATGGATTACAAGTGGATTTTTCCGAATTTCTTGGATAACAAGGGGAAAACGCTACATTACCGCCAGATTGCAAGTGGATTACTTTGCTTTTAGGGATTACAAGTGGATTAATCCTCACCATTCTGGATACATGAAACATCCGTAGTTAAAATTTCGGTTAAAATCTTATTCCACAATACTGATATTGCTTCAGACAGTGAGAAATAAGATTATTGATATGACATTTAACGATTTAGAAAATCTATCTGAACAACAGGAAAATTGAATTTTGCTCTTACTTTTTTGGATTTAAGAGCCGAGTTAAATTCCCTGCATTTCTGCACGAATAAATCCCATGACGAGGCGGTACCTTACTGTATATGTGCAAACGTGACTACCCCAAACTATCTCACGCACACGATCTGCGATTCCTCAGTTTGCCTTTTACTCATCGTGACTGACTGGAAATAAAAAAATAAAACTGTGGACACAAAAGAAGGATCGGATATTGCAAATTTGTCATGTATCAGCGACTCAAAAGAGGTACTTCATGGGAAGTTTAATAAAGCATGAAAAACTCGAGATATCAGGACCATAAGTCCCAAAAATATAAGGCCCGGGAAAAATATTTTCAATCTTAAGTTTAAAACTAAAAGTTCTGATCCATAAGACTAAAAAAAAGTATAAGGTTAAAAATCATAAGGCCCAGCATCGAGAGGCCAAAAAAAGTCAGCGCTAATATCATAAGTCCCAATAAATTAAGTCCCAAAACTACCAGGCCCGAGAAGAATGATCAAAATCTTAGTTTAAAGCCGAAATTCCTAAGCTGTAAAGGTCAAAACATAAATCGTAAGGCCCCAAATTATAAGAACTAACAGGATAATTCCCAAATACATATGGAACTAAATTATAAGCCCCATGCCGTAAAAGAACCAATAGGTAAGTCCCAAAAATATGAGGCCCGAGAATGATGTCTTAAAAAGTCCCAAACCGTACTCCCAAAATCCTAAGTCCGAACATCGTGAGGTCCAAAAATATAAGGCCCGAGGATAATGTCCTTAACACTAAGTTTAAAACCAAATCTCTAAACCATAAGGCCCCAAACTATATAGTCTAACATCATGATGTCCGAAAAGATACGAGCTCAAATCATAAGTCCCAGGCCGTGAGACAACAGCTTAAGTTCCAAAAATATAAGGCCGGAGAATAATATCGTAAACGTATAATTTTCCAAACTTAAGTCCCAAAGTCGTAGGTCTAAGGTCCTACGACCCAATAGTCAAGTCCCAAAAACATAAGACTGGAAAATAATGTTCTAAAAAGTAATTTCACATCAGAAAGTTCCAAACTGTAAGACCCAAAACCGTCAGGCCCAACATCTTGAAGGCCATAAATATGAGGGCTTAGGACAATGTTCTTAACACTAAGTTGCAAACCGATTTTTCAAGGCCTAAACTACAAGGTCTAACATCATGATGCCCAAAAATATACGTGTGTCAATTATAGGTCCCAGGCCGTAAGATCCAACATCATAAGCCCCAAAAATAAACGTGTCTCAATCATAAGTCCCAGGACGTAAGACCCGACAGTATAAGTCCCAAAAATATACGTGTCACAATCATAAGTCCCATGACGTAAGGCCCAACAGCATAAGTCCCAAAAATGTAAGGCCTGAGAATGTCCTAAACAGTAAGATCGAAAACCGAAAGGTCCAACCTGTAAGGCCCAAAACCAAAATTAAGTACTCTAAATTTGAATGAGTCAAAAGTGACTTATTCGATTTCGATTTTGGCTGATGAAAATTATGTAGTTTGGAGGACTGACAAATTATAATTCAAAATCGGAATAGTCAAACCTACAAATATTTCAATTATGTTGTAACAACAAAAAACGAATGTTCAATTAAATAGTTGAATTTTAAATGAGCCAGATTATTTTTAAACTAAATGCAAGAATTTGCAACCAAATATATAATAGTTAATTATTCAATTAACAAAATTAATACTTATAAAAAAATAATTCAACTGTTTTTGGTTTAAAATATCAATTATTAGATTTTTTCGTTAAGAATCAAACTTTTTTTTTGGTTGACAATTCAACTACTTAGTTAAAAGTGGAATTACTTTATTTAAAATTAATTTTGTTGGGTTAATGATTCATCATTTTTGTTTAAAACCTTTTTTCTTTTGTTCAAATTTCAATAAAGTTGTAAATATTTAATTTTGTTAACTAAGAATTAAACATTCCAGGTTTGGTTGAAAATTTGTCTTCCTTGAAAGTTCAACTGTTAGGTTGAAAAATAGTTTTTTAAAAATGAAAATTAATTTTTCCAACTAAAAACCTAACTACATTTTGTTTCGAAAATCTAATTTCTTATATAAATTTAGTCTTCCTGATTAAAAAATTAATCATATTCAGTTGAAAATTCATGTGTTTTACTAAAATTTTGTCTTTTTGATAGGAGACCAAGAATTTGGTAAAAAATTCATTTCTTTGGTTGAAAATTCTATTTTTTTTTAAATTTATTATTCTAAAATTTAACTATTCTATTTTTGGTTGAAAATTGCAATTTTTTTAGTTGAAATTTCATGATTTTAGTTAAAAATTAATTTCTTCGGTTGAAAATTCGTTTTTGTTTGTTGAAAATGTATTATATTCTAAAATTTTAACTATGTTATTTTTTATTGAAAATTTAACTTTTTTATTTGAAAATCGATTTATTTGGTTAAAAAATAGTTTTTTGGTTGAAGACTCATGGTTTGGGTTAAAAAGTCATTTATTTATTTGAAAATTCAACTGTTTTGTTGCAATTTCTTTTTTTACTGTAAATTTATTTTTCTAAAACTTTCACTTGTCTATTTTTGGTTAAAAGTCCATCTTTTTAGTTGCAAACGCAGGTATTTGGTTGAAATTTGTCTTTTTTGTAGAAAAATTCTGCTGAAAATTCCTTTTTTCTTGATTGAAAGTAATTCGATTAAAAAGAAAATTTTATTTTATTTCATAGAATAATTTATAATTTTCAGGAAAAATAAAGAATTAATCAGGGAAACGCCAGAAAAAGTTAATGAATTTCGAAATTGGGATTTTGTAACAGCCCTGCAAACACTAAGTTTCAAACTGATAGTGTCAACCCATAAGATCCAGAATATATGGGTTTACATCGTAAGGCCCAAAAATATAAGAGCCAAAATTATAAGTCCCAGGCCGTAAGACCCTACGCTATATGTCCTAAGGCGTAAGGCCTAACAGTAAGTCCCGAAATATAAGTCCCAAAATTATAAGTCCCGTTCGTAAAATCCAGACCCAACGTCGTGAGTCTTAAGGTCCAATAACTGAAGTTACAAAACTATAGGGCCGAGAATTATTCACAAAACATTAAGTTCCAAAGTCACAAGACCTAATCCGTAAGTCCCAATCTGCAAGTTACAGTCTGTAAGTCTTAAACCGTAAGACTTTAACCGAAAAGTCTTGAGTCGTAAGATCAAACAATTTAAGTCCCAAAAATATAAGGCCCATCAATAATATCTTGAAGACTGAGTTCCAAAACATAAGTCTTAATTGTTAGACCCAAATCCATAAGTCCCAAATATAAGTCCCAAAATACTAAGGCCAAAATGAGATTGATGGAGTATGATAATCTTTCACAGAATTTTCAGTAATCTGAAGCTTTCTAGGTCTGTGAATTCTGCGTGATTGTGACGGGAATAAGGCCCTACCTAACTGTTTAGCGATTACGTTAGATTGAAGTGTGGAAGGCGCTTGGGTATTTCGCGCCGTTCAATCATAACTCAGGAGGATGAAAAGTGATTGGTTAATACGCGTTCCAAGTCGTTAACGTCACGACGCTGTTTATCTATTTTGCGCTCGGATCCTGTTAACACGCATTATAGTTACCTTAACGACGTAACGCGCTTCACGAGGCAGTTAAGTCTTGATTATCTTCGGACAATAGTTGGAGGCGTACTTATCGTCCTTGCAAATAGTCATTACAGATATTCACCGCGTGCATTATAGACATTGTTCCTGCAGGTTGCAAATTATTTACTTAGGATAAGTATATAATAATCAATTCATAATGATAGTTGTAAAAAGACTCAAAAGTATAAGTATCAAAATGTGAGGAGTAAACTATAAGGCCTAACAAAATAGTAAGGCCCAATGTGTAAGGGGCAAAAATATCAGTCCCAGGCCTTGAGACCCTAAAATATAAGCTCCAAGCCGTAAAGCCCAATTTTCTCTGCCAAAAAAATATAAGGCCCAAAATGATAAGACCCAAAATAATAAGGCCCCAAGCATAAGCGTATAATAAGTATATAACAATAGTTGTAAAAAGGCCCAAAAATATAAGGCTCAAACTATAACGACCGAAGTGTGAGGCCCAAAAATCGTAAAACCTAAAATGTAAGGGATAAAATCGTAAGTCAGTGGTCATAAGACCGAAAGTCATAAGCTGTAAGTCGTAAGCCCCAACAGTTCAAGTCCCAAAATACAAGGCTCAAAAATGTAAGGGCCAAAATCATAAGTCTCAGGCCGTAAGCTATAGGTCATAAGATGTAAAGTCCAATACTTTGTTTCTTTAGGTTACAAATTATTTACTCAGGATAAATAAATAATAATTAGGTAAACTGTTTGTAACAAGGTCAACAAATATAAGGCCCAAAAGCATAAGAGGAAAAATCATGAGTCCTAGGCCGTAAGAATTTAAGCCGTAAGATGCATTATAGACATTGTTCCTTTATGTTGCAAATTGTTTACTTAAGATAAATAAGAATAAATATATAATGATAATTGTAAAAAGGCCCAAAAATAGAAGACCCAAAATATAAAGACCAAAATAAAATACCATAAGACCGTAAGACGTTTAGTTGAAATTGATCTTTTTGTTTAAAAATGAGGGTATTCCAATTAAAAATTAATGATTTAATTGAAAATTAATCATTTTGGTTCAAAATTTGAGTATTTTGTTAAAAATTCTTTTTTTCTTGTTGTTGAAATTAATCTTTTTTGGTTGAAATTATCTTTTTGGTTAAAATGTATCTTCTAGTTGAAAATTCAAGTTTTTGTTACAATTTTTATCTTTTTGTTTAATAAATAAAGTATTCCAATTAAAGATTCATAATTTAATTGAAAATTTATCATTTCGGTTGAAAATTTAACTATTTTGTTGAAAATGCGTTTGTTTATTTAAATTTATCTTTTTTGGTAAAATTTTATCTTTTTTTAGTTGAAAATTCAACCTTTTGTTACAAAATTTATTTTTTAGTATAAAAATTAAGTATTACAATTAAAGATGCATAATTTAATTAACAATTTATAAATTTAGTTGAAAATGTAACTATTTTTTCGAACATTCGCTTTTTTAAATCTACCTTTTCTAGTTTATAATTCAAATTTTTGTATAAAAATACATCTTGTTTTTGAAAATTCAACTATTCTAATTAAACATTCATCTTTTTTGATGAAAATTGATTTTTTGTTGTTGAAATATAAAATAAATTTTTTTTTTTTACTTGAATTAAAAATTCACCCTGTGGTTGAAAACTATATCTATTTTTTGAAAGTTCGTTTTCTTTCAAATGATTTTTTTTCAACTAAAAATTAAACTATTTTATTTGAATATTCCATCATTCTACTTAAAAATTTATATCTGGATGAAAATTATTATTATTTTTTTAAAATGGAATTTTGCCTATTTAATATTTAGTTAGAAATGTACCTTTTTTCGCTTTTTACCACATTGAATCATATTATACCCGATAGAGTCATATTACACCCTATTAAATCATTACACCATATTCAATCATATTACACCCTATAAAATCATATTACACAACACCGAATCATATTACACCCAATTAAATCATAGTACACCACATTGAATCGTATTACACCCTATTGAATCATATTACACCATATTTTATCATATTACACCATATTGAATCATATGACAACCTATTAAACCATATTGCACAACATTGAATCATATTACACCCTATTGAATCATATTACACCACATGGAATCATATTTCACCCTATTGAATGATAATTAATACACTATAATTTCATGCAATCAAGAGTAATTCTGTAAATAGAAGTAATTAGGTTCTGTCTCCATTTCTTCACATTATTTTTTTGTAAAAAAATGCATTAAACAAAGAATAAAAAAAATTGGTTGCAAAACTATTCTCGGGACTGTTTCGAGATTAATTTTGCACCAGCTTTAATACCGTCTCACGTATACGTACCTAATTAGTCTCGGGTTATCCTTGCTAATAAACTCATACCGATGTCTGGACCTACTACTTAAAGATGGATGTTTCTTAGACTGGAATTCTCGTAGAATTTACGTGCGGAGACTACCGCGCAATTTTGCTCTCATAAATTAGCTAGGACGGACGCGGAGGATAGTTTGCGTGCTTGCTTCTCAGATTGAAGCTAATTTCAAGCTTAAACAAAAATCTGTTCATTCTCCATTTTTAAACTTTAAGAATTGTGCGGTCCGGGAGACCGCACGGCCATACGTCCATACTAATTTGTCCCTTTTTGCTCAAATGAAGGATAATCGGGACGTACCATTTTTCTGGGACGACGACTGCATTCCGTCTCTAGGCCTAGGGTATCCGCATTAAACTCTAGTTTTTTTGGGTGTCACATTTTGCCTACGAGCTGTCGACTGATATTATACTCACTAATTGTGGGTCCGGATGCAATAAGGGCAATATGGATGTAAAATTTGATTGCGCATCTTTTTTTCTTAAGACAAAAAGTTGTAACTTTTTTAGTTTAAAAATTAAAGCCAAAAAACTTACTTTTTTGAAA
>NC_046657.1:73399856-73402988 GCF_010883055.1 Belonocnema kinseyi | reverse complement strand
AAAATTAAAATTCGAAAATTTTTTCTAAAGCCTCCAGGGGACTTCGTTTTCGCACGAAAAAATTTTATGTGCCCTTATTGCATCCGGACCCACAATTATATGCAGTACCACACGTTTTCCACCTAGTTTGGGGAAAGTACAACTAAAACTAAAGCTATTGACAACAGTAGCGGTGCGGTCTATTAAACCGCACGGCAACACGTAAAAGTTAATGATCGTTTTTTAAAAATTTAAATCATATGCTCCGGGTGGCGATTTAACCCGCAAACTTGAAAATTAGAAATGACCTGACATTTTTTTTAATTCGAAGAAAACCCTGAAAAATCTAGAAATGGCCTGGAATTTAATTTCAACACTTATTGTTTTGAAGAACTTACTTTTTAAAAGAAATTCATCATGAATTTTTATAAACTTCGCACAAATAAGGAATGTGATTTTTTCCTTTTACTTATTTACAAGTTATTCAAAAGTACAAAAATAATTCATCTTTTTAAAAAATTCTATAAATTTAATTCAAAATGTATATTTTGGAAGATTTTGAACCAAAAATTCAGTAGCTTTTGAAGCTTTTTGAAAGATCTCAAAAGTATAAAAATTTTATTAAGATCCTTAGAAAAATTGCAAAAGATTTCCATAATTGGAAAAAGCTAATCTGGAACATTAAACGCAACTTTTATTTAATTTTGGAGGATTTATTAAGATAGTATATATAAAATAATAATTTTTTTCAAGATTTCTGGAAAATTGGACTATTTGGTTCAAATTTTGAAAATTTTTGTGATAAAGGCTTTTCTTTGTTGAAAATTTTTTGTTTGTTGATAGTTCAAATATTGTGGTTATAGATTAAATTTGTTGCTGAAGATTAATTTCTTTTGGTAGAATTTTATTCTTGTTTGGGCAAAAATGCAACTTGTTAGATTCAACTATTTATTACTCAAAATTAAACTATTTTTTGGTTGAATAATCGACTATTATATTATATTTTGAAAATTAATCTCTTTGGTTGAAAAGTCAACTATTTTTTAAAATGTTTATTTTTTTTATTTTTTACGGAAAATTTAGCTTTTCCCATTTTTGTTGAACATGTATTATTGATTTATCATTTTAGCTGGAAATTCATCTCATTAGATAAAAGTTTAATTATTGCGTTAAAATATGTTTTGGGTTAAAGATTCATCATTTTAGTTGAAAATTCATCTTTTTGGTTGGAAATTCGTTGGTTTTTTGTTTAAAATTAATTTTTTTACCGAAAATTTTAATTTTCCATTTTTGTTTGAAAATGTATATTTTTTGGTTGTAAAATTTGACAGGTTTGGTTGAAAACGCAACTTTTTAGTTGAAAATTCATTTTTCATTGCTAGAAAATCTTCTTTTGTTGAAATTTTTTTTTTAACTGAAAATTCAACCACTTCGTTGAAAATTCTCTTTTTTTTTAGTTGATTTAAACTGTTCAATCCTTCTTCGCATAAGACCCAAACCCATAATTCCTGACTTATAAGGCCCAGCAGCTTAAGTCTAAAAAATATCAAACCCGAGAATTATTTCCAAAACACTAAGTTCCAAAACTATGAATCCCAATGTGTAAGTCTCAATCCGTTATTCCCAGTCTGTTAGTCCCAATCAGGATTTAAACCTGATAAGTCCTGTGTCTTATGGCCCAACCGGTTAAGTTCCAAAAATATAGAGCCGAGAATTATTTCCCGAACGCTGAGTTTCAAAATTATGAGTCCCAATCTGTAAGTCCCAATCCGTATCTCCTAATCTGTAAGTCTCAACCCTTAAAATTCAATTCCATAAGCCCTGAGTCGTAAGATCCAATAATTTAAGTCCCACGAATCAATTTTTCCGTGAATAATGTAAATAATGAGCCGTAAAGTTTAAAATGATAAGTGCTAAGTCATTGAGTCCCAAAAGTCACATTAAGTCCCAAAAATATAAGGCCCAAACACTAAGTTCCAAGACCAAAGTCCCAAAAGGAAAGCCCCGCAAACCAAATCGTAAGGCCCAAATATATTTTTAATGATCGTATTTTTAATTTAATTAATAAGGAAGTTTTTTTTTTGTTATAGATGCCCAGATGGAACAAGGTTACAGATCTGAAGTTCAGGAGAGGGCACTAGTCGTTTCTCTACAAATGTTTAGTCTTATTTTGGAACGTGGAGTATCACTACTTAAATCTCAACTGGACGGCGATGAGCTTCCAAAACTGGTGGTTGGTGAGGATATGCAGGTTCTTCTCCCAGCTATCAAGGTTTGTTTTTTTACAAAGTAATTTTGAAAATTCAGAGGAACCAAAAAAGCAGGAAAGGCTCCGAATTTCATTTTTTGTATCATAGTTTTGTTTAATTCTTAGCTTCAAAAGAAAAATGTAAGCATATTGAATTTTACTTGATTGACATTAGAATTATTTCCCCTAAGTGACCACACCTTATTTTCTCCAAATTCTCCTACTTTCACATTCCCTAATTCTTTAACTTCCCCACCCCACTTCTACTTACCCTTCTCTTATTTTCCTACCCTTCTCCACCCCCACCCCCACGTTTTCCATCACTTTCCTTCCTTCCAGATCCTTTATATCCCTCATTTTTCTCTTCTTATAAGTACTTCCCGTACCTTACCATCTTTTCATTTTCCTTACTTCTCCTATTCCCTTTATCCACATTTCCCCTCACGCTTCCTACTTTCTCTCCATTAATTTCCCGCCACTCTCACCTCCCTACTTTTCATACCACATTTTCCCCTAACTTTTCGTACTTAATCTCCCATAACTTTTCCTCACTTCCCCTTATTGAAAAAAAATTATGTTGGACGAACATGCGACCAAATCTTCAAGAATTTTTCCTGGCTACGAAATCATAAAAATGTTGTACTCATACTAAAAGTATTTATTTCTTCTGTTCAACAGAGTTATTTATTAATTAAAAAAGTAGAAGTATGTTTATTTGAGATGATTTTCTTAACTAGTGAGATACTATTAATCGATCATTTTCTAGCACTTCCCCAATTTTCCTTCGCCTTTCCTTTCTTCACTTTATTTTTCTACCTTTTCTCCTCCGTATGCCTCACTTCTCTACCACTTATTTCCTCAACTTGCACTTCCCGCAGTTTTCCTACTTTCCTTTCCTGCATTTC
>NC_046657.1:73386843-73399756 GCF_010883055.1 Belonocnema kinseyi | reverse complement strand
CCCCCCTAAATTTTCTTAATTCTATACCCCACATTTCTGTTATTTTCCCTCTCCTGATTTCCCGTCACTTTTCGTGCTTCACCTACCTTAATATTCCCTATCCCCTCATTCTCTCTAATATTATTTTATTTATCCTCGCCTCATTTCTCCTTACTTCCTCTACTTCCCATCTCCTTATTTTCCCTTACTTCTCCTACTTTCCCCGTTCTTATTTTCCCTAACTGCTTTTACTTCCCAGCTTTTTATTTCCCGTTTATCTTTTTCCTTTCTTATAATTTACCCTCACTTCCCATTACTTGCTTTTCTTTTCCTCACCTCATTTCCCCCTTACTTTATATACTCTCCGGCTTCTTATTTCCTCTCATTTTTCCTCTCACTTTCCCTTACTTGCTTTTCTTCCCCTCACATTCCCCTCGCTTCCTCTACATCCCATCTCCTTATTTCCTCCATCTTCCCCTCCTCATTTTGCCCTCACTTTCTATACTTCCCATTTTCATATTTCAGCTCACATCCCCTTACTCGCCCTAATCCCCCTTCCCTTATTTCCCCTTAATCTCCTTATTTCTCCTCACTTTCCCTTCCCTCATTTGCTCTCACTTCATACACGTCCCATATCCTAATTTTCCCTATTTCCCTTGGCCTTATTTTCCCTTACCTGCCCTACTTCCCCTTCCCCCTTTTCTTCATACTTCCTCTACCTCTTCTCTCCTTATTTCCCCTGTCTTTTCATACTTGTCATCTACCCATTTCTCCTTACTTCTCCTACTTGACCTACTTCCCAAATTATAATTTCCCCTCATTTCCCCTTTTTGAAGAAAAAGTACGGTGGACGGACGAATGGACACCCGACTGAAAATATAAGGGCATCTTCCCGGGTCAAAGAAATCCTAAAAATGTCGTACTAATACAATGAAAAAAAAGATTACTTGTACCAAGTGAATTTTACTTAGCTGAAATAAGTGAAACACCTGTTTATTTTCCAAGCTATATTTATTTGAGGCTAATAAATATAAGAACTTTGATGGAGAAAATGATTGATTTCAGTTTAAAGAATTTTTAATAGGATTAAGTTAACATTGGGTGATTTAAAAGTGCGATCTATTGGTTGGAGGGGAATATTTCCTTGAATAAAGGAAATATTATTTGAAGAAAAAAATAATAAATTTTCAAGTAAATGAGTGACAGATTGTACCAAATTTTTAAACAGTTTAAGCAAAAATTTATCCCGCTGATTAAAAAAAAAAAATTTCTTTGGCCTAAACAACGCGCGGGCGAAATAAAGTAGTTCGTACTTCAATTGTAGTACATATTTACTTGAATCAACAACCGGATCCTTTCAGCCTAATTATAATTAACATTCTTAATATTATACATATTTAATATAAACAAATCAGATAATTTAAAATCTTGAATGAACCTGAAACAGAAATTTCGATGAAAAATCCACCTCCGTCAGGAATCAAACTTATGCAAAAGAAATATTTCTTTAATCTAAAGAAGTATTAAATTTTAAAAAATTACCCCAAATTAATAAATGTTTGTTAAAAAAAATAATTACTTTGTTGGAATAAATTTTTATTTGTTATGAATAATTAAATTCTAGTAATCAAATGAAATATTTCTTCCAACTAAAGAAATAAATATTTATCTAAACACAAAATTATTATTTTTAATTAAATCCTTAGTTCTTTGATTTAAATTAACCTAAATACTTGATTTAAGTATGGAAAAATTAATTTTAAAAATCAGATTTGACCGAATCAATACATTTTGAATCAATGAAATCATTTTCTTGAATGTAAGAAATATTTATTTGAATCGAGAAAATATAGCACAAGAATTCATTTCTTTAGATCAACAAAAGATATGCAAAGAAATATGATTCAAGTGAATGAATTTATTTGGTTCAAAAAATGTTTTTTTCCAGTGTACTGCAAATATTTCTTCTTTCTGTTAAATAGTATTATTTACTGATGAAATAAGTAAAAATAAGAATTTCAGATGATTTTTTCAAGGATTTATGCACTATTTTTATTTATAATACCAGGGAAAAGTAAACGATTCTTAGTCCATCAACATTTCCATTTGATTATTACATTCACATGTAGGGGCATCTATTTTTGAAAATATTGGTCGTTAAACTGATCCATCCACCAACACAAAAAAAAAGTAATTCAAGCCGTCGGTTTTTAATTGTTCTTCCTGAAATGTTGTTGGCATCTCCTGCAAGATAAAAGTCCTTGCTTGCATTTCCGATTCAAAACTCATCAAAGTTTAAATATTTTTACAAATTCCTTTTGAACACTTCAAACTCTGTATTCTTCAGTTTTGAGGACTTCACTTTGGACATTTGAATAACCGCGAAAAATGCTTGAAAATCTGTGGAAATGAGAAAGAATTTTTTTCTGAGTCTTGAAAAGTCCAAAAAATGTGCACGAACTTTGTCTCTTTTTTTTTTTTTAATCAAACGGTACTATGAACTTTGTAATGTGTTGATCATTCGATAAGAGTCAAGTTCTGCTCTAGAATTGACTTCCCGGGTGGTTCGTAAAATGTGGTAGCTTTCGTGCTCGAAGAGTTCTGAAGGCGCCATCGTTTTTCTTGAGACTCGATCCGATTGCTCTGTCTCTGTTCCTCTGTCTCTCTGTCTCTCTTTCTCTGTTGTCGTTGTAGTCCTGTAGGTGAACGTGTTTGAGCTAGCAAGGATTTATGAAGCGATGCGAGTTTGCACCCACGCGATCCGTTGGTGGTCAGTGTCATGAGCTGAACCTGGACCGTACGAGTATCCACTCATTATGCAAGCAACACCCCGATTAATGTACTTTTCACATAAATTCGCCCCTCGTGTCCTGTCCTCGCGACGAGTCAATGGAATAACCCAGCGATCGGCCACCTCGATTTGATGACCAATGATTGGTAACATGTTTTTTTGTGGCTAATAATTGGCCTCGTCGTTCAGGTGGCCAATAATTGATCACGTAGTTTAGTTGAATAATGATTGAACACCTAATTTGGTGGTCAAGAAATGGCTAATTACTTGAGGGGGTCAATAATTGGTAACAGGGTTTAGGTGGCTAATTATTGGGCACGTAGTTTAAGTATCCAATTATTGGTTCAGTTAGCCAATTATTGACCAACTAGTTAATTGGCCGAATAATTAGTAACATAGTTCAGGTGGCTAATGATTGACCAACTAATTTATGTGAACAATTATTGAACAACTAATTCATGTGGAAAATCATTGACCAACTAGTTTAGGTGACCAATGATTGATTTGTTAGTTTAGGTAGTCTATCATTATTGACCAACTAGTTCAGGTGGAAAATAATTGAACAACTAGTTTAGGTGGTTAATAATTGACTAATTAGTTTAGCTGGCCTGTAATTATTGACCAACTGGTTCATATAATACATAATTAGTAACATAGTTTAGGTGACCAATGCTTGACCAATTAGTTTAGGTGGCCAATGACTGAGAATTTAGTTGAGGTAGCTAATGATTGCCCAACTAGTTTAGGTGGCCTGTAATTATTTACCAACTGGTTCATTTGCTAAATATTTAGTAACATAGTTTGGGTGGCCAATGATTGACCAACTAATTTATGTGGCCAATGATTGATCGATTAGTTTAGGTAGCATATAATTATTGATCAACTAGTTTAGGTGGCTAAAGATTGCTCAATTATTGTAGGTGGCCAATCATTGACGAATAACTTCAGGTAACTAATGATTGATCTACTAATTTAGGTGACCTATAATTATTTATCAACTAGTTCAGGTTGGCTACAATTATTGACCAACTAGTTTAGGTGGCCAATGATTGGCCAATTAGTTTAGGTGGCCATTGATTGACCAATTAGTTGAGGTAACTAATGATTCCTCAACTATTTTAGGTGGCCTATAATTATTGACCAACTGGTTCATTTGCTAAATATTTAGTAACATAGTTTGGGTGGCCAATGATTGACCAACTAATTTATGTGGCCAATGATTGATCGATTAGTTTAGGTAGCATATAATTATTGATCAACTAGTTTAGGTGGCTAAAGATTGCTCAATTATTGTAGGTGGCTAATGATTGACCAAATATTTTAGGTAACTAATGATTGGCTAACTAGTTTAGGTGGCCTATAATTATTGACTGACTATTTCAGATGTACAATGATTGACCAACTAGTTTAGGTGACCTATAATTATTCATTAACTAGTTCAGGTTGGCTACAATTATTGACCAACTAGTTTAGGTGGCCAATGAATGGCCAATTACTTTAGATGGCTAATGACTGGCCGATTAGTTTAAATGGTCAATCATTGACGAATTAGCTTAGGTAACTAATGATTAACGAACTAATTTAGGTGGCCTATAATTATTGATCAACTAGTTTAGGTGGTCAATGATTGACCAACTAATTTATGTGGCCAATGATTAATCAATTAATTTAGGTGGCCAATGATTGATCAATTAATTTAGGTGGCCTATAATTATTGACCAACTAGTTTAGATGGTTAATAATTGACTACTTAGTTCAGGTGGCCAATGATTGACCAACTATTTTAGGTAACTAATGATTGGCCAACTAGTTTAGGTGGTCTATAATTATTGCCTAACTAGATGGACAATGATTGACCAATTCGATTAGATGGCTATTGATTGACCAATTAGTTTAGGTGGTCAATCATTGACGAATCAGTTTAGATAACTAATCATTGACCAACTATTTTAGGTGCCTAAAATTGGTCAGCTAGTTTAGGTGGGCTATAATTACTGACCCACTAGTTTAGGTGGTCAATGATTGACCAATTAGTTTAGGTGGTCAATGATTGACCAATTAGCTTAGGTGGCTAATGATTGATTACCTAATTTTGTTGGTCAATAACTAACCACGTACTTTACGTAGCGAAACGAATTTTCAAATAAAATTATGATTCTTTAACCAAAAAAATGAACTTACAAGAATGTTATTTTAACCAAGAAGTTGAATTTTCAACCCAGAAGGATAAATTTTCAACGAAAAATATCATAGTTGATATTTCAAATAAATATTTTAATTTAAAAAAAGCAGTTGCTGTTCAACAAAATCGTTTAATTTTCTGCAAAATTGTAAAAACTCTCCAGCGCAATATACCAATTTATTACACAACAGTTGGATTCTCAACGCAAAGTTGTGAATTTTCAAAAAAAGTTCATTTTCAACCGAAACAGAGTAACTTTTAATCAGACAGTTGTATTTTTCAGTGCAAATATTAAATTTCTACAATGTTGAAGAAAATAGTTGATTTACAGTGAAAGAAAATTGTTATTCAAGAAAGAAAAATAATTTTAATCAAATTAATGAAATATCTATCCAAAAATACGAATTTTCAACCAATTAATAAAATTTTTTTATAAAAAATAAGTTCTTGGCCAAAAATTCAATATTAAAATTTAAATCTTTTTTGTTTGAAATATAAATTGCTACATTTTTCGTTAATAATTCAACTACATAGTCTAGCACTTTTCTTTAAAATTCGTTTTTAATTGGCAGAAATTAATTTTTTTAACTAAAAATTTAACTTTTCATTTTTTTTTCAAAATTTGTTTTTTATAATTAAATATTTATTTATTTTTCGGAAAATTAATTTCTTTGACTATGTTTAAAAAAGCATACTATTGTTTTAAAAATTCCCTTTTTATTGTGAAAAATAATTTTTTCAACTGCATATATAAGTATTCTATTTTTTGTAAAAAAAATGGATCTTCCTTAGTTGAAAATTCAACTATTTCGTTGAAAATTCGTTTTTTGTGACTAAAAATAAATTTTTTAACTGTAAATTTTGGGTTGAATATTGATTTTTTCAAAGTTGAAATTGCATTTTTTTGAAATCTGTCTTTTCTTGTAAAAAATTAATATCCTTGGTTGAAAATTTATTTTTTGTTTAAAAATTTCTCATTTTAGTTTAAAATTAATTTCTTTGGTTAAAAATTGAACTATATTTTGTTGAAAAGTTTTCTATTTCGTTGAAAATTAATCTTTTTTGTTCGAAATTCAACTAATTCGTTCAAAATTGATTATTTTTTATTAAAGATTTGGTTAAATATTTAACTATTTTATTGAAAATTTGTATATTTTGTAGAAAATTCATCTTCCAGGTCGAAAAGTCAACTATTTGGGTCGAGAGTAATTGTTATTGCAGATTTGTCAATATAGTTGAAAATTCTTTTCCTTTTTAAAAATTAAACTTTTTTGTTTTAAGTTATTTTTTTTATCCTAATCTGAAATTTATCTGTTTGGTTAAAAATTCGACTTTTGTTGTAGAAAATTATTCTTGGTTTTTTTGTTCTGTTTGAAAATTAATTTTTGCCGCTGAAAATGTAGCTACTTCGTATTTGTTTGTGAATTTGTCTTCTTTAGTCAAAAATTGAACTGTGTGTTTGAAAATTCATCAATTTGATTAAAAGTTCAATTTGTTGCTATAGAAAATGAATCTTCTGGTTTGAAAATTTATTTTTGTTTAAAAAATCCTTAATTTAGTAAAAATAATCGTTTCTTTGGTTAAATATTTAACTATTCTATTTAAAATTCGTGTATTTTGTAGAAAGTTCATCTTTAAAGTCGAAAATTCAACTATTTTATTAGAAATGAATTTTTTTGCAGATTTGCCATTATAATTTAAAATTAATTTTTTTAAAATTAAACTATTTTGTTTAAAGTTATTTTTTTATCTTCAGTCGAAAATTTAGCTATTTGGTTGAAAATTCAACTTTTGTTGTAGAAAATTATTCTTCTCGGTTGAAAATTAATTCTTTTTGTCGTTATGGATTCCTTGTTTTACTTCAAAATTCATTTCTATGGTTAAAAATTTAACTATTCTATTGAAATTTTTGTATTTTTTTGATCATTTTTTTAAATTTAATATTTATCATTATAGTTGAAAATTAATTTCTTTTTAGAAAACTGGACTATTTTGTTGAAAATTCTTTTTTTTTTCGTTTGAAAATTAATTTTTGCAGCTGAAAATGTAATTATTTCGTTTTTTTTTTTGAAAATGTATCTTTAGTCGAAAATTTAGCTGTTAAGTTGAAAATTCATCAAGTTGAACCTTTGCTGCATAAAATTAATCTTCTCGTTTAAAAATCTATTTTGTGGTTCGAAATTCCTCATTTAGTAAAGAGAAATTCATTTCTTTGGTTAGAAATTTAACTATTTAAAAAAAACGTATCTATTTTTCATGAAATCATCTTTTCTATTAGAAAATTAATTCCATTTATTTACAAATTATCTTATTTTATAATATTAATTTCCTTGGTAGCAAATTAAACCTAAAAGAAAAATTTTAAACATTTAGGGAAAAATCAGGGAAAGTTAGGTGGTTTCAAAATTAGTATTTCGTATCCACCCTGCATTTTAAATAACGGAATTTAAGTTTAATTGTATTAGGACATTCTGGTTCATATTCAAAACTTGATAAATTTTATAACACTATTTTGACATTATTATTTTTTTTTGTGACCTGCCTACAGTGGATAATGCAACCTAGAGTGGATAATCATTAATTAGGAGCAGAAATAAAAGAAAAAAATTAATTTTCATTTAGATTTATTAGCACATGTATCGGGACTTTTAATTAAATTAAATTAATTATGTTTCGTACATTAGTATTTTTAAATAATGATTATCCACTGTGAGTCGCATTATCCACTGTGGAAAGGTTACCCCTTTATGTATTGTTGAGATGCACATTGCACACGTAAGTACTGTCTCTCTCGAGGTGAGATCAAAACTACAAGTTGTAGATTACGGCATCCAGAAACAGAGAGAGAGAGAGAGAGAGAGAGAGACTGGTAACTCATGATGTAGCAGCAGCAGGAGCTTCCATGATTCATAGGTAAAGCCTTGACTCGATTTCTTCTTCCGGGAGGAACCCCTGCCGGAGGGGTTGATTCTTATCAGGATTGGGATCGGTAGGAATAGGAAATAATATCATGGACCAGTCAGGGACAGCGGTTCCGTAACTGAGGTTGGGTTATTAATATTGTCGATAAGGTAGGACAAGATTCACGTGCGCTAGCTCAAATACATTGCAACGTCTTTTTCCCTTTTGCCCTTTTTTCTATTGCCTTTGACAAAGTGACTCCACGAGTCGCGTTTTACTATTTTATATTCTTTCTCTTTTCGACTATCTATTATTTTTATTTTTTTATTGTTGTAATTTTTACTTTTAAATTTAATTTCTATTTTTTTTTTAATATTCAAAACGAGAATGAGAGGAAATGTTTTGCAGATCTGGTGCGATTGGATGCTTTGTCACAGCACAGTTTGGAATCCACCACCATCTTGTGCGGACTACAGAGTTGGGTAAGTTGTAAATACAGAAAAATAATGCTTTTTTTTTTTAATCTAACAAATATTTCTGTGGGTGTTAATACGAATTTTGTTCTCTTGCCAAACTAAAAAATTGCAATTGAATTTTAGCATTTGCAATACATTCGAGGAATTAAAATAGAATCCTGCATATGAATTATAATTCTTTTTAATAAAATTGAATTCTTGTCATTAAAATAAAATTCTGGTTACTGAAAATGAAGTTCAACAATTGAAATTAAATTCTAACGATTAAAATTTCATTCTTGCAAAGAAAATTGAATTCTAGACTCTAAAATGTAAGTGATTAAAATTCAGTTTTAACTCTTGAAAGTGATTTTTAATAAATTAAACTCTGGCTATTAAAATAGAATTCTTGCAAATGAAATTGAATTATAACATTTAAAATTGCATTCCAGTATATAAAATTGAATTCTATTGAATTCTAGAAATTATAATTGAAGTCTCGATATTAAAATAGAATTCCGGGACTGAAATTGAATTTTAACAATTAAAATTGAATTTGTGCATATAATAATAATTCCTAACTATTGGAAAAGAACTCTGGCAATTGAAATTGAATTCGATTGATCAGAATTGAATTCTAGACTATAAAATTGAATTCTATTGATTACAATGGAATTCTAGAATATAAAATTGAATTCTAACTATTACAAAATTGAATTCTAGTATATAAAATTAAATTCTGGCTATTAAAATGGAATGCTTGCAATTGAAATTGAATTATAACATTTAAAATTGTATTCAAGCATATAAAATTTAATTCTATTGAGTTCTAGAAATTAGAATTGAATTCTAGATATTAAATAGAATACTGGAAACTGAAATTGAATTCTAACAATTGAAATTGAATTCGATTAATCAAAATTGAATTCTAGACTACAAAATTGAATGCTATTGATTACATTTGAATTTTACAATATAAAATTAAATTCTGGCTATTAAAATAGAATTCTTGCAATTGAAATTGAATTATAACATTTAAAATTGTATTCCAGCATATAAAATCGAATTCTATTGAATTCTAGAAATTAGAATTGAATTCTCGATATTAAAATAGAATTCTGGGAACTGAAATTGACTTCTAGCAATTGAAATTGCATTCGAGCATATAAAATTCATAACTACTAAAAAAGAACTCTGGCAGTCGAAATTGAATTTGAATAAATAAAATTCAATTCTAGACTATAAAATTAAATTCTATTGATTACAATTGAATAATAGAATATAAAATTGAATTCTAGCATGTAAAATTGAATTCTAACTATTACAAAATTGAATTCTAGCATATAAAATTAAATTATGGCTATTAAAATAGAATTCTTGCAAATAAAATTGAATTGTAACATTTAAAATTGTATTCAAGCATATAAAATTTAATTCTATTGAATTTCAGAAATTAGAATAGAATTCCAGATATTAAATAGAATACTGGCAACTGAAATTGAATTCGAGCATATAAAAATAATTCATAACTATTAAAAAAGAACTCTGGCAGTTGAAATTGAATTCGATTATTCAAAATTGAATTCTAGACTATACAATTGAATTCTAGAATATAAAATTGAATTCTATCATGTAAAATTGAATTATAACATTTAAAATTGCATTCTTAGATATAAAATGTAATTTTATCAATTAAAATTGAATTATATTATTAAAAATGAATTCTAGCAACTAAAATTTCATTCTACTCGGAAAGAAATTTCAAGATATTAATTCATGAAACTGCTCCTTGATCTTATTCTAGCTTTGGCGCAAAAACTAAGATTTCGGAACCATTGCTCTTAAAGCATCGGCCGTTGCTTTAAAAGCAAGGGATCTGAGATTTTAGTTCTTGCGATTAATTTAGAATAAGATCAAGCAGCCTTTGTGTAAATTAATTTCAGAAAATTTCTCTCCGTGTAGCTATTAAAATAGAATTCTTGCAATTGAAATTGAATTCTAACATTTAAAATTGCATTCTGGCATATGAAATTGAATTCTAGTACATAAAATTGATATCTAGTTATTTAAATGGAATTCTGGCAATTTAAATTGAATTGTCGCTATTAAAATAGAATTCTCGCTATTAAAATTTTATTCTACTCATTAAAATTGAATATCAGCCATTACAATTGAATTCCAGCAACTGAATTTTCATTTAGTAAATAAAATTTAATTCTATAAATCGAAATGAAATTCTAGCGATACAAGTTGAATTGAATCAATTCAAAATTGATTCTAGTTATTAAAATTTTATTCTAGTAATTCAATTGAATTCTAGAAATTAAATTCTGTTATAGTGATACAAATTGTATGTTTGAAATTTAAATATATTTCTTTTTATTCGAATCTAATTAGAGAAATTCAATTTTAGTTATTAAAATTGAAAAGTAGTCAATTCTAGCCACCAAATTCTATTCTATCCATTCAAATTGAAGTATAGAATTCGGATTACAATTAAAATAATTATAATTTTAAATTACCAATTAAATGAAATTCTAGCAACTAAATTATATTCTAGCAATTCAAATTAGATTATATACATAAATTGAAATACAATTCCTCTTATAAAATTTAATTTTATTAATTCAAATTTAATGCATTGAAAGGGAATTATAGCAATTTGAATTCAATTCTATTTGTTGAAATTGAAAACTAGCTATGAGCTTAAATTCCAGCTTGTAAACTCTGTACTAGCAATGAAAATTGAAATATAGAATTCGATTTTCAATTAAAACACTTTAATTATATAAATTACTTTTTTTACATTTAAAAATAAAATCTCTTGTTTAAATTCAATTCTAGCAACCAAATTCTATTCTTGTAAATTAAATTGAATTATACAAATTGAAATACAATTCTAAGAATTCAATTCCAGATATTTTAATTTAATTATAGGAATTAAATTCCATTAAAATTGAATGTTAGTAAATTCAAATTGACTTCTTGCTAAGTTATGTAAATAACCAAATTCAAATTGAAATATAGCAATTATTGAATTTTATTTTCATTTATTTGAATCTAATTATTTTAGAAATTGAATTCCAGTTATTCCAATTGCATTATAGAAATTGTAATACAACTCTAGCAACAAGCGAATAAATTAAATTCCATCAGAATTAAATAATAATTAAATTCAAATTGACTTCTTGCTAAGTAGCGTACATTGAACCAAATTCAAATTGAATTTCAATCAAACTACACAAATCGACCGATTTTTCTAAAATTCTAGTGAATTAACGATCGAATTAAACCCTAGCAATGGACTACTATTAATCTTACCCTATTCAGAGGAAGAAAAATAATTTTAAAAACCGATGAGTAATGCATGATCGTATATCTTGAAAATTCATTGGCCAGAAGCAGTTCAAGTTTAAGTGAGTGATTACAAAAGCGCGACCAGTCCTCTCACTCTGAGGTGTCAACAACTCATAATCTGAGATCTTTTGATATGTCGGGCTCGAAACTAAACTGAGAAATAAATGATGTTGGTGTCCGCTGATGCAAGTTTTACGAGAACGGATAGCTACAAAGTAGCGACGTTGTAGTCGTAGGTTGGGTTACCTTAGGTCATGGCCATCCGCTACCCAGCATTCGCTTAGCTGCGTAGAACCGTGATAGTTTCTGCCAGATCATCGCTTCTGCTCACCTGTATGAATAATTTTTCTCCATGCATTATTAATACTTTATTTATCGAAGAGACCCCGGGAGTTTTTGTCCAGTAGTTGTCCATCGATTCCATCGCGATGCAGAAGCTACCCTATTGAATTCCTAAATCTGGAACAGCGGGCAAACATCCCATTCTGGTTTGTTCCGTAACCACCTGGGCTTGTCCCGTCTTATCTTATCCCATTGACACTTGATGACACTAATACTTTACGGTACTGGACACTTGGCGCGATCGGACACTTGGCGTCACGGGAAATTTAACGAAATTCAACGAAATTTAATGACACGAGAAAATTTGACATTCTTAGATAGGACACTTAACGAGCATTGACACTTTACAACACTTGAAGACACTGTACAGTTGATGATAGTGGACACTTGACTACACTTGAGAATAGTGGACACTTGGCGACAGTTGACGCTTGTAAACACTTTGATGTTTACACTTGGAGACACTGACAATTTAAGGAAAATTCCCATTTGACGACATTGGGCATTTGACGACACTCATTACTTCACGATAATTCAAATTTCGCGACACTAGACACTTGACGCCAGTTCAAATTTAACAAAAGTTCAAGGTTGACGACAGTGGACACTTGACGTCACTGGAAATTTAACCACGACAAATCAAACGAAAATAAAAAAAACTTTACATCACTGAATACTTGAAGAATTTCGACAGTTGACATCATTGGACACTTGCCGCGACAATAAAGTTAACGAAAATTCAAACTTGACGTCACTGGAAACTTGGCGGCACTTGACGCCACTACAAATTTAATGAAAATGAACAAATTTGAAGTCACTGAATACTTGACGAATTTGAACAATTGACAAAACTGGACACTTGTCCCGACTATAAAATTAACGAAAATTCTAACTTGATGAAACCGG
>NC_046657.1:73351784-73386743 GCF_010883055.1 Belonocnema kinseyi | reverse complement strand
AGTTGACGAAACTCAACATTTGTCCCGACTATAAAGTTAACGAAAATTCAAACTTGACGTCAGGTGACACTTGGCGGCACTTGACGCCACTACAAATTTAACGAAAATGAAAAAATTTGAAGTCACTGAATACTTGACGAATTTGAACAATTGACGAAACTGGACACTTGTCCCGACTATAAAATTAACGAAAATTCTAACTTGATGAAACCGGACACTTGACGTCACCGGGAATTGAACGAAAATTAAAACTTGACGTCACTGGACACTTGACATCACTTGAAGCCTTGACGATACTTGACGAAATTGGACAGTTGACGAAACTGGACACTTGCCCCAACTATAAAGTTAACGAAATTTTAAATTTGACGCCACTATAAATGTCATGAAAGGTCAGAAAAGACGAAACTGTATACTTGAAAATACTGCACATTTATCGTTTTGTTTTAATTGCAAATGTAACTATTCTATTATTGATTAATAATGTATTTTTTATTTATTTAAAATTTTAACTACTTAATTCAAAATTAATTATTGTTTTTGTTGAAGATTCTTGATTTTAGTTGAAAATTAATTTCTTTGTTATCTTTTTCAGTTATGATTATTGTTGAACATTAATATTCTTGGTTAAAAATTTATTTATTTGATTTAAAGTTAATTTTTTCGGTTGAATATTCATCACATTAGTTGAAACTTAATCTTTGGTATCTTTTTCAATTTAAAATTTATCTTTGTTGCCGACATTTTTTATTTTTGGTTAGAAAATTAATCTTCTTGGTTAAAAATTCATCTATTTAGTTCAAAATTCTTTTTTTTTTAGGTACAAAATTCATATCTCATTTTCCGATAGAAAATTAAAATTGTTGGATGAATATTCATCTATCGGTGACAAATTAATTATTTTGGTTATAGATTCATAATTTCAGTTGAAAATTCATTTCTGTGGTTGAAAATGTAACTATATTGTTAATTTTTTTTTCTTTTTGTTAAAACGTCAACTATTTTGTTGAAAATGTAACTGCGTTTGAAAATTAAACTGATTGGTTGAAAGTTCATGGATTTTGCTGAAAGTTCGACTTTTTTGGTTAAAAATTAATCATTTTTGTTCAAAATTCATCCTTTTGGTTGGATATTAATTCATTTGGTTCAAAATCTACATATTTTGTTGAAAAATATATATATTTTTTTAATTTGAAAATTCAAATAGTTGGTTGACAATATGTTTTACTTTTCTGGTATAAAATGAATCTTCTTGGTTGAAAATAAATTTTTTTTGTAGAAAATTTGTTGTTGATATTTTATTATTTTAAATAAAAAATTAACTAGTTCATTTTTAGTTGAAAATTGAGTTTTTTTTTTGTTGAAAAGCTATGTTTTTTGTTGATAATTGATATTTTTCGTTGAAGATTGAATTTTTTTGTTAAAAATTCTCCTATTTGGTTAAAAATTTCTTTTTTGTGGTTAAACATTCACCATTTAGGTTGAAATTTCATCTTTTTGTTAGAAAATTCATGTTTTGTTTAACAATTCAACTATTTTATATTCAAATTATTTTTTTTTGTTTAAAAATTTTAATTTAAAATTCACTTGTGTCATCGGAACTTGAACTATTTTGTTGAAATTTGTTTAAAAATCATTCATTGTTTTAAGTGAAAATTGAACTATTCCATTTCTATTTGAAAAATGATCTTGTTGAGTTAAAAATTCTTCTTTTTGGAAGCAAATTATTCTTTTTGTTTAATAAATCATTTGTTGATTGAAGATTCATGATTCTAACTGAAAATTTATTTTTGTAGTTAAAAATTTAACTATTTTCTTTACAATTCGTTTTTTTTATTTGATAAAAAATTGATCTTTTTTGTTGGAAATTCATTTCTTTTTTGGAAATTCATTTGTTTCTTGGAAAATTCAAATATTTTACCTGAAAATTTGTCATTTTGTCCAAAAATTCGTTCTTTTTTCGTTTAAAATTGTAACTTCTTTGTTTAAATTTTTGTTTAAAAAATTAATTGCTGAAACTTAAATCGTAACTGTGTTAATTCTGGTTTTAAATTTATTTATTATTTGTGAATTCAAGTATTTGTTTAAAAAATCTTTGATTTTGTTGAAAGTTTGACTTTTTTGTTAGAAAATTAATCCTCTTGGTTGAATATTCCCCCTATCGGTTGAAAATTCAACTATTTGATATTCAAATGGGAATTTTAATTGAAAATTCACTTTTGTTATTGAAAATTGAATTAGTTTGTTGGCATTTTTTAAACAATTATATTAAGTAAAAATGAACTATTTCATTTCTAGTTGGAAAATGATCTTTTTTAATAGAAAATCAATGTTTTAATTAGAAAAAACGTCTCTTTTATTGTGAAATTATTATTCTTAATTATAAATCAAATTGTTGGAGATTTATCTTGTTAGTTAAAAATTTCCTTTTTTGGAAGAAAGTTCTGCTTTTTGGTTAACAATTCATTTTGTACGTTGCATGCATTTCTTTGTTAGTAAATTCTAATATTTTACTTGAAAATTTGTCATTTTGCCAAGAAATTCGCTTTTTTTTGCTGATATTTTTGTTTACAAAATTAATTGTTGCAACTTCAATTGCAACAGTTTCAATTCTGGTTGTAAATGTATTTATTATTTATAAGTTAAAGTATTTGGTTAAAAAGTCTTGGATTTTGTTAAGAGTTTGACTTTTTTTTGTAGAAAATTAATCGTCTTGGTTGAATATTCGTCCTTTTGGATAAAAATTAATTAATTTGGATGAAAATTGACCTATTTTACTTAAAAATTCGTCTTTCTGTAAGAAAATTCATCTTTTTGTTTAAAAAATTAACTATTTGATATTCAAAGTAATTTTTTTTTAAATTTATTTCATTCATTAAAAATTGAACTATTTTGTTGAATTTTTTTAAAAATAATTAATTGTTTTAAGTAAAATTAAACTATTGAATTTCTAGTTGGAAAATAATATTTTTTAGTTGAAAATTAATTTATTATTTGAAAAACGTCTTTTTTATTATGAAATTAGCGATTTTCTTTCAAATTCGTTTGTTTTTTATTTGGTCGAAAATTGATATTTTTTTTTGGAAAATTCAAATATCTTACTTGAAAATTTGCAATTTTGTCAATAAATCAGTTGATTTTCTTGTATAAAATTTTAACTTTTTTGTTTAAATTTTGGTTTGAAAAATTAGTTTTTGCAACTTAAATTGCAACTTTTTCAATTCTGGTTGTAAATTTATTTATCATTTGTAAATTGAATATTCGTCCTTATAGTTTAAAAATCAACTATTTGATATAAAAATTCTTTTTTTTTTTTGTTTTGATTAAATTTCAATTGAAAATTCACTACCTTCATTGAAAATTGAACGATTTTATTGATAATTTGTTTAAATAATGAATTCTTTTAAGTAAAATTTTAACTATTCAATTTTTAGTTGGAAAATTAATTTTTTTAGTTGAAAATCAACTTTTTAATGAAAAAAAATTTGTTTAATAACCAAATTTATTCTTATTTTTGGGGATTCATCTTTTTAGTTTAAAATTGCTCTTTGTGAAAGGAAATTCCTCTGCTTCTTTAATCATTCATTTTGTACATTGAATGCCTTTCTTTGTTGGTAAATTAAACTATTTTACTTGAAAAGTCTTGGATTTAGTTGATGGTATTGACTTTTCTCGATAGAAAATTAATCTTCTTGATTGAAAATTCGTCCTTTTGTTTAAAAATTCGTTGTTTCTTTGTTTAAAAATTGAACTTGTCTTGGAATTAGTAGATAAATATGCTTAGAATCGATTAAGCGATCAGAGCCTTGAAAGGTCAGCGGTTAATTACGTCAACCTGGTGCCGAATTGGGGGCAGAGCCAATGAAACATAATATTATAATAGTTGAAAGAAGAGGAGATAGGGAGAAAATATACGGTCCAAGATCCGATTCGTCTCGCTGCGTCTCGTCCTTGTGAAGAAACGCTTGCTTGACTCACGTAATTGTTAATCGTTAACCAACAAGAATAATTAACTCATCCAAACGGACAAGATTTAGTTGCGCAAATATCATTCAATGACTTCTTCCAGCCGGCAATTACATTTTTTGCTTGTAAAAAAATATGCCTAGGGCTGATTTAGGGGTCATTTCATTTTTATTAACCAAATAGATTAATTTTTTTATTAAAAGCGTTTAATTTTATACAAAAAAAAGACCATTGATTTTCAACTAAAAAAGGTCAGTTTTCAACTAAAAATGGAATAGTAGTTCAATTTTCATTTTAAGCAATTCATTTTTAAACAAACAAAAAAAACATAGTTTGAACAAAATAGTAAATTTTTCAATCAAAGAAGTGAATTTTTAATTACAATCCTCAGCAAAATGAATTTGCAACCCAATGGTTGAATTTTTAACAAAATAAATGTATTTTTCATGAAGAAGTTTGATTTTATACTAAAAAAGACGTTTATTAAACCAAAAAACCTTGATTTTCTACTGAAAAATGTCATTTTTCAACTAAAAGTGGATTAGTTCAATTTTTAGTTCAGAACAATTAATTTATAAACAAAACGAATTCAAATTTTCAACAAAATACAATTTGGAACTAAAAAGATGAATATTCTGACAAAATGACAAATTTCAACTGAAATGATGAATCTTTAACCAACAAAATGAATGTTCTACAAAAAAAAAACACAAGTTTTCAACTAAAAAAGATAAATTTTCAACTTAAATGAACTAGTTAAATCTTGATTTAAAACAATTAAATATCATTTTAAAAAATTAAATTTTTTACCAAAAAGATGGATTTTCAAGTAAAATAGTTGAATTTTCAACCAAAGAATTTAATTTCCAACAATAAAAGAATTTTTAACCGAGAAGATTCATTTTCCCCCAAAAAATCAAACATTATTTTCAACCAAATAGTCGAATTTTGTTAAATGAAAAATATATGTACATTCTTAAACCAAAAATGGACCAGTTTCAGGTTAATTAAAAAAACGAATTTTTAAGAAAAAAAATGATTTTTACAGTAAAATCATGAATCTTTAAACAGCAAAATGAATTTTTAACGCAAAGGTGAAGTTTTAAACAAAGAAAAATTTCTTTTAAAAGCTCTAATTTTCAACCTAAACAAAAAAATAAATAAAAATAAATTAGCTTCATTTTCAATTAAAAAAAAAAAAGAATCGAATTTCGAACAAAATAGGAAAATTTTCAAACACAGAAATGAATGTTGAATTAAAATGATAAATCTCTAACCACAAAAATGAATTTTGAAATATATACATTAAAAAAAAAAAAAGATTAATTTTGTACTAAAAGGACTTTTTAAAGAAACAATACCATTAATTCTCAACTAAAAACGATACATTTGTAATTAAAAACGGAACAGTTTAATTTTTAGATAAGTCAATTAAATATAAACAAAAAAAAGGTAATTTTCTAACACAAAGACGAATTTTCTAGTTGAATAGTTACATTTTCTTCAAAAGAATTTCATGAAATTCACTTCTAAGGGTGAAAATTGATCTGTTTTGTTGAAAGTTTTTTTTTACAAATTGTTTGAACTATTGAATTTTTATTTAAAAATGTATGCTTTTACTTGAAAATCAAGTTTTTTTTTGAAGAAACGTTTTTTTTTTTTTTTTTTTTTTTTTTTTTTTTTTTTTTTTTGATAAAATTAATTCTCTTAATAAAAAAATGCATCTACATGGTTGAAAATTCTTTTTTGTGATTGAAGATTCATAATTTTAGTTGAAAAATTTAACTAATTTGCTATTTTGTTGAAAATTCTGTTTTTCTTGGTTTGTTAAAAATTCATTGGTTTAACTAAAAATTCAACTATTGAATTTTTAGTTGAAAATTTATCTTTTTAACGTAAAATCAATGGTTCTCGTTGAGAAAAACGACTGTTTTTATCAAATTAATCTGCTTAATTGAAAATTGATCTATTTGGTCAATAATTTATCTACGTGGTTTAAAATTAATTTTTGTGGTTGAAGATTAATCATTTAAATTTGAAATTTTATTTTTTTGATTGAAAGTTTGACTATTTTATTGTTAGTTAAAAATGTATCTTTTTTATTTAAAATCTGTTTTTTTTTTCAAAACTTCTTCTCCAATAATTTTTTAAATAATTTTTTATCTAGTTCGTTAAAATTCATCTCGTTGTTGAAAAATTAATTTTTATGTTTTTAAGAATTGAACTATTTTGCTGAAATTTCTTCAACTATTTTTTAATTCATCTATTTGGTTGAAAATTCATTGTTCGTGCTTTTTTTTGTATAAAATGAATCTGTTTGCCCTATATTAAAAAAAAAAGAATAACCATTTTGTCACCAATTTATGTTGTTGGTCCAGCATTTCATTTGAAAATTCATTTTTGTGGATAAAAATTGTACTTTTTTGTTAAAAATTAGCTTTTTTCCATTTATTTTTAATTGAAAATGTATTTTTATTTATTTTAAAATTCAACTATGTGGTTGAAAATTTATTTATTTTGTTGACAGCTCGACTTTTTTGTAGAAAATTAATCTTGTCAGGTAAAAAATCATCTCTTTATTTAAAATTTTATTTTTTGTGGTTGACGATTCTTCGTTTTCGTTAAAATTTTGACTTTTTGGGAGAAAATGCATCTTTTTGGTTTATGATTCTACTATATGGTTAAAAGTTCTTTTTGTTAATTGAAGATTTTAATTGAAAGTTCAGTTCTGTGGTTCAAAATATAAATATTTTTTGAAATTTTGTTTTTTTATTTGTTGTAACTGAAAAAGTAACTGTTTAGTTGAAAATTTGTCCTTTTGTCTGAAAATTTAACTGTTTCGTCTATGTCGTTCAAAATTAATTTTTTTGGTTGCAGATTCATCATTTTTGTTTAAAATTCGTATCTGGTAGAAAATTCATATTTTTCAGTTAAAAGTTCATATTGCTGGCTAAAGATTTATGATATTGATTAAAAGATTATTTCCATGTTTAAAAATTTAACTATTTTTTGGAAAATTATTTTGTTTTTGTTTTGTAGAAATTAATTGTTTTAACTGAAAATGAAACTATTCCATTTTTAGCTGAAACTTCGTTTCTCTTTGGTTGAAAAATTAATTGTTTTAATTGAGAATTGAACTAGTCAAATTTAGTTTAAAATTTATACTTTTCAGTTGAAATACATTTTTTTCCAAATCGTCTCTTTGAAGAAAAATAATTTTTTTTTTTTGGTTGAAGATTCATCATTTTAATTAAAATTTTTTTTTGTGGAAAATTTGACTTTTTTATTTTTAGTTAAAAATTTATCTTTTTTAGTTGAAATCCATTTTTTTCAAATCGTCTTTTTTAGTAGAACATTAATCTTCAAGGCTAAAAACTCATCTTTTTAGTGATTAATTAATCTATCTGGTTAAAATTACCTACTTAATAAATAATTGATCTATTTGGTAAAAAATGAATTTTTTATTAAATTTTTTAGTTGAAATTAATTTGTTTGTAATAATATTTTCTGGTTGAAACTTAATGTTCTTGGTAGAAAATTGATATTTTTTATTGAAAATGTGTCTTTTTCAGTAGGAAATTAATGCATTGTTTTGAAAATTCGTCGTTTTCGTTAAAAATTTAGTCATTTGGTCGCTACTTTATGTTTTTGATTCAACATGTTCATAAAAAATTCATTTATGTGGATAAAAATTTAATTATTTTGTTAAAAATTTGTTATTCAATTTAATTTTTAATTAAAAATGTATTTTTTTTATTTATTTGAACTATTTTCAACTATTTGGTTGAAAATTTATTTATTTTCTTGAGAGCTCGATTTTTTTGGTAGAAAATTACTCTTCTTTCTATAAAATACATATTTTTGGTTAAAAATTAAACTATTTGGTTGAAAAATTCATTTTTTGTTTGTAACTTCATCTTTGTGGTTAAAAATTCATATTTCTGGCTGAAAATTTATGATTTTCATTAAAAATTTATTTCCATGTTTGAAAATTTAATTATTTTATGAAAATTTTTTTTTTTCGTTAAAAATTAATTTTTTTCTAACTGAAAATAAAACTATTCCGTTTTTAGCTGAAAATGTATTTTAAACAATTTTAAATTTCAATTTGTTGTTTATTCTTGTGTTTAATTGAAAGCTCGACTTTTTGGTAGAAAATGAATCATCTTGACTGAAAATTTATTTTTTTGTTTGGGAATTTATCTTACTGAAAATTTACCTTTTTCGTTGGAAATTTATTTCTTTGGTTGAGGATTTAACTATTTTACTTGAAAATTTCCCATTTTGGAAAAAAAATTCATTTCTTTGTTAAAAAAAATTAACTTAAAAAAATGCATTAATTGTTTCAACTGAAAACGCAACTGTTTCAATTTAGGTTGCAAATGTTTGTTTTTTTTAATCCAAAAATTCAACTATTTTGTGGTTGAAAATTAAACTATTTTTCTGAAACTTCGTTTCTCTTTGGTTAACAATGAATTGTTTCAACTGAAAATTGAACTAGTCAAATTTAGTTTAAAATTTATATTTTTCAGTTGAAATACATTTTTTTCCAAATCGTCTTTTTTGAAGAAAAATAATCTTTTTTGTTAAAAATTCATCTTTTTGGTGACTAATTATTCTATTGGGTCAAAATTACCTAGTTAATAAAGAATTCATCTATGTGATGAAAAATTAATTTTTTTTGTCCATTTATAATTCAAAACGTATTTTATTTTTTAGTTGTTTTCCATTTTTTAAATAATCTTTACTAGTATAAAATTAATCTTCTATGTAGAAAATTGGTCTTTCTTGTTGAAAATTTGTCCTTTTCAGTTGGAAATGAATGCACTATTTAAAAAATACGTCGTTTTTGGTATAAAATAAATCTGTTAGCCCTCTATTTGACAAAAAAAAAAACCAAAAAAAGAAATATTTTGAAAATTCTTTGGACATAGAGAATCTTCAACTAGAAAATTAATATCCTTGTTCCAAGATAAATTGATGCTGATTATTGTGAGCAATAATAGAAATTTATTCAATAGATTAAAAAATGTGCAACATATGGTTCCAGTATAGTGGAAGCGAAGGTCGAGACCAGAGCGTGACCGATGAAACGGATAAGCGTCTTGATAATCCGCCTTCTTCACTGAAGAGCGCATGGAATGCAAAAAGATTAACGAGTCCCGGCAATTTTTTTACCTTTTTAGTTTTTAGGTATATCCAACCCTTTGGAAGGATGGCGAGAAGAATTTCTGTTCCTCGGTTCAGCGAAATTCATTGCTATTCATCTTAAATCATTCCGACATTTGCGAATAAAGATATCAGATATTTAGATGAACGCCTCCTCTAGTCGTCTTTAAAGCCATATTTTTTTCAAAATATTTATAAAGTTTGACAGGGGTCTAAACTTGGCCATTATTAATTTATTTTTCATCAAAAAAAGAGGATTATTCAAACGAAAAAACATGGGGTTTCATCTAAAAAAGATAAATTTTTACCTCGATAGGTTATTTGTTTCTCCGCGTAATCGAACTTTTAACAAACAAAAAAAAATGAATTTGTTATATAAATAGATAATTTTTAACCAAAAAGATTAATTTTTCAAGTTAAAAAAATTAATTTTTAAGAAAAATAGACATTTTTGTCACAATAATGAATCTTCGCCAATAACAAAAATGAATTCATAAAAAAAAGTTGAGTATCTAACCAAAAGAATGAATTGAACAAAATTTTTAAATTAAAATTGTGAATTTTCAACCACAAATATTAATTTTTCCCTGGACCGGGAATCCTGGAAAACCGGGAAATGACAGTGAATTTATTTTTTGACCAGGAATTTCACAACAGTTTTAGAATAAAAATTTTGTCCAACTTTGATATCAACCGTTTTTTAAAATAATTAATTAAATTGTGATTTTTATCAATTATTATATCATTTAGTTTAGAGTGCTTAATTCGAAATTCTTTGACTTTAAAAATTTTCCAATTTTAAGTTTTAAGCATATATTTTAATTTAAAGAATTTTAAAATGTAGTTTTAAAGGTTAAAATAAATTGAAAATTAGAAGTTGTTAAATTTGAAGATTTTTTTTATAAAAAAGAGGGTGGCCGCCGGACCGAGAAACCGGGAATTTTACGAATTTTCAGAAGAAAAATCGGCCAAAATTCGATTTTAACACTTTTTAAAATAATTGAAGTGCAGTTTTGAAGATTTAAAAAATTCAAAATTAAAAGCATTTGAAGTTGAAATTTTTTGATAAAAAAAAGGTTTATTTTATCAATTGTAAATATAAATAAATACATTATTTTGAAAATGGATCTGTACTCTAAGTATAGAAATCTGAACAATAATTGATTTGACCAAACAATTCTAGTTCCGTTCAAAATTTGAGAATTTCCAGATTGTAACTGTTTCAATCCGAAGGACTTGATAAAAATTGAAATTAATATATTATTTATTCCGATAATTTTATTTAGAAATAAAATTTTTTTTGAACTATCAATAATATATTTTTTAATTCAAAGCTTCAGGTCTTCCTTTATATGATTTGTTGTATTAAATTTCATAAATAGATTTATTCATATATTATCTCTATTAATTTTTTTAGTCTTAAAAAAATGCAAACGTGCGTCTTACTATTTTCAAATTTAAAATCAATCAATAATAATATAGTCATAAATAAAGGTTTTTATTAAATTAAAAGTATTGTTTCCAAATTATTTAATTTTTATCTCATTTAATTTGAAATTTCTTAATGTAGAAAAAAAAAATATTTAATATTTAGCAATATTTCACAGTTAATTTGAGACGAGTGAATTGAAACGAAATATTTAAAAGAAAGCAATTTCAAACTGAATTGTTTTACATAGAAAGCTTTGAATCTTTAGATTTTCGAAGAGCTTTTTAACTTTTAGCTTTACAATTTTAATTGTTCTATTTATAAAATGTGTTTAATTCATCAGTGAAATTGTTGAATTTTGTCGCATAAATAACAATTGAACATTCATTATTTATAGAAAAAATTGGAGTAATTTTAAGAGATATTTAGAAGTTTTGAAAACATTCGAAATTAATTAAAAACTTGAAATTATTTCAAGTAATTTAAAGGAAGTGTGTAACATTTTTTTTCAGAACTTTTTAATATATTTTAAAATTAATCGAAATTTTCTTACAATGTTTGAAAATCCTGCAAATTAAATGTCATCCTTAAAATCTTCCAAATTCTTCTTTGATAATTTTTGAAATCTCTTAAAATCTTCTTAAACTTTCTGTTACAATAATTTTTCAAAGTGAAAAATCATTTTCAAATTTCCTATGAATCTTCAGACATTTTTGTATTCTTTTGAAGTCTTTCACAATTCTTTAAAACATTTAAAAATTTTTGGTTTGAAATCTGCAAAAATCTAAATTTTATTTTAAATTCGGCTGTAAGTACTTCAAATTATTTCAAGTTCTAAATTTAATTCGAATCTTTTTAAAATCTTTTAAAATTACTGTATTTATACAAATAATCAGTGTTTTATTCTTATTTGTGAATTTAATTTTTTTCTAAGTCGCAGGATTTTCTAAAAGTTATAGAAAAAATTCAATTCATTTTGAAATATATTTAAAAGTTCCGAAAAAAAATTCAAAAATGATTTTGAATTTGCAAAAATTTTATACTACTTCTAGATTTCTCAAATTTTTGACATAAAATTTTTAAGCTTTTAAAGGATACCTAGACTATTTAAAATAAAAATAATTTAACTTATGACTTAAGAACGGTTAAAATTATTTAAAATAATATAATTTTGAAAATTTTTCAAAATTTAAAGTTTCATTTAACATTGTTTAATTGAAAAGTGTTAGTACCTTCCATTTGGCATGTGTAAAATTTTGATCATTTGAATACACCATTTTTGAATTGAAAAAATTTAAAAATTCAATTTTAAAAGTTTGGAATTGAAATGTTCCACTTTGAATGCTTTAATTTGTTTATTACTTTATATGGTTTATATGGAAAAATGTTTAGAATATAGTTTGATTTATTAAATTTCATTGGCCGTAAAAAATGTTTGCGAACCGGGAAAAAACCGGGAAATGACTGGGATTCCAAATAGATGATTTTTTAATAAAAAGATGATTTTTTCATTAACACAGATGAATTTTTCTTCAAAACGGTTAATTTTTTACTAAAAAAGGCGATTTAAAAAATGCAGTTCAACTGAAAAAGATCAATATTCAACTAAAATGGAATAATTACATTTCAACCAAATACATACATTTTCAATTAAAATGATAAATTTTTGACAAAAAATTAATTGCTGATAAAATAGTTTATTCACTAACCAAAAAGATGAATTTGCAACTATAAGAGACGAATTTTTAAGTAAAATTCGGAATTTTCAACACATGAATTAATTTTTCATTAGCCAGATAAATCTTCAACTAAATAGGTAATTTTTTAATCAAAAGGACGAATTTTAAACGAATAAGATGCATTTTTTAATAAAATAAATTAGTTTTCACGCAAAAAGAAATTAAAAAATTTTCTTTTTGCGTGAAAACTAATTTATTTTATTAATTTTTTAATCAAAAAGATGAATTTTAAACGAATTAGATGCATTTTCTAATGAAGTACATTAGTTTTCACGCAAAAAGAAAAATTTTTAACAAAAAAAGACGATTTTTTAAATAAAAAATCTCAATTTTAAACTTAAAATAGAATAGTACAATTTTAAATTAAAATCATTTCCAACTAAAGGACAGCAAAATTTAAACAAAATGGTTCAATTTTCAACCAAAATAATAAATTTCCAGTTAAAATAAGGAATCTTCATGAAAAAAATTAATTTTGAACCAAAAAGATTGAATTTTTTTACCAAAAAAGACGATTTTTCAATTAAAAAATTGTTTTTCAACTGGCAAATATTAATTTTAAATTGAAGATATAATCGATCAATTTTCATTGAAAAAAAATAATTTTCAACCAAAAAAATAAATTTTCTATTAAAATGATGAATCTTGCACGAAACATTTTTCAACGAAAAATATCAATTTTCTAGAAAATTTTTAACAAATATAGATTTTTCAATCCAGAAAGAAAATTAATTTTATGCAAATTGTTGAATTTTCAAACCAAAAGAAGATTTTTCTGTAAAACATTTTCTTTCAACCCAAAAGTATGAATCTTAATAAAATAGTTGAATTTTCAAGAAAAGACATAAATTTTACACGAAAAAAGGATTAATTTTCAATAACAAATTAAGATAATTTTTTCGTAAAACAATTAATTTTAAATAAAAAAAAAGGAATTTTCAGCAAAACTGTGAAAATTTCAAACAAAAAGATATAATAGTGGATATTTCACAAGCAAAAAAAAAAATTTCAATAAAATAGGGGAATTTTTGCCACTGCAAAACATCAGTATGAAACCAACAATGGAAAAGTGAATTTTTTAGGTAAAAAAATTAATTTTCAATAAATAAAAGATTTTTTACAACAAAATAGTGAAATTTTCTCCAAAAAGATCAATTTTTGGTTGAATAGAACTATATTTTATTTAAAATTAAAATCTTTTTTGTTTGAAATATCAACTATTAGATTTTTTGTTGACAATTTATCTTTTTAGTTAAAAATTAATTTCTTCGTAGAACATTAAAAAATTTGGTTAAAAATTAATTTTGTTTGTTTAAGATTAATTATTTTAGTTGAAAATTTCTCTCTTTGGTTAAAAATTGAACTATTTTGTTGAAAATTCGTTCTTTTTTAATTAAAAATTATTTTTTTAGCTTATAATTGAATATTTAATTCCTTGGAAGGATGTCGAAAAGAATTTCTGTTTTTCGGTTCAGTGAAATTGTTTGCTATTCATCTTAAATCATTCCGACTTTCGCGAATAAATATATCAAATATTTAGATCAACGCCTCCTTTAGTCATCCTTCAGGCAATATTTTTTCAAAACGTTAATAGATTTTGACAGGAGTCAACTGCAAAAATAAATTTTTCACCAACTAGATAATTTTTTTTCGAAATTGACAAATTTTTGAACAAAATATGAATTTTTCGACAAATGGATTAATTTTCAACCAAAAAATACGATTTTGCAACAAAAAAACATGGATTTTCAACTGAAAAAGATACATTTTCAACTAAAAATAGAATAGTTCAATTTTCATTTAAAACAATTTGCGAAAAAACGAAGTTTCAACAAAATAGTTAAATTTTCGACCAGAAAACAAAAGAAAAATTACAATTGTAATTATGGTTCTTAAAAAAAGACAAGAACTTGTAAAAAAAAAACAGTTGAATTTTCGATAAAAAAAAGATAATTATTAATAAAATTCTGGAACGTGCAACAAAATATTTAAATTATTAACAAAATATTTTTATTTCCAATCAAATACGTACAATTTCTATCTATAAAATGCATTTTGAACCCAGAAGTTGAATTTTAAAAAAATACATAAATTCTGAATAAAAAATGTAACATTGAACATTAAAAAAAAGAAAATTTTTAATAAATAATTAAATTTGTAATAGAATAGTTTATTTTTTAACCAAAAAGATGAATATTTAACAAAATATATGGAAGATTAATTGTCTACTAGAAAATACGATTTTTTAACAAAAAACATGGATTTTTAACCAAAAAATTAAGTTTTTAACTAAATATGTAATGGTTAGAGTTTTAGTTTAAAATATTAATTTTCAACTAAATTTGTTCTGGTGAAATTCCTGGTGCAATTTTTTCTATTTTTGTTGAAAATTCATGTATTTTGTTAAAATTTGGGTTTTTAGGACAGAAATTTAAGATTCTTGCTTTAAAATTAATCTTTTCAGTATAAATTAATCTTCTTGGTTTTAAATCCATCTTTCTAGTCAACAATTTTACTATACTTGGTGAAAATTTTATTAAAAACCCTTATTTTTGTTAAATATTCATAATTTCGGTTGAAAAGGTTTCTCTGTGATTAAAAATTCAATTATTTGGTTAAAATTAATATATTTATTTTTAAGATTCTACCTGTTGGGTAGAAAATTTAATTTTTCACTTACAAATTAATCTTTTTTGTTGAAAACAAATTTTTTATGTTAAAAATTAATTTTTGTTTGTCCAATGACCTATTTCATTTTTGATTGTGTTAATCCTTTTAAATGAAAATTTAACTATTTGGTTAAAAATGTAAATATTTTGATGAGAATTCTTTTCTTTTGTAAAACATTAATTTTTTTAATTTTTTTAAATTTTAATGTGTAACTATTCCATTTTTTTTATAGTTTTCAGTTGAAAATTATACTATTTGCAAAATAGCATATTTTTTACAACATTTTTTTTACAAAATTCAATCCTTTTGTGATATTCTTTTTCTTTTTAATTCGTCTTCGTGTTAAAAAAATGCATCTTTTTGGATAAAAATTCATTCGTTTAGTTGCAAATGTAATTATTTGATTGTCAATTTATTTCTTAACAAAAAATTTAATTACATATTTCATTTTCGACTGAAAATTGATTTTTTCTTTTGAATTAAAAATTCACCTTTTTTTTAACTCGTTTTTTTGGTCGTTGACATACTTTGTTAGAAAATTTAACTGTTTTGTTGAGAATAAAATTTGTTATTTAGAAATTCACCTCATTGGCTAAAAATATAACTTTACTGAATGCGTAACTGTTTAACTTAAAAATTCAACTCTTTAAATGAAAATTAAACTAATTTGTCGAAAATTGAACTATTTGTTTAAAAATTCATGTATTTTGTTGAAATATCGCCTTCTTGGGTAGAAAATGATTTTTCTTGGTTAAAAATATATGTTTTGATTTGAAAATATCAATTATTAAATGTTTGCTCAAAATTTATCTCTTTCGGTAAAAACAATTCTACTTCGTTGAAAATTATTTTATTTTAAAGAACAATTAACTGAAAGTTGAACTACTTTTTTTAAAATTAATTTATTTAGGGGTGCATAATTTTAGTTGAAAATTAATCTATTTAGTTTAAAGTTATAAAATATTAATTGCTAGGTTGTTAATTAAACTGTTTTGCTGAAAATTCGTAACTTGTCTTCTCTGGTAGAAAAATAATATTTTTGGTTGAAAATTCGTCTTTTTGGGTTGAAAATTGACCAATATTGTTTAAAATTCGCTTTTCTTTTGTTCGATAATTAATTTTTACAATTGACAGTTTATATTTTTGTTGGAAAATTCAATCATTACATGAGAAAGTAATCTACTTTATAGGAAATTAAAAATTTTCGTTAGAAAATCATTTTTTGTTGTGGAAAATATCACAGCAATATTTTTCGGTACGAAATTATTCTTCTTGATTGAAAATATGTTTTTTCGGTTGAAAATTAAATAATTCTGTTAGAAATTAAACAACTTTTGTAAAAAGTACTTTTTTAAACTTAACTTTTTGGTAACAGTTTCTGATTTTAAATTGAAATCTGTTTTTATTGAAATACTAAATATCACATGATTGCAAAAAATTCATCTCTTTTGGTTTAAAAAAATTCGGTATTCTAGAAAATTAATTTTTTTGTTTGAAAATTCATGCTTTTGGTTAAATATTAAATTATTTGATTAAAAGTAAAAAATTTAACATTTTTGGTTAAATATTCTTTTATTTCGTTAAAAATTGGTCTTTTTCGGAAGTAAATTAATTTTCTCGGGTGGCAATTTATGTTTTTGGATAAAAAGTCATCCTTTTCAGAACTCCTTTTAAATCTTCTGTCGACTATTTGGAAGCAGAAAAACTCGTCTGGACCTCACAATAAGAGTTTTTTTTTGTCACAGTCGACTTTTCGCAAATATTGGGGGTAAATCGGTCACAGAACCGTTTGCCGACCAAATTTTTTCCCAGTAAACTGCACTTGTTTTTGCACTTTAATCGCTGCAAAAGAAGATCCATTAAACGATGAATCAGAATCCCGAAAGTTGGGTCAGTTGAACTGGTAAAACGCCTGCATAGTATTCGGTTTTGCGCGTTTTTATTTCTTTCAAGAAGTCTCTAGGTCAGGAGAAAAACGTGTCAAGTCGATTTAAGACCAGAAAATAAATTCATTTGTGTTATACTTTTTAGTCCCGTAATTGTCCTTTAAACATAATATTATAATTATCAGGGTGACGCTTATAATTTTTTTAATTGAACGTTCAGTGATCCGAAAACTTTAACTTTTTCCTCAATATTATGAATTCGAAGCGTTTCAAAAATAAAAATAAAATATTAAAAATTTAACAATTTGAGGCACAAACTTTCAGTATTGTTCTTCTTCAAATCGAATTATTTCAACATTTTAATAATCGAAATTTAAGAATTTTACAGTCAAAATTCGAGAAGATGAAAAATAGCACTAAAAATTTATTTCTAAATAAAAAATCTTCAAAACAAAAATTTTTATAATTTTTGGTTAAAAATCCTACTATTTGGTTGAAAATTCAGGTATTTTGCAAAAACTTAGTTTTCTTAACTGAAAAGGTTACTATTATATTTTTGGCTAAAAAATGTTTCTTTTTGAGTTTAAAATTCAACCATTTTTTTTAAATTGATCTTGTTTTGGTAGAAAATTAATGGATTTGGTTGAAATTTCATTTTTTTGTTTAAAAATTTAACTCTTGTTAAAAACGCAATTAATTGGTTACAAGTTAATTTTTTTTGGTTGAAGATTCATAATTTTAATTGAAAATTAATTTCCTTGGTTGAAAGTGTTATAATCTTAATTGTTTTGAATGAAAATGAAAATATTTCCTTTTAGTTACAAATTTTTGTCTTTTTTATTTGAAAGTCCATGTTTTTTGTTGAAAAATCGTTTTTTAGTGTAAAATTAATATCCCAGATTAAAAATTCATTTTCTTGATTAAAAATCCATCTATTTGATTAAAATTTCACTTTTGTGCTTGAAGATTCATAATTTTAGTTTAAAATTCGTATTTTTATTCGAAAATGCATTTTTTTTAGTGTGCGTTTAACCATATGGTTATAATTTCATTTTGTTGTTTGAAGATTTTAATTGAAAATTTATTTATCAGAAAATGTAACTACTTTTTTCAAAATTAGTTTTTTAAATGAAAATTAATTTTTTAAAGGGTTTAAAAAAAGAAAAAATTAATAATTTGGAAATCAAACTTTTAATAAGTTTCATCTCCGAGACGATTTATTTATAAAATTTAAACCCCTAAAACTTAAGAATTCTACTTCTTCTAACTCTCAATTGGAAATTGTACAATTTTAAACCCAAAGGTTCAACATTAATATTAATATTAAATTATTTAATATATATATAAAAAAATTAATTAATATTAAAACACTTGAAATCGAATAATCTCTCCACTATATCAAGAAATTTAAGATCTTTTTAATTACTTCAACTATTTAACTATTTTTGGTTAAAAGTTACAATAATACTTTTTAATTGAAAAATCTATCATATTTTTAGTTTAGAATTAATACCTCTTATTTAAAAATTACACCATTTGATTAGTCGTGACTAAAAGTTATACTACTTTATTAAAAATTTATTTTATTGGTTAAAGATTTAATTGTTTTGTGAAAAATTAATTTTCTCAACTGAAAATTTAATTACATATTCCATTTTTACCTGAAAATTGAACTTTTTTAGTAAAAATTCAATTATTTTTTTATCATTTGTTTTTGTTGTTTTTGAAAATTTGCTTTTTTACTAAAAACCTAACTATTCCATTTCAGCTTCAAAATTTATCTTTTTAAGTTAAATATTCGTGGATTTCATTGAAAATCCGTAATTCTTTGTACAAAATTAATCTTTTTGGTTAAAAATTCATTCGATTGGTTGCAGATTTAATTAGTTTGTTGTCAATTTATTTTCTTAACTGAAAATTTAATTACATATTCCATTTTCAGCTGAAAATCGATTTTTTTCTTTTAAATTTAAAATTCAGCATTTTTTTTTGAAACTCGTTTCTTTGGTTGTTGAAATTTTTGTTAACTAAAAACCGAACGATTCCGTTCTTGATCAAAAATTTTCTTTTTTAGTTAACGATTCATTATATTTTTTTAAACATTCGATTTTTTTGACAGAAAAGTGAGCTTTTTGGTTAAAATTTCATTTTATTGGTTTAAGATTCAATTAAGTAGTTGAAAATTAATGATCTTAACTGAAAATTCAATTATTCCATTGTTGGCTATAAATTAATCTTTTTTAGTTTCAAATTCAATTATTTAGTTGAAAATGTATGTCTTTTTTTTAATTGGTCTTTTTTGGTTAAAAATTCATTTCTTTGGTTTAAAATTGAATATCTTGTTAAAAATTCATTTTTTAACTTTAAACCTATTTCTTTTTTTAGCTATTAAATTTATATGTTTTAGATGAAGATTCCTATATTTTATAATAATAATAATCATTTCTTTATTAATAATAAATAATTTTTTAGTTGAAAGTATAACTATTTTGTAGAAAATTCATTTTTAAACATGAAAATCAATTATTTAAAGATGTAACTATTCAATTTTTTAAATGGAAAATTCATGTATTTTGCTAAAAAACTTGTTCTTTTTGGTATTAAATTAACTTTATTGGTTGGAAAGTTAACCTTTTTGGTTGAAAATTTAACTATTCTGTTGAAAATTCATTTTTTGGTTCAATATTTATAATTTTAGTTGAAAATGAATATCTTTGGTATCTTTTTTAGTTGAATATTCATGTTGTATGTTGAAAACTCTTTTTTTTTCTCTAAAAAATTGAACAATTTGAAGCAACTTTTTGTTTTTTTGTTTTATAAATATGATTCTGACTTTAGGATAGGGAATTTCTGTAAATAATTATAATTAAAATTACATTTTTTTATTAATATTTTAGGCCTCCTGGAGATGCTTGGAGCAGATTGGCAACTTTGGTGAATCTCCTAGAAAAATTGCCTTGTCCCAAAGATATGCTGATTTCGTTGAAGGATTCACAAGATCGCATGGATGGTAAGTTCCTGCCATAATTAATTTTTTTTTTTAGTTTTTCAGGGTGGCCGCATATATATCCGAAACCCATAAAATATATTTTTCCTGACAATTTGAGAAATTAACATTAAAAAAAAAGAATTCTCTTAGGAAAAATTAAAAAATAAATTATTTTAAAGTCAGCGAATTTTTTTCGAGGACGTGCTTAAATTTTTTTTAAATTTGCAATATAAAATTAAATACAATTTTTTCTTTATTTGTAAAAGTAGTCTTATATTACTGGATTTAATCATTTTTTTGCGATTAGTCTTTTTGGGTTCAAAATTTAACTTCTTTGGCGGAAATTTATCTGTCTGGTTGATAATGAAATTTTTTTTGATAATTGATAATTTCAGGTCGAAAAGTGAACTGTTTTGTAGAAAATTGGTATTTTTATTTTGAAAATTGACAATTTGGTTTAAAATGAATATGGTTTGTTTGAGGAATCAACTATTTTGTTAAAAACCCAACTTTTTTGCTGAATTCGACTGGTTTTTTTTTTTTTTTTTTTAATTGAAAATTACATTATTTTTGGTTTAAAAATAGATATTTCCATTTGTTTTATATATTTTTAAATTAGTCCTTTTTGTTTGGGTAGATAATAAATCTTCTTGGTTAAAAATTATTTTTTTGCTTGAAAATTCGTATTTTTTGGTTGTATTCAACTTTTTTTTATTTCAAATTAAAATATTTTTTTAAGTGAAATATGAGTTATTATTTTTTTTTAACTTGAGAAATCATCTTTTTTGGAAGAAAATTTAACTACCTGGTGGTAAGTTAGACTCTTTTGTTAAAAATTAATTTTTTAGAATAAGATTCATTCATTTTAATTGAAAATTCATTTATTAGGTTGAAATTTTTAATGTTTTGAAATATCCTTATTTTTTGTTTCTTAAAAATTAAATTTTTAATAGAAATTTGAGTATACCTTATGAAACTTTAACTATTCTTTAAAAAAATCGTTAATTTTTTTAGATGAAATTATTTTTTTAAACTAAAATTGCAACTTCATTTATTGGTTGAAAATTGATATTTTTCAGTTAAAATTGAATGTTTTTTGTTTAAAGTTTCCCGTTAAAGATTCGTCATATTATACTAAAATTCATCAATTTGGTTGAAAATTTATTTATTTTGTTGAACATTAAACTGTGATTGAAAATTGGATCATTTTATTAAAAATTGTTTTTTTTTTAGACATCGACTATCACATTTTTTGTTGAGAATTCATATTTTTCTTGAAAATTTAACTAACGTCTAAAAAATTATTCTTTTCGTCTTCAAAAAATTAAGTATTTTGTTGAGAATTGTTTTTTTTTTCTCTGGTTGAAAATTAATTTTTTATAGTTGACAAATCGTGTAAGTTGTTTAAAATTGATATTTTTAAATTGAAAATTTAAATGCTTATGTAAAAATCCATCACTTTGGTACAAAAATTTAACTATATTGTTGAAAATTAATTTTTTATAATAAATTTTTATCTGGATTTCTTTTTCTTTTTTGTTTAAAAAATCTTTATTTGCGGAAAATTCGTTTTTTATAAAAATCAGTTTTTTTCTGAAAATTTATTTTTTCCATTTTTGGTTGAAAATTCGTCTTTTTAATTTATCAATTTATGTGTTTGGTTGTAACTTAATCATCTTTGGTTAAGGATTCAACTATTTTGTTGGAAATTTAATATTTTAGATAAAAATGTGTTTTTTGTTTGTTGAAAATTAATCATCTTATTTGAAAAATCATTTTTCCTGTGAAAAATTGTTCTATTTCTTTCAAAAATCGTATTTTTGGTAGAAAATTAATATTTTTGGTTAAAAATGCAAATACTTAATTAAAAACTCCCTTTTTTTATTAAAAATTTTGATTGAAAATTCATATTTTTTATTTAAAAATTCATCTTTTTGTTCAATGGTTTTTTTACTACACAAATATTCTTCTTGATTAAACATTTATTTCTGTGGTTAAAAATGTATAATTTTAATTGAATATTCGATTTTTTAGTCTAAAATTAATATTTTTGTTTAAAATTTTATTTTTTTGGTTGAAGATTCATTTCTGTGTTTCAAAGTTGAACTATTTCGTTGAAAATGAGCTTTTTGTTTTTAAAGAATGTTTTAACAGAAAATAAAACGGTTCCTTTTTTACTTGAGAATATGTTTTGTAAATTTAAAATTCCATTATTTGGTTGAAAATTATTATATTATTAGTGAAATTAAATTAAATGAAATTGGTCTCCTTAGTAAAAAATTAATTTCCTTTGTTGACATTTTTTTATGGTTGGAAATTCCTTTCTTGCGTTAAAAATTTACCAATTTTAGTTGAAAATTCGCTTTTTGGTAAAAAAAATTCAACCATTTAATTACAAATTCTTTTTGTTCATCTTTGCAGGTTATAATTTCTACTTTGAACGTCAAAAATTCATCTATTTGGTGAAAAATTCGCCTTTTCGGGAGAAAATTGATGTATGGTTAAAAATGCACTCATTTGATTACAAATTCCTTTTGTGGGTTAAAGATTTTGATTAAATCTTCATTTCTGTCTTTAAAAATGAAACTGCTTTGATGAAAAATAGTATTTTTTGTCGAAATTATATATTTTTTTGGTTGGAAATTAATTGTTTCAACTGAAAATTGAACTGCTTCATTTTTAGTTGAAAATTCATCTTTTTTATTTAAAAACCCATGTTTTTTGTTAAACTATTTTTTCCTATACAATTAATCTTTTAGATTAAACATTAATTTCTGTGGTTAAAGATTTATAATTTTAGTCGGAAATTTCACTTTTTAGTATAAAATTAATCTTTTTGGTTAAAAATTTATTTTGTTATTTGAAGATTAATTTCTGTGGTCGAAAATTTAACAATTTTATTCAAAATTCGTTTTTTGTTGTTGTTAAAGATTGTTTCGACAGAAAATAAAACTGTTCCATTTTTAGTTGACCATATATTTTGTAAATCCAAAATTTAATTATTTGGTTGAAAATTATGATTTTTTTTTTTGAGTAAAATTTAATTTCTTTGTTTGGAAATGTAAATATTTCGTTAAAAATTTGTTTTTGTTGTTGTTAAAGATTTTTTGAGCAGAAAATGAAACTTTTCTATTTTTGGTTGAAAATTTATTTTTTAACTTTAAAATTCAATTTTTTGCTTAAAAATTAATTTATCTTGTTCAAAATTCGTCTTTTTAGTAGAATTTTCTTTGTTGAAAATTTATTTCTATGTTTGGAAATTCACATCTTGGCTGGAAAATTTAAAAAGTATATTTGAAAATTCGTCTTTTTGGTAGAAAATTAATTTTTTGTTGTTGAAAATTTAACCATTCAATTAGAAATTAATTTTGTCGTTAGAGATTTTAATTGAAAATTAATTTTTGTGGTTGAAAATTAAACTATTTTGTTGAAAATTTGTCTTTTTAGTCGAAAATTAATTTTCTCTTTGGAAATTTTTTTTATGATTCAAAATTAATTTCTTGAGTTAAAAATTAAACTATTTTACTTGAAAATTCCCCTTTCTGGTAGAACTTTAATCTTTTTGTTTGAAAATTCAACCATTTGGTTACAAAATTATTTTCTTTTATTGTGATTTTAATTAAAAATTTATTTCTATGTTTGGAAATGTAAATATTTCTTTAAAAATTCGTTTTTGTTGTTGTTGTTAAAGATTTTTTCAGCAGAAAATGAAAATGTTCTATTTTTGTTTGAAAATTTATTTTTTAACTTTAAAATTCAATTATTTGCTTGAAAATTAATGTATATTGTTGAAAATTCGTCTTTTTAGTAGAAAATTAATTAATTTTCTTTTTGGAAATTTTTTTTATGATTCAAAATTCATTTCTCGAGTTAAAAATTAAACTATTTTACTTGAAAATTCCCCTTTTTGGTAGAAATTTAATCTTTTTGTTGAAAAATTCAACCATTTGGTTACCAAATTCTTTTCTTTGTAATTGAAAATTTATTTCTTTGTTTGGAAATTTAAATATTTCGTTAAAAAATTCGTGTTTGTTCTTGTTAAAGATTTTTTGATCAGAAAATAAAACTGTTCTATTTTTGGTTGAAAATTTATTTTTAACTTTAAAATTCGATTTTTGCTTGAAAATTAATGTATTTTGTTAAAAATTCGTCTTTTTAGTATAATTTTCTTTGTTGAAAATTTATTTCAACGTTTGGAAATTCACATCTTGGGTGGAAAATTTAAAAAGTATACTTGAAAATTCGTCTTTTTTCTTGAAAATTAATCTTTTTTTTTGAAAATTTAACAATTTAATTAGAAATTATTTTTTTTGGTCAGAGATTTTAATTGAAAATTAATTTTTGTGGTTGAAAATTAAACTGTTTTGATGAAAATTCGTCGTTTTAGTCGAAAATTAATTTTCTTTTTCGAAATATTTCTTGTGATTCAAAATTCATTTCTTGCGTTAAAAATTAAACTATTTTACTTGAAAATTCGCGTTTTTGGTAGAAATTTAATCTTTCTCTTTCAAAAATAAACCATTTGGTTACAAAATTCTTTTCTTCAATTGAGATTTTAATGGAAAATTTATTTCTTTGTTTGGAAATGTAAATATTTCGCTAAACATTCGTTTTTGTTGTTGTTAAAGATTTTTTGAGCAGAAAATGAAACTGTTCTATTTTTGGTTGAAAATTTATTTTTAACTTTAAAATTCGATTTTTTGCTTGAAAATTAATGTAATTTGTTGAAAATTCGTCTTTTTCGTAGAAAATTCATTTTTTTCAAAATCTTAAATCTTTAGTTTCATTTTTTTTCTTTTTTTCTTCTTAAAAATTCGTTCTTTTAAATTTAATATTTATCCTTTATTTCAGAAAAATCATATTTTTTGTTTTAAACAAATAAATTTGAAATTTAATATTATACATCTAAAATTGTATTGTTTTATTTCGTTTATAAAATATTCTGTATTAAGAATGTTACAAGAATAGAATTTTGGTCTTTAGATATTGAATATCTCTGAGGATGGCCGGATATAGACCCGGAATCCGGAAAAGAATTTTTATTTCTCTTTGTGACAGGTGTGGAAATTTATATTTTACAAAAATGCATCTCTAAAGGAAAAATTAAAATAGACAAAATACGACCCTGTCAAATTATTTAAGAGCGCGGTTACCCAGCGTGGAAGCTTCCGAGTATAGAATCTAAGAACCGTTACATAATTTTGGTCCAGGTTATTTTTTCTAGTAAAGTACCAATAATCGTTAAATGTGACACAAACCGCGCATTTCTATTCATAATTTCAGTGGCAGTTTATGAATATCGAAATGAAATTTCTTTGGCTTTGTCCTGTTAGCATAAACGAACACATTGTCATTATATATCAATATCTATATAGAAATATTTATTTATTTTAAACAACAAAAAAAACTTTTATACCATAAAATTTTTTTTTTTTTGCAACAAAATACTTGAATTTTCTACCGAAAATGATAAACTTTTATTTAAACAATAACCAATAATAATAAAAAAAACAGTATTTCAGAAGCAAGTTTAAATACTTGAATTTTCAACAAAATAATTGAGTTTTCAATCTAAAAAAAAAGAATTCTCAATAAAAAATGTAATAGTTGATATTTCAATAAAAAAAGATGAGATTTCATTTTAAAAACTTTGTTAACCAAAAATATTTTTTTGTTATAAAAAAAACTTGATCTAAACTGTTTAACCTTAAAGCCAAAGAGATAAACTTTTACTTAAAAAAACATCTCAGATAAAATTTTAAAATTTATTATTTTTTTTTAAAGAAAAAAATACTTCTACCATAAAATATGATTTTTTTAAACTCCAAATTAAGAAAAAAAAAGAATTTAATTTTTCACATAAAAAGATGAAATTTTATTCAAGAAAACAATATTTCAGATAAAAGTGTAAAATTCTTAAATTTATTGATTTTTTTTTTTTGAAGAAAAAAATGTTTGGCATAAAAAATAATTTTTTAACAAAATATTTGAATTTTCAAGAAAATATTCCATTTTTCATCAAAACTATTTATTTTTTAACCTAAAAAGATGAATTCTCCGTAAAAATGTAATAGTTGATATTTCAATAAAAAAAAAAAGATGAAATTTCATTTAAAAAACTAATTTTAAGCAAAAAGACGAATTTTTAACCAAAAATATTTTTTAGTCATAAAAGAAAAAAAAGTTTACCTAAATTGTTCAGCCTTTAAGCCGAAGAGATAAACTTTCATGTAAAAAACAATATTTCAGATAAAACTTAAAAATTTTCAAATTTATTTATTTATTTATTTTAAAGAAAAAAAAGACTTTTGATCGTAAAAGATCATTTTTGAATAAAATACTTGAATTTTCAAAAAAGAATTCAATTTTCAAACTAAAATATAACCTTTTATTCAAGAAAATAATATTTCAGATAAAAGTTTAAAAATCTTAAATTATTTATTTGTTTTGAAAAAATGCCTGTCATAAAAAATAATTTTTTTAACAAAATATTTGAATTTTCAACAAAATAATTGAGTTTTTAATCTAAAAAGATAAATTCTAAATCAAAAATGTAATAGTTGATATTTCAGTAAAAAAGATGAAATTTCATTTTAAGCAAATTTTTAACCTAAAAGACGAATTTTTAACAAAAAATATTTTTTCAGTCGTAAAAGAAAAAAAAGTTCACCTACATTTTTCAACCTTCTAGCCGAAGAGATAAACTTTAATTGAAAAAAACAAACAAACAATATTACAGATAAAAGTTGAAAATTTTCAAATTTTTAAATTTATTTCAAAGAAAAAAAGACTTCTACCATCAAAAATTATTTTTTAAACCAAATACTTGAATTTTCAACCTAAAAGATAAGCCTTCATTTGAGAAAACAATATTTCAGATAAAACTTTTAAATTTTCTAATTTATTTATTTATCTTAAAGAAAACAAATTTACTATAACAAATTATTTTTTAACAAAATACTCAGATTTCGAACAAAATAATACACTTTTCAACAGAATAATTTAATTTTCAACCTAAAACGATTATTTCTCTATAAAAAATGTAATAGTTGATATTTCAATCAAAAAAGATAAAGTTTCATTAAAAAAAAATTTGTAACCAAAAATATTTCTTAGTCACAAAAGAAAGAAAAGTTCACCGAATTTTTTCAACTTTCAAGCCAAAGAGATAAACTTTTATTAAAAAAAAACAATATTTAAAAAAAACTTAAAAATTTTCAAATTAATTTATTTAAAGAAAAAAATACCATAAAAAAATGATTTTTTAACAAAATACTTAAATTTCCCACAAAATAATCCATTTTTTAACAAAGTAATTGACTTTTCAACCTAAAAAGACAAATTCTAAATAAAGAATATCATAGTCGATATTTTTTAAGTTTTACCGGATTTCCCAAAAATTGTAGGAAAAAATTTAATTCATTTTAAAATATATTTAGAAGTTCTGAAAAAATTTTGAAAATAATTTTATTTTGAACAAATTTAAAACAACTTCTAGATTTCTCCAGATTTTGAAATAAAACTTTGAATTTTGAATGTTTCTAGCTTAAAATTTCTGAAAATAATATGATTTGGAACAATTTAAAGTTCATTGACTGATTTTTAAATTTAGAACATTGAAAATGATTACGTGGATTTATATTTTTGGAACTGAATCTTTAAACATCATAGTTTATAAAAGTTAAAGATTCTAAATTTGGCACCTGTAAATATTAATTTAATTTTTTAATTTTTTACATTAAAATTGTTCAATTGAAAAGTGTTATTATTTTATACGTGTAAATTATTGAGCATTTGAATAAAAAATGTTTGAATTAAAAAACTTTTAAACTACAATTTAAAAAGTTCATAATTCAACAGTTCCAATTTGAGTGCTTTAATTTGTAATTTCTTTTTTATTATTTAAAGTAGAAAAATGTTTCGCTTTAGAGTTTTAATTTTATTGGCGGAGAAAAATGTTTGCGAACCGGAAAAAGCCGGGAAATTATTTCTTCGATTAAAACAGTCATCCTGATTTTATTTTAACCTTTTGCGGCATGGTGGGAATACCGTATTCCCACCTTTTTTTATATCATTTTTTGCGATTTCAGAGTAGTTTTTATTGGATTTTACACAGGTTTTTTTTAATTTCATGCTCGCAGGATGATAGAAAATTTACATTTTTGTGCGAAGGGTCTAAATGTTTTAAATAATTTGTTAATACTTACAAACGAAGATGAAAAAAGCCTTTTTTGTTGAAAAAATTCATTATTGAAAAAACTTTCCATTGTATCCTTATGAAAATAGGTACTTAAGGGTTTTTGGGATCGCTGAATACGAATCTGGACTTAGATTTTGAAAATTCAAAATGGCGGATCCAATATGGCTGCCGAAATTGGGAATATTTCTGGATTTTATCTGAAAATTGGTATACAGGGGTTTTTGGGGCCAGTGATCACGAATATGAACTCAGATTTTGGAAATTAAAAATTATGGATCCAAGATGGCGCGATTCTGAAATCAGACTCAAAATCCAAAATGACGGATACAATATGGCGGTCAAAATAATAAAGTTTTCCGGATTTAAAGAAAAATTATTGTACCAGGATTTTTGGAGTCACTGATCACGAATCTGAATTTAGATTTTGAAAATTCTGAAAATTGGTACTAATGCATGTTTTAGTTGAGTAGGTGTATATTTTTTCAAACCCTAATATTCTAAATATTTGTTATTTTTAATACAGATTTAAGATCAGCGACCCCCGGTCTGTGCCAACTTTCAAAAAACCAATTAAAAAAATATAATCCAAAGTTTGGCCGCTATATTGGATCCGACATTTTGAATTTTTTAAATCTGAGTTCGGATTTGTGATTAGCGACTTCAAAAAATCCCTGTATACCAATTCTAAAAAAAATCCAAAATCATTCCAAATTTAAGTCGCCATATTGGATCCACCATTTTGAATTTTCTAAATCTGAGTTCAGATACGTGATCAGTGATCCTAAAAACCCCCGTATACCAATTTTCATAAAAAATAAAAAAAATTGCCAAATGTTAGCCGCCATGTTGGACCCGCCATTTTGAATTTTCAATATCTGAGTTCAGATTCGTAATCAGCGACCCCAAAAACCCCTATATACCAATTTTCATAAAAACTCGTTTCCCTGAAAAATATATGCCGGAAAGGGTTAATTGCAATATTAAATTGAATAAAAATGTTTCCTCATCTGTAAAAGTAGCTTCACACTGCTGTATTAATCTTTTCTTTAAATTCTTGTTTTTTGTTGCAATCAATTTTTTATCTGAAAATTTAACTATTCTGTTTTTGGTTCAAAACTGATCGGTTTTAGATGAAGAATCAAATATCTGTTTGAAAATTGAGGTATTTCATTGAAAATTCGTTCTTTTTGGTTGAATTCCATTGTTTTATTCTTGTTAAAAATTAATTTTTGGTTCTCAAAGATTTGTCAAATGGAAAGTTGTTTAGCTTTAGTGTTCCATTTTTTTTTTAATTTCATTGACCTTTCAAATTTTTGCGAAACGGGAATTTATTTTTTCATATAAAACGGCCACCCTCTATTAGGTAAAGATATATTAGGTAAAAAATAAAAGGTCCTTATTCCTCACAAAGTAGGTCTTTCTGAATAGTAAGACGTGTCCTCGCGCTAGACCTTGAACAATGAAATTTCTTTGAGTTTGAGAAAATGAAATGGAACGAAATCCGTCAGTCAGTCAGTCAGTTCAATGAGGACTCCTAGACTGCCCAATTTGTCCATTGTGCTTGGAAGGTAAGAATCGAGTAATGGTGAATCCGGCAACAAATTGGCATTACGGTACACGTTGCTGCAAGTACCGTTAGTGTCTCAGCTCCTTTCCGAAACGTATGTACCGATTACCGTCCCAGAAGGTGATGTCCGCGGGAAATTACGTGACCATTCATCATTTTAAATTTAGGTTTAGACAGGCGAGTGTTAATTATTAATTCATGTATAAAATAATGTACATAATTATCTAAGAATATCTTTCCCATCACTTGTTTCTATCATGCTTCACGAATTCCCAAGAATTGTTCATTTTTTAAACAATTTTCATAAACATATTCCGAGTTTGGCTATTTTTCAAGAAATAGGCTCAATTTCTTGGAGAAATAACTAAGAATAACTTTCTGCAGACTCTTTTCTATATGGTGTTTTGAAAATTCCCAAAAATTATTAATTATTGAAACAATTTTTATAAACAGACAGCGGACGAGCGTAGTCTAAAGTTGCGCAGGGAGCGTAGCCTCGGCTCCCTTGTTGCGGAGAACCGTTGCACGGGGGGAGTGGTGGGAGAGTCGCGCGAAAATTTGAATGTCTGTGGCTGTGATGAGCAGACACCACTGAGTAGAAGGGAAAGAAAATAGAGCGATAAATGATACGTTGTCATCAATGCAAATACAGGGTGGCTGCTGGACCTGGAAGTCGGGAAATGACAGTGAATTTATTTTTCAACCGGGAATTTTACAAATTAAAAAAAAATAAATCTGTCCAGCTTTGATTTCAACCGTGTTTTAAATAATTAGCTAAATTGTTTTTTTTTTCAGTTATGATGTCATTCAGTTTAGAATGCGTAATTAAAAAATATTTCACTTTCAAAATGTTCTATTTTAATTGTTCAGCGTACATTTTTATTTAAAGAATTTTAAAATGACGTTTTAAAGACTACAAAAATTAAAAATTAGAACTTTTTGAAATACATGATTTAGGATAAAAAAAAATTTTTAGTCGATCAAATTTGAAAATGAATGAATTAATAATTTTTAAATTGAACTGTACTTTAAGTATTAAAAAGTAAATAATAATTGATTTTACAAGATAAAATTAAATTGTTTAAATTTGAAAGTTTTATTAGTTAGACAAATGTAAACACCCAATCGAAACTTTATAAAATATTTTTAATTTTGAAATAACTTTAAAATAATATATTTGTAATTAAAGGCTTCAATTAAATTTCAAATATTGTTTCAGTTTAAAATAATCCATTTTTAAACCATTCAATTTTAAATTTTTTTATTTGGAAAAATAAAAATGATCTAATATTTCAAAATATCTGACTGTTCATTTAAAATCCGTAATTAGAAATGAAATACACAAAACTAAACAAAAAATTAAACTTTGGACGTTACAATTTTAATTATACTAGTTAAAAAAATTTAATTTGTTAATCAAATTGTTTAATTGTTATGCATAAATAACTATTTAACACCTACTGTGCTTAGAAAAAATTCAATCAAGTTGAAGAAATATTTAGAAGTTTTCAAAAATCGCAAATTAATTAAATATCTGAAATGATATCAAATAATTTAGAAAATTTTTAAGAATTGTGAAGGGCTTCGAAAGCAAAAATTATATTTCCTTAAAATTCGTAGGAAAATTTAAAATGATTTAGAAAGATTTACGAAACTATGAAAAATGAATGAGGAATTTAAGCATTTTCTTTAAATTTGGCATAATTTCTTGAAAAACTTGAGGAAAAATGCGAATCATTTTAAAAGATATTTAGAAGTTCTAAATTAAAGAATCAATCAATGAATTTAAAAATGTTCAAAATTATACTATTTTAGGGAATTTTAAGCTAGAAACATTAAAAATTGAAAATTACATTTTTTTATAAACTAAACACTTCTTAAATTAAAAGTGCTTTTTTTTTATTTAAAATAATTTTAAAATCCTTAAACACTAAAAAATTTTATTTCAAAATCTTGAAAAATCTGAACGTTGTCTTACATTTTTTAAATTTAAAATTATTTTTTAAACTTTTTAAGAACTTCTAAATTTCTTTAAAAATAATTCGCATTTTTCCTAAATCTTTTTAAAAAATTATGCCAAATTAAAAAAAAATTGCTTCAAATTTTCCACATCCATTTTTTATAGTTTCGTAAATCTTTCTAAAGCTTTTCAAACATTCTCTTAAATGAATTATTCAAAATAAAAAATCATTTTCAATTTTCCTAGGAATCTTAAGGAAATGTGTTTTATTCTTTTAAAGCCCTTCACAATTCTTAAAAATTTTCGAAATTATTTGAAATCTTTTCAGATATTGAATTCAAGCCTTTAATTATGAATATATTATTTTAAAGTTATTTAAAAATTAAAGATAGTTGATAAAGTTTAAATCGGATGTGTACATTTGTATCATTAATAAGACTTTTAAATTTAAACAGTTTAATTTTTAAAGTTTATATCTGGAAATTCTAAAATGCTGAACTGATTCCGAATCATCTTGTAAAATCAAATATTATTTACTTTTTAATAATTAAAGTACAGTTCAATTTAAAAATTATTAATTCATTCATATTCAAATTTGATCGACTAAAAATGTTTTTTTTTTGTCCTAAACATTCTAAACAGAATGATATCATAATTGAAAAATATAAGAATTTAGTAAATTATTTAAAACACGGTTAAAATCATAGCTGGACAGATTTATTTTCTAGAAATTTTTTAAATTCCCGGTCAAAAAATAAATACACTTTCATTTCCCAATTTTCAGGCCTAGCGGCATTGCTGACATTATATCATTTGTCGCTCTATTTTCTTTTCATTCTACTCAGTGGTGTCTTCTCATCACAGCCACAGGCATTCAAATGTTCGCGCGGCTCTCACGCCATTTCCCCCCGTGCGACGGTTCTCCGCAACGATGGAACCGATGCTGCGCCCCGTGCGCAACTTTAGATTATGTACGTCCGCTCTCTTTTTATAAACATATTCCGAGTTTGGCTATTTTTCAGCGAATAGGCTAAATTTCTTTTGCATAATTAACTACGAATACCTTTCCGATTACTTTTTTCTATAATGCTTTGCAAATGACTTTGAATTTAGATCACCACGTCAAAACAAAATGATTTTGCATATTTGATTACAAATTGTTTTTGTTAAAAATTCGTTTTTTTATTTTTTTGAAAAAAATATTTGTTTTCACTGAGAAATAACTTTTTTTTTGTTGGTTGATAATAATTGATCTGTTTGAGGTGGAAATTCATATATTTCTTGAAAATTAATCTTCTTGGTCTGTGGTTGAATATTCGTTTTTTTTTTACAAAAATTAGTTGCTACATTCAATCTCCACTAAAAAGATGAATTTTTAACTACAATAGATACATTTTCAACCAAACAATGGTTTAAAATTTATGTATTGTAGTTGAAGATTCATCTTTTTAGTTGAAAATGAATTTCTTTATTTGAAAATATTACAATTTTGTTCAAACTTCGTTTTTATCTGATTGAAAATTAATCGTGTCAACTGAAAATTGAACTTTTGTATTTTTAGTTGAAAGTTGATCTTTTCTATTTGAAAATCCATGTTTTTTGTTTAAAAGTCGTCTTTTTTAGTATAAAATTAATCTTCTTGTTAAAAAATGTATCTATTGCTTTTATATTTTTATTATTTTGTTCGAAATTGAGCTATTTTGTTGAAAATAGTTATTTCTTTTCTTTTTGGTTGAAAGATCCACTATGTTAAATTTGTTGTTCACAATTAATTTTTTTTTGTTAAAAATTCAACACTCTTTTGTAAACAATTGGACTTTTTCCGTAGAAAATTAACCTTCTTCTTTACAAATTAATTATTTATTTATATATTAAAATTCGGTTTTTGATAAAAATATTATCATCCTATTCTATCTGGGTTTGAAGATACTGAATTTATAATCTAAGTATAATAAAACGATTTAATTATTTCATTTTTCTGTTCAGAAAAATCTGAATTATTTAGTCAACAATTTTTCCTGACAAATTACATAAAAATGTTTATACTTTTCAAACGGATTCAAGCCAAAACGATTCAATTTGAAGAATTTAAAGCGTATCTAACATATTTTATTATAAAAAAAATTAAATTTCAAATTCCAATTAAACATTAAAAAATAGAGACTTAAATAATACAAATGTCAAATTACACAGTCACACACAAAAAAGTGTGCGGATCTGGTAACAAGAAATACGTATTAGTATGTATTTTGGGGCGCTGAATTCAAATTCGGTATCAAAAATCACCCATCACGTCATGGTTGAGCCATAACCTCAAAAAATGACGAAAAATCATGCACTGAGGCAAATAAATTTCAAAATAATGCCCGTGATGCAAATTTTCACTTCAAAAACATGTCGACAACTGTGAAGGATCAACACTTGCCTGATATCAACTTATTTAACATAACTTTACCCAACAGAACCTGACCTCACCTAACCTGCATTAACAGAAATTTATTGAACTACACGTAAAGCTCTGGAATCATACACAATTAAACTAATTGTGTTGTCCCGTTGTGTTTGCGGTACCGTTTGAATTAGCTTGGGCTTAACCTGCAAAGAGGTCAAACCTATCGTAACCTAAAAAAACCTAACTTAACTTCACGTAACACAATTAAACTCATTGTGTTGTCCCGTTGTGTTTGCTGTCCCGTTGTGTTTGCGGTACCGTTTCATTCAACTTCGGCTTAACCTACATAGAGGTTTAACCTATCCTAACCTAACAAAACCTGATCTAACCTAGCCGAATGAAATTCAACCACACGTGTAGCTATGTAAACTTACGTTTCTCAGTCTTAAATGTGTGCTATATTTAATAGGTTAACTCGATCTTAACCTACAAATGAATCTAACTTAACAGAACCTAATGTGCGTCTAAATTTTTAACCACCTGTAGTACTATGAAATGAATTTTATTGTTTTACAACGGGAACACTTAAGTTAATTTGTGTTGCGTTAAGCCAAATTTCGTTAGGTTCTGTTAAGTTAGATTCATTTGTAGGTTAAGATTGAGTTTACCTATTAAATATAGCACACATTTAAGACTGAGAACCGTACGCTTACATAGCTACACGTGTGGTTGAATTTCATTCGGCTAGGTTAGGTTAGGTCAGGTTTTGTTAGGTTAGGGTAGGTTAAGACGAAGCTGAATGAAACGGTACCGCAAGCACAACGAGACAACATAATGAGTTTAATTGTGTTACGTGAAGTTAGGTTAGGTTAGGTAAGGTTTTTCTATGTTAGGTTAGATTTATTTCTAGGTTAGGCTCGAGTTGACCCATTCGATGTAGCACACATTTGCTAATGAGAAAATATGCTTCCAGAGCTTTACGTGTAGTTCAA
>NC_046657.1:73341534-73351684 GCF_010883055.1 Belonocnema kinseyi | reverse complement strand
ATTTTGAAATTTATTTGCCTCAGTGCATGATTTTTCGTCATTTTTTGAGGTTATGGCTCAACCATGACGTGATGGGTGATTTTTGATACCGAATTTGAATTCCGCGCCCCAAAATCCATAGGAATATGTGTGTCTTGTTACCAGATCCGCACACTTTTTTTGTGTGGCTGTGTTACTTAACAATTTAAAATCAGAATTCCTTTAAATTGAATAAATAATTTAGGTTTTATTTTAAAACATGAATTTTAAAAAGTTTCGAGGGATTTTTCAAAATGTCAAAGGTTTAAATATTATAGGGCATTTAAAAAAAGTACAAATATATTTTTTAAACTTTGAAAAAGTGTGAAAGGATTTTAAATGTTTTTATTGACTTTTTCCGAGATTTCAAAGGACCCCGCACTAAATGTATGGGAAAATGGCTTTCGGTGTATTCCGTAAAAAAAATCCAAAAAAATAGACAGTTTTAGCGCTATAAGGCGCTAAGCGCTCAAGATCAGTGAATAAAACGAATTACAACAGATTTTTTTACAAAAGCGATGTCAACATAGAAATCACGATTCAGATCGTGGTCTGTCATATTTTCGCCTACACCGTTGACTCATATAGCGCGCTTCTCAAAACGATCAAACGCTAAGCGCCCAAGATTGTAACTTGACAGTCGTTCATCATGCAGCATTCACTCATTATTTCCATCGACGATGGTATGTTTGTCTGTCATTTCTTTTGTGAAAGGCCTTTGAAAAAGCGATTTCTTAGTCAAGTTCAAATCTTCTGCGCTTAGCGTTTGCCCGTTCTGAGAAGCGCGCTATATGAGTCAACGGTGTTGACTCATATTGTCTTTGGTTTGGCTAAACGTGTTACTGACCACTTCTTGATGTGTGTTTCGTATACAGACATCGCTTGTGTCGCTAAAACTACTAGGATTGGTTCTATTCGCTGATCATGGGCGCTTAGCGTTCAACCCTCTTGCGAAGGGTAGAATGTTATTATCGGTATGTGCGCACTAGTTACTAATGTTACTTTGGACACCATTACTGCCTTTAAAGAAGTGATGAATTACTCAAGTAAAAATCTTGGGCGCTTAGCGTTTTATCGTTTTGAGAAGCGCATTACATGAGTCAACGGTATAGGCGAAAATATGACAGACCACGATCTGAACCGTGATTTCTGTATTGACATCGCTTTTGTAACAAAATCTGTTGTAATTCGTTTTATGCACTGATCTTGAGCGCTTAGCGCCGCATAGCGCTAAAAATGTCCATTTTTTTGGATTTTTTTTACGGATATTTCATCCGGCACTTATAATCTTAAAAATTACAAAGTTTCAGCTAAATCCACCAAAAGCCATTTTCCCACACATTTAGTGCGGGGTCCTTTGTAAGTTTTTCGAATCTGAACTTAATTTTTAAAAACTTTAGAAGACTTTCAATTTGAAATTATACAATATTAAATATGTGAGTTTCAAAAAATCAAATATTGTATGTTTTTATTTCCAGTATTAGCCGTTTAAAATTTATAATTATGAATGAAACAATTTTAAATTTCACCCGCTTAATCTGAAACAATTTTAAATTGAAACTCTTCATTGTTGACAATTTAAAAATTCTTTTTCTTTGTCAATTTTTCGAATTTTCCCCTAAATTTTCAAAGAAATTTCATTATTCAAGATTCCATTCTATCCTCTATTAAAAATTAAATTTAAGAGTTTTTTTGTATCAATTTGTGGTTTCACTCTGTTTCAGATCTTGAACTCGTAAAGCTACCTGAAGACACAACCCTTTCGGGATTTACGCCTCTGATGTCGAATCCTCAAGATCCGTTTTTCACCGAGAAGACGAAAGATATGGTAAGGATTAAATGAGGATTTTATTATTTTTGTAGTATGATGTACACTATCTCGAAATCTTCTGCAAACCTTTACAATCCCACGCACTCCTTTACAATCCCACGTACTCCTTTGCAATCCCACGCACTCATTTACAATCCCACGCACTTATTCACATTTCCACGCATTCCTTTGCAACCCCACGCACTCATTTACAATTCCACGAATTTATTTACGATCCCACGCGCTCCTTCACAATCCCAAAGACTCCTCTACAATTCTATGCACTCCTTTACAATCCCACACATTTCTTTACAATCCGACGCATTCATTTACAACCCCACGAATTCCTTTGCAATCCCACGCACTCCTTTACAATCCCACGTACTTATTTACAATCGCACACACTCGTTTACGATCCCACGCGCTCCTTGACAATCCCAGAGATTCCTTTACAATTCTATGCACTCCTTCACAATCCCACGCACTCCTTTACAATCCCACGTACTCCTTTATCGTTTTTAGTTTAAAATTCATATATTTTGTTCAAAATTAATTTTCTTCTTTTAAATGAATGTATTTTCTTGAAAGTTCGTCTTTTTGGGAGGATAATTAATCTTTTTGTTTGTAAATTCATATTTTTAGTTGAAAATTGAACACTTAGTTAAAAATTAAACACTTTTGTCCGAATTTTTTTTTTTTTTTTTGAACATTTATAATTTTAATTTAAAGATTATCTCTTTGGTTGGAAATCAATTATAGAAATGAATATTTGTCATTAATTTTTTTTAAACTAAAAGTTTAAATATTTTGTTGAGAATTTGTCTCCTTTAGTTGAAAATTCATACTTTTTTTTGTTAAAAATTCCTCTTTTTTTGCAAAAAAGTTAATCTGTTAGTCGAAAATTCATTTTTTTATTTCCTCTTTTTTGGTGGAAAATTAATCTTTTTGTTGAAAACTTTTTTTGTGTTGTTAAAAATTCAACTACTCAAATTTAAAATTCATCATTTTAGTTGAAATTTGATCTTTTTGATTAAAAATTCAACTGTTTAGATGAGACTTTTTTAATTAATAGTTTGAACTGAAAATTTAACTATTTTATTTAAAAGTTTTTTCTTCGGTGTTAAAGATCAATTTTTTAACTGAAAATTTTAATAATCGAATAAAATATTCCATTCTTTTAGTTGAAAATTAATCTCTGTTTGAAAAAAAATGTTTAAACTGAAAGTTAAACTTTTTTGTTGAAAAGTTAGTTTTTTTTTTGGTTTAAAATTAATATTTAAACTAAAAATTTTATTAATTCAGTTGAATATTGTATCAATTTATTTAAAAATTTATCTCTTTGTTTGAAGTTCAATTTTTATCACCGTAAATGTAACTATTTATTTTTGGTTGAAAATTCCTCTTTTTTTGTAACAAAATGTAACTTTTTGGTCGAAAATTTATCGTTTTGGTTGAAAATTCCTCTATTCGGTATAATATGAATGTTTTTAGTTGAATATAAATTTTTTCATTAAAAAATCAGCATTTGAGTAGAACATTAATTTAATGAATTTCATGAATTTCATGATAAAACTATTCCAATTAAAGATTCACCATTTTAATTTAAAATTCATCATTTTGGTTGAAGCAATAACTATTTAATTACGAATTATTATTTTTAAAATGTATTTTTTTAATTGAACATTAAACTATTCCATTTTTTTTGAAAAATTATTTTTATTTACTTGAAAATTTAACTACTTTACTTTAAACTTCATCTTTTTGGTAAGAATTTGTTCGTTTTCGAAAATTTAATCAGTTTGTTGAATTAGTTTTTCGAAATTGAGTTTTAAATAAAAATTGAACTATTCAATTTTTATTTGAAAAGTTATCTTGTGTAGTTTAAAATTCTTGTTTATTGGTAGAAATTAATTCCTTTTTAATATAAAATTAATCTTGTTTTTTTTTTTAAATAAATATTTTGTGCTCAAATTTAAACCAATTTCAGTTAAAAAATTCATCAGTTTAATTAAAAAACAATCTTTCTGGTTCAAAATTCCACTATTTTGTTGAAATTTTTTTCAGTTGATTTTTTTTTTAACTGGAAAGTTAACAATTTTGTCGCAAAGTTGATTCTTGCTTGAAAATTAATGTTTAAACTGAAAACTTTACTAATGTTTTTTAAATACATTTTTTCAAATTCAATATTTATTTAATTTTCCGTTGAAAACTTATATTTTTTTTAGTTGAAATTCTTTTTGCACTTAGAAAGGTACAAGGAGAAAATAAAAATTATTAAAGACTGTGATCCTTCTTAGAAATCCTGTAAGATTTTTTGATAAATCCTTCAACTCCCCCGAATTTTTTTGAAATCCCTTCAGCTTCTTTAAAATCAATTGAAATATTTCAAAATTAAGTAAAATTAATTAAAATTGTGTGAGTTTTCTTAAATTGACTTAAAATCTTATGAAATATCTTGAAAATCCTTAAAACTGTTAGGATTCTTTAGAAAATCTTTGATATTTTTTGAAAATCATTCTGTCAGCCGATTTCAAGAGAAAATCAATAAAAGATCACAAAAATTTTGAATTATTTCCTAAAATCTTTCAAAAGTGTGAAAGATTTTAACGCAAAATTTTGCCATATTATATAATTTTAGAAAATATTTAAGTAAGTTTAAGAGATAGTCAAACGTTTTGTAATGATTCAAAAATAATTTAAACTTGTAAAGAATTTTTATGAATTTTGTAAAGTTTCACGAAAATGAAAGACATTTTTTCAGGTTGCTAAGAAAAATTAAAATAATTTTTTATTTCGAAAAATTAATTCGCACAGATTATTATTCTTGTGGAAATTTTAAAATAATTTTTTATTATGAAAAATGAACTTTAAGAGAAAATTGAAAAAGGGTTTTTAAACAAAACAAACGATTTCCTAAAATTTCTAAAAATAGTTTAGAAAATTTTACAGCAAAATGTTTCAATTTGGTAGGATTGAAAAATAAAAGCGAACAAAAATTGGGTAAATTCAAGAAATATTTAATAGAATTTAAAAGATTTTGAAACTTTAGAATACAATAAATAAATTGTCTTAAAATTGCTGGGAAAATTGAGAAGATTGTAAAGTAATTTTTTTAAATTTGAAATGATATTTGAAAATGTTGAGAAAAATTCGTGTCAGTTAAAAATATTTGTATGAATTTCTTTCTTGATTCCTTCCCAACTTTCAAAAGTTCTAAACATCTTTTAAAAGGACTCGAATTTCTCATAATATTTCGTAAAATTCTATACTATAAAAAAGTTTTTTAAAATCTTCTAGATTATTTTTTACAAGCGTGCAATATTTAAAAATCTTTTAAATTTCCTCAATAATATTATGACAATTTTATTTACATAAATTTAAAAACAAGGTGATCATACTTATTTTCTTGTTCTCAATTCTCAGAATTGAATTTTAACATGGATTTATTATAGCACTTTGAAAAATAATTTTCAATTAATTTGAGTGTTGTCAAAGATAAAAAAAATTCGTTAATGTTCTTTCTTTAAGAGTGACGTATATATGTTAAAATGTTTGAGCTTCGTTACAAAGTCTAATTGATTAAAAAATATCACATTTAAGAAATCGTTATTTCATTGTGATAGAAAAAAATATTTTAGGATTTATCATATTCCTTGTTTATCATCTATAGATATATTAATTATATTTATTATATAGTAGCATTATATTGTAAAACGGCAATATATAAAAAAAAATTTCTTTACAATTATAATTATAAAATTATTAAAAATTATAAAATAAATGAATTGCTAAATTCTCTTAAATAATGAAATTCCTGAAATTTAACTTTGACAAAATTTAAAATTTGCCGAAATTAATAAATAAATGATTAATTAATGATTAATTAAATTGTTTGCCTTATTTGTAATTGTATTAATAACTCATAAATTAATAATTAATTAACTATGTTTAATAGTTCTAAATGTCGAGAATTGAAATATTTCTGGGAATTTAATAATTCGTTTATTTTACAAGTCGGTTTGGAAGTCGGTGAATTTTAGTTTCAGATATTTTTAAATTCGGGATATTATTTTTTGTCAATTAAAGATCTTGTCGTTATTTGAAATTTTTATGCATTTTTCCTATGGTACTGCATGGTTTTGTAGAACAAAGTTACCACTAGCGCCGCCGCACAGAAGACAAATTTTCTGTATAAAAATTCAATTTTCAAACAAAAAATTAATTTTCTACGAAACTGATGCATTTTTACCCAAAAAAGGGAAATTTGAAACTAAAAAATAATTTTTTTACAAAAAAACGCGAATTTTTAAATAAAAAATATAAATCTTAAAAAATGAATTCTAAACAAAAAAAAGTAGTTGAATTTTCAATTAAAAAAGATTAATTTATAACAAGATAATTAAACTTTTAACCAAAGAGATAACTTAAAATATAAATCTTTAACAAAAAAGTGATTTCTTAACAAAGCGATTCAACCCAATGTTTTAAAGAAATTAGTTGAAGCAAAGAAGAACGATTTTGAACCAGAAAGTTGCATTTTCATACAAAAAATGAAATTTCTTCTATAACAGATGAAGTTTTAATTCAAAACGATAAATTTTAACAAGAAATAATTTTCTACCAAAAAAATTGAATTTGTTGAATTCTCTAGAAAATTGTTGCATTTTTATCAAAAAATAAGAAATTTATCTTAAAGCAGAAGAATTTTTTTATTTAAAAAAGTTAAGTTTTCATCCAAAAAAGATTCCAGTTAACTGAGTAACATGAAAAATTAAATTTTTGTAACAAAAAATAAGTTTCTACGAAAAAAATGTAATTTTCAATCCAAAATGACGAATTTTTTGAACCATAAAGGATTAAATTTAACAAAATAGTTAAATTCTCTATAAAATAGTTCCATTTTTATTGAAAAAGATCAATTTTCTATTAAAATAAATAAATTTGTGATAAAAAACAAATTTTTTTTTTATAAGCGAAATTTTCACCCAGAAAATATTTCAGTTCATTTTTCAACACCAAAATATAAATTTTAAACATAAAGTAAATTTTTGATAAAATAGTTAAGTTTTCAAAACAATAGTATAATAGCTTCATTTCTAACCAAACAGTTGAATTTTTATCAAAAAAAGATTTAATTTCTGCTAAAGCAGGTAAAATTTAAAATAAAAAAGACAAACTTTAAAAAAAGTTGAATTTTCAACCGAAAAATTAACAAAAAAATACAATTTTTTTATTAATTAAAATAAAGTCTGAGATTTTCATAAATTCTCAGAGAATTTATATCTCCGTATATAATCTGTTTTAGTACAAAATTGATCTTTTTTGGATAAAACATGCAACTCTTTGGTAGAGAATTTAATTATTTTCTTAAAAATTCATCCTTCTTGGTTGAAAAAATTCGTCTTTTTGTATTGAACATTCAATTTTTTTCGTAGAAACTTATTTTTTTTACAAAAATTCAATGTTTTATGTTACTGAGTTAACTGGAATCTTTTTTGGATGAAAACTCAACTTTTTTAAAATAAAAAATTCTGTTTTAAAATAAATTCCATATTTTTTGATAAAAACGCAACGATTTGCTAGAGAACTCAATAATTTTGTTAAAAAGTTTTTTTTTTTGTTACAAATTCGTCTTTTTGGATCAAGATTTCAATTTTTTTGGTAGAAAATTATTTCTTCTCAAAAAAATTCATAATTTGATTGTAAAAACTCGACTAAAATCTTTTTCAACGGAAAATTCAACTAATTTTTTGAAAATTTTTCTTTTTGATTTAAAACTTCATCCATTATAGAAGAAATTTCATTCTTTGTATTAAACTGCAACTTTTTGGTGAAAAAATCGTTCTTCTTTGCTTGATAATTCAACTAATTTGTTTAAAACATTTGATTTAATCGCTTTGTTAAGAAATCACTTTTTTGTTAAAGATTTATATTTTAAAAGTTTAATTATCTTGTTATAAATTAATCTTTTTTTAATTGAAAATTCAACTACTTTAGGCTAATTTAAACTACATTGTGAAATTTTTATTATTGAAGGCATATGTCTGGTTGAAAATTTTAATGTTTAGTGGAAAATACTTCTTTTTTTTTTAGAATTTATTTTTCAAAAGAAAATGGAACTTTTCCATTTTTAAGATTGATATTTTTTAGTTAAAAATTTGCGTTTTTTTGTGTAAAAACATTATTTTTTAGTTTGAAATGTTCTTTTTTTTGCGTAAAAATTCGTCATTTTCGTGTAAAATTAATTTATCGTTTGAAAATTGAATTTTTATACAAAAAATTTGTCTTCTGGTTTGAAGGTTCAATAATTTAGATCAACTTTTATTTATTTATTGAGTAAAAAATCTTTATTTGTTGGAAATTCGTCTTTTTAGTTTTAAAATTATTTTCTTTTGTTGTATAAATTTAATTCTTTTTTCATTAAAATATAAACTATGTCACTTTTTCGTTGGTAATTTGTCTTTTTAGGTTGAATATTTAACTATTATGTTAAAAATTCAATTATTTTGTTGAAAAATTCCAGTATTTTGTTAAAGAGTTATCGTTCAGAGTAGAAAAAAACTTTTTTTTTGTTTGAAATATATTAATAAATTTGAAAATTTAAAATTTCTATATGAAACACTCTAATTCCTGAATATGTGTGAGCTAGAAAATAATTTATATTCAACCGTTGATATAAACTGAACAATTAAAAAGCATAAATTCTTAAATTCTCTTAAATTCTTTTTAATTCTTCTGAATTCTGTCATATTCTCGGTTATATAACCGGAACTTAAATTCTCGGGAATTTAGGAACTCTACAGTCCACCAGGTGGTATATATAGCCTTATAGATTTTGACGTTACCGACCGAGTGTGACGTAATATTAGAATACTCATTTGAATCAAGAAATTCTGATTGAAACAAGAGAGAAGTTTTGTAAACTTATCTCAATGTTTCAGGAAGTGGTGCAAGTTTTTCTGAGGATACAAAAAATTCTCTTCTTCGGTCAAGTATTTCTCTGCGGCCTTGAGACGCCGGTACTAAAGTTACAGAAAAGTGAAACTGGTATCAGCGAATACGTTTCAGTAGTCGAGGCATACAGTGCGAGTTCTCCAAGTTCTCCACCCGGACAGGTAAATTTATATAGTGAAACTTTTACTTGTATTTGCATGCATCCGTTTTTTTTCAGCGATTAAATAAAAATTTGTGGTTTCGAGTGTTTCCGGCTGGATATAGAAAAATTGAAAAAGATATCATAATTGAGGGATAGGAAGGAATAGAATTATTCTATTCTCTTTCAATGGGCCAATTTGCATATCCCTAAAACGATATCTTTCCCTATCACGAATTTCATTAATTTTTTTTTTCTTCATTTTCTCTACATTTTGGTGACTTTTATTACGAATTTTTTATTTTTTTTCTCTATCTAACGTAAACGGGGATGATTATGTTTCTTTCTTGATTTAATTTAATTTTTTTTACAAAAATAAAGAGGAATTTTCAACAAGAAATTGAATAGTTATATTTTCAGTAACAAAAATTAAATTTTAATTAAAGAGACGATTTTTAAAAATAAATTAATCAAATATTCAAATTAATTAATAAAAATTTTATATGAAAAAATAAATTTTCAAGTAAATTGAATAATTAATTTTCAGTTTAAAAATTCGTTTTCAACGAAAATGATGGAGTATTCGACTCGATTAAATTTATTTAAATTTGAAATTTTTACCTAAAACATGAGTTTTAAATAAAAAAGTTTATTTTTTTTTTTACAAAAAAAAAGGATGATATTTTGACAAGAAAAACAGGAATCTTCAACTGAAGAAGATAAATTTTCAACCAAAAATTGAATAGGTACATTTTCAGTAACTGAAATTAAATTTGAACCAAAGAGGTGAATTTTCAACTAAAATAATGGATTATTTAGTTAGATTAGTAATATTTTCGGTTGAGAAAGAAATCGAATGCTTAAATTTTCAGTTTAAAAATTCGTTTTCAACGGAATTGATGAAGTATTCAACTGGATTAAATTTAAGTAAATTTGAAATTTTGACCTAAAAAATGACTTTTAAAGAAAAAAGTTTAATTAAAAAAAAGATGACTTTTGAACAAGAGACATATGAATTTTTAAGTGAAAATTTTAAATTTTCAAATAAAAACTGAATAGGTACATTTTCAGTAACTGAAATTAAATTTGAACCAAAGGGATGAATTTTCAACTGAAATGATTAGTAAATTAATCTAGTTGATTAGTAAAATTTTTGATTGAAAAATTAATTTTAAACCGGAAAAAAAAAACTTTTCTTTAAAGTAGTTCAATTTTCCTCCAAAATGATA
>NC_046657.1:73332169-73341434 GCF_010883055.1 Belonocnema kinseyi | reverse complement strand
AAATTAAATAAAATAAATTTTTGACTAAAATGAAGAAATTTCAATTGGAATAGTTTAATTTTTAACAACAAAAAAAGTAAAATTGAGTAGTTAAATTTTCAGTTAAAGAAATTAGTTTTCCACGAAAATTATGGAATATTCAACGTTATTAAATTTAATTCAATTTGAGATTTTTACTTAAAAGATGAATTTGAAACTAAAAAGATAAATTTTCAACCAAAAATTGAATAGTTAAAAATTAATCTTTTTCGGTCAAAGATTTCATTTCTGATTGACAATTTTACTATTTTGCTGAAAAATCGTTTTCTTTTATTTAAAAATTAATTATTTTAAATGAAAATTGAACTACTCTATTTTTAATTTAAAGTTTATGTTATTTTTTAGTTAAAAATCCATATTTTTTGTTGAATAATCTGTTTCTTTTTTGATAGAAATTTATTCTCCTTGTTTAAAAATTCATTCCTTTGGTTAAAAAATCTTCTATTTGGTTAAAAAAATCACTTTTATGTTTAAAGATTCATCATATAAATCGAAAGTTTGTGATTTTTGGGTTAAAAATTATTTGTTTTAACTGAAAATGTTACTATTCCTTTTTTGTTAAAGATAAAAATTAATCTTCTTGCTTGAAAATTTATTTCTTTGTTGAAAATCTAACTATTTTGATAGAAATAACTGTTATTCTTGTCAAAAAATTCATTTCTTTCATTGAAAATTAAACTATTCCATTTTTAGTTGAATTTTTTGTAGTCATAAAACTATTTTTTGTTGTTAAAAAATTGTATTTGTTAACATAAATGTAATCTTCTTATGTAAAAATTCGTCTATTTGGTTGAAAATTCATCTCTTTGTTTGAACACTAATTCAACTATTAGCTTCCAAATTATTTTTTAAATGAAAATGAACTTTTCTCTTAAAATTTTATATTTAAAAGTTAAAAATACGTCTGGTTAAAAAATTCATCGCGTTTGGTATAAAATTTGATCTTTTTCGTTTGAAAATGCATCTTTTTTGTAGAAATTTAATCGTTTTAGTTGAAAATTCAAGAATTTGGTAGAAACAACGAATTATTTCTTTTCCAAATTAGCATTTTTCTTGAAATTTCGTATTTGAAGATTGAGGTTTGAATTATTTTGATAAAAAGTTATTATTTTGGTTTGAAAACTCAACTATTCCATCTGAAAATTCAGTAGTTTTAACTTATAATATTTAAATTTTAATTAGATTATTTTTTTAAATTTAAAACTTAAATGTTTAATGTTTGGAGGAAGATACATAATTTTTAATTAAAAATTCAACAATTTCGTTGAAAATTTGTCATTTTTTTTTGACAATAATTAAAATTAAAAAAAAAAATTTTTTTATAATAACAAAAATAATAATTTTAACAACAATTTCTTGAATTTTTAACATCTTTATTAATGGTAAAATTCAGTGTATAATGCGTAATTCTGCAATCTTTTAATAAACAAATTTTTCCATTTTATATATTTATTTTGGAACATAAATTTTTAATTTAAAGAAGATTAAAATGCAGTTTTTAAGATTTAAACAATTCTAAATGAGAACTTAAGAGATATTTAGTGGTTTTAAAAAGATTAAAAACTTACTTAAAAAATAATTAAAACTTTTAAAAATTGTGAACGAAGTTACAAAAAATAAGTTAATAAAAATAGAGTAAATTCGAGAAATATTGAGTAGAATTGAAGAAATTTAAAATAAGGTTTTAAACTTTAAAAGCTTTAAAATAATTTCAAAAGTTTTCAAGAGAATAAACAAATTTTCTTAAAACTTCTGGGAAAAAGAAGATAATTTTTTTTCAATTTTGATTGATATTTGAAAATTTTGAAAAAATCCGAGTCTGTTGCAAATATTTTTATGAACTTAAGGCGTTTTAAATAGATTAGAAATATTTAAAAACTGGGAAACATTTTTGAAAATTTATCAAATATTTAAATCCTGTAAAGTATAAAAATCTCTTTAAAATCTTCAAAATGCTTAATAAGATTGATAGGAAAATCAAAAACTTTTTTTTTTAATAAAATTATTTGAAATTCGAATCATTTATAAAAATATTGAGAAGTTAGGGGAAAATTTTAATAATATTTTTAATTTAGCAAACCAAAAAATAACAATTCTTTACTGAAAATTTAATTTTTTCATTTTTGGTTAAAAATTTATCTTTTTTAAATAAAATTTTTACTACTTGTCTTGTTGTCTTTTTTAAGACTGAAATAAAATTTGTGAGCTTTTGAAGGATATAGGCATGAACTATGAAAAATTAAAATAATTCAACTTCTGTTGTAAAAATTGATAAAAATTTTTAATTTTTCAGTGTAAATGCATTTAAATTCTTTGATTTTCAGTTCATTTTTATATGAATTTAAATAGAAAAATAGTTAGCTTTAGATTTCGAATTTTTTTATTTAATTGAACGTGAAAAATTTTCGCGAGCCGGGAAATAACCGGAGAATTTTTTTCTTCGATTAAAAATTCGTTTTTTGTTTGTTTAAAAATGCAGCTCTTTTCGTCGAAAATTAAATTTTTGTTTAAAATTCATATTTCATTGCTGAAAAGTCAACTAGCATCTTTTTCAATGAGAATAATTTTTTCTGAAAATTTGTCTTTTTGATTTCAAGAATTCACCTGTTTTAGTAGAATTTTGATTTCACTTGGAAAAAATTGCAACTGTTTGAAAATGTAACAATCTTGTAAAAAATTCATACTTTGTGTTAAAAAATTTAACTATTTTCTTAAATTTTTTTTAATTTATCCGTTTTAGAGCTATTTTGTAGATAATTCAACGATTTTTTTCAAGTCATACATTTGGTGTTGAAAAGAGAACTGAAATCTTTTCTGGATGAAAATTCACCTTTAAAAAAAAATTTATTTAAAAATTCAACTATTTTAACAGAAATTTTATCTTTATTGGATAAAGATGCAAATTTTTGGTTGAAAATTCCACTGTTTTGTTGAGAATTTAAATATTAGTAATATAGTAAGTTTACTTTTTGTTTAGAATTTGTATTTTGGTGTTGAAAAGGGCATTGCATTTTATCCGGATGAAAGAAATTTCATTTTTTTTAGATAAATGCAACTATTTAGTAGAGAACTCAACAATTTAGTTAAAAATCCTTTTTTTGGTTAAAAATTCGTCTTTTCGGATTGAAAATTAAATTTTTTTTCGTAAACACTTATTTCTTGTTTAGAAATTCATAATTTTATCGTGAAAAGTCAACTTAAATATGCTTTAAAAATTCATCTAGTTTAGTGGAAATTTAATTTTTCAAATGAAAATGCTACTTTTTGGTTAAAAATTTGTCTTTAAGTATTCAAATTTTTTTCGAAGACTTTGGTGGATTCGATTTGTGAAGAAATCTTTTTTTTTAGAAGATTTATATTTATATTTTGAAAATTTATCTCTTTGGTTAAAAGTTTAACTATTTTTTTGAAATTATTCTCATTTAAACTAAATTATTAAAAATTTAATTTTTGATTGTAGGCTTATTTGGTTGAAATTTTAACTTTGTTTAGTCGGAAAGCCTTTTTTTTTTTGTTTAAAATTAATTTTTTAACTGAAAATGTAACTTTTCCATTTTTTTAATATTCATCTTTTTTTAGTTGAAAATTCTCTCCTTTTTCAGTAAAAAAAATACGTGTCTTGGTTTTAAATTTCATGTTTTTTGGATAAAAATGCATCAATTTCGTCGAAAATCAATCTTTTTGCTGAAAAGTCATATTTTGGTTTGAAAAGTCAATTTTTGGAGAGAAAATTCATCTTTTAGCTTTAAAGGTTTAACAATTTATATAAACTTTTATTTCGTTCTTGCGCTAAAAATCTTAATTTGTTTAAAATTCGTATTTTTGGTTTAAAATGTTTTTTGTGTACATTTCATATTTTTGTATTAAAATATAAACAATGAGACTTTTTGTAAGAACATCTTTTGAGGTTGCAAATTCAACTAGAGTAGAACCTCGATTATCCGAGATACGTCGGATAAGCGAAAACTCAGATAATACGGAAGAAGTACAAATGTCGGAATAGTTATCTATCTTTGATATATTTTAAATGGAAAAATAAACATAAAAATTTACCAAATAAATGTAAACAACTTACGAATGTGGATTTATTATTATTAATTTATTAATAATTGCAAACTACTGCGCACATTCGGAATTTGGCGTAGCAGCTTAATTTTGTTTTATTGATGATTCTCCGTATTATCCGAGAATATACCTCCGTTAATGCGGAGTGCTTGGATGAGTCCCGTTGTCTCGGATAATGCGGAGCCTCGGATAATGCGTAGCCTCGGATAATCGAGGTTCTACTCTGTTATGTTCAAAATTTAATTATTTTGTTGAAAAATCATCTTTTATTGTGAAAAAGACATTTTGTTATTTTAAATAAATTAATAAATTTGAAAATTTTTTAAATTGTATCCGAAATACCCTCTTGTTCTGTTTAAAGATCCTGTTTTTTTTTCTTTTTATGGCTCTCGGATAATTACTTGTTTTTCGTGATTACTTGTAGAGCGACTCGGAATTATATATAGAGAGCTACAGCGAGGATGATGAGGAATCACCTGTGACCTTGAAAAGATTGTCCTCGTCCGGGGAAGCCCCGAGCGAGACAGTGACATCACAGGCACCTGTGAGTGAGATCAGATCGTTGATCGAGAGAAAGGAGGAGCTGGAGAGGCGTCAGAAGAAACAGGATCGTCATCGACAGCGAGTACAGGTAAGAGATTCATTGATGCTGATTGTGTCTTCATTTTCAGCCAATCAGAGGAAATAAGATCGATGCTTCAATTTCAAGTCTAGCAAATATTATCTAACACTTTCTTTGTCACCGCGATGCGAGAGTTTTTCTTACTTCTGGGTCTGTAAGCGGAGAGTCTGGGATCGATTCCTGCCGCCGGCAAATTTTTTTGCTTCTTTTTTTTATTTCATTTTTTTTGTTTTTGAAGGTTAATATTAAATGGAGTTCAAAGAAGCGAAACATATATTTTTTTGTATGAAAAAATTGGGGGTTCTCATTCTTTATCACTTTCAATTGAAAAAAAGCTTTTTTTACAGGAGATTCTTATTTTTTTTTTATTCGAAAGTTAAAGCTGGAAATTTTTACGAGAAAAAGCGGAAATTTCTATGAATAGGGATAAAATTGTTTGCTAAAAAAAACAAATTTTCAATTAAAAAAAGTTATTTTTTAAACTAATAGATCAATTTCCTACTCAATAATTCCTTAACCAAATATAATAGTTTTCTATCAAATGGTGGCAGTTTAAACTGAAAAAATTAAATTCTGTACCAAAAGAGTTAAAGTTTTATTCTTAAAATATGTATTTTATAATAAAAAAGGAATTTGCAACCAACTGGTTGAATTTTCAAGCTAAAAACACGAATTTTCTGCGAAGTGAAATAAATTTTTAAACCAAAAAGACGAATTTTAAGTCAAGAAGATCACTTTTCAATCTTCCAATATGAATGTTTTTAAAAATGTTATTTTAAAAAAAATAATTTAATTTCCAGCGAAATAATTAAATTCCCAAAGAAAGTAGAATAACTTTTGACAAAAAAAGTTGCGTTTTCAGTCAAAAAGATTGAAATTATCTGCACAAAGAGACGAATTTTCCAAAAATAACGGCGAATTTTCAAATAAAGGAGTTAAATTTCCAACAAAAATTTAATTTTTAACTAAATAGTACAGATTTTTAACCGAAGAAACAAGTTTTTAACTAAATAATTTAATTTTCTTAACAAAAAATTAATTTGCAACTAAATATTTGAATTTTTTAATCAAAAAGATTACTTTGAAACTAAAGAGTTAAATGTTTAACCTGAAAATATAAATTTTCAACCAAAAAGTTGATTTTTCTACCAAATAGTTGAATTTTTAAGCTAAAAATACGGATTTTCTATAAAACAGTATAATTTTTAACCCAGAAATGGGATTTTTAACAAAAAGTTCATTTTGAACAAATATATTTTTCGATAAAAATTAATTTGAAATAAAATAGTTTAATTTTCTACAAAAAAAGTTGCATTTTCGTCCTATAAATATTAAATTTTATACAAAAAGGGATTCATTTTTTAATCAGAAATTCGAATTTTTAACAAGGTAGATGAATTTTCACCTTTAAAATATAAATTTTAATCAAAAATTGAATTTTCTGCCAAATTGTTAAATTTTTAAGATAAAAATACGCATTTTCTACACGGCAGTTAATTTTTAACCGAAAAAAAAAGAATTAGTAAACAGTTCAAATTTTAAATTAGAAATAATGAATTTTCAACGTAAAAGTTAATTTTCTACCAAATCGTGGAATTTTCAAACCAAAAACACGAATTTTCCACAGAATAATTGAATTTTGAAGCCAAGAATGTGATTTTTAACAAAACATTCATTTCCATTAAAAACGGATACATTTTCCACAAAAGAATGGTATTTTCAACTAAAAAAGATCTAATTTTCTACCAATAGAGATGAATTTTTAAACGAAAAAGACGAATTTTCAACAAAGGACTTCAATTTTCAACCTTAAAATATGAATTTTCAACAAAAAAGTTATTTTACAATCAAATAGTTGAATTTTGAAGCTAATGCTATGCATCTTCTGAATAATATTTTAATTTTCAACCCGAGAATGTGATTTGCAATAGAAAGTTTAGCTTCAACCAAGTTATTGAATTTTCCAAAAAAAAATCAATTTTTATGAAAAAAGTTACATTTTCAACCAAAAAAGGATGAAATTGTCTACCAAATAAAGTGCATTTATAAAAAAAATAGACGAAACTTTGATCTCAAAATATGAATTTTCGACAAAAAAGTTCATTTTCAATAAAACATTAATTTGCTACTAAATCATTAAATTTTCTATTAAAGTGTTGAATTTTCAAGCTAAAATCACGATTTTTCTTCAAAACGGTTTATTTTAAACTTTAAAAAATAATTTTTTTACAGAACGTTTAAATTTTAAACCTGAAATTATGAATTTTAAACAAAAAATTCAATTTTTAACAAAATTGATGTATGCTCAAACCGTAAACACGCAATTTCAACAGAATAATTGCATTTTTAACCCGAAAATTAGATTTTTAACAAAAAGTTGATTTCCATTCAAAACGGATCAATTTTCTACATAAAGTTTCACTTTCAACCAAAAAAGATTCAATTTCCTACCAAAAGAGATAAATTTTTAAACCAAAAAGACGAATTTTTAATCTTAAAATATGAATATTTAACAAAAAAGTTAATTTTCAATGAAAAAAAAAATTCATTTGCAACCAAACAGCAGAATTGTCAAGCTAAAAACAAGAATTTGATACAGGCGTAATTATTTAGCAGTAGAGTAAAAAAAAATTTTTTTTTAAAAACGTATAAAGAAATATTCTGCGAGTCTTAGGTTTCGTTCTGCCAGAAGGATTAATCCGCGATGCCTTCTGCTTGATGGGTCGGAAAGATCCAGAGTTCGTGGAAGTCAGGTCGAGAAGAACACCCGAACATTTTATCTCTCGTGCAGTTTCTGTTGCTGCTTTTTCCTTCCCTTTTTTCTCTTTAAATTGCGCGAAAAAATCACCGTTTCAAAATGATTAACTGAAATTCAGGTTTTATCAAATCTGTTCTGCAATTAGATTGAAGACCCTTTTTCGGGGTTCCATTCCAGTAGTTGATTAATCCCGTTCTTAAGTCTTAAATTCTTTTCGACATTTTTTTTTTAATGTGACTTTTCGAAGAAAAAAATAATCATTTTTCATATCAAGCGTAGAAATAACAGAATTCGGACCGTGAAATGTTTTGACTTTTTTTTTTTATTTCCGCTTTTTGAAGAAAAAAAAAGAATTTTAAATAGACAGCGTAAAAATTACAAGGATCGGCTTGTGCAACTTTTTTTTTGTAAACATGACATTATGAAAAAAAAAACGTAAATGATGCGACTTTTTCGATTTTTGTTAAATACAACTTTTTGCGACTCGGATTATGCGACTAGGTCGGCTTTTTTTACTTTTTTTAAATGCGACTTTTTGCAGAAGAAAAAAACATTTTGAAGAGACCGCGTAAAAATAACAGGGTTCGGACCGTGCGACTTTTTGTTGTTGTAATATGACATTATAAAGAAAAATACTTTTTCAAAATTAGGAAACGTAGAAAATATAGAACGGGAATCATGCGACTTTTCGATTTTTTTTAAATGCAATTTTTTGCGATTTTTTTAATAAAAAAAAATATTTTCAATAGAAAGCGTAGAAGTAATAGGGCTCGGATAATGTGACTTTCTCGATTTCTTATGTTGCAATTTTTTGAAGAAAAAAAAACATTTTATAATAGAAAATGTAAAAATTAGAGGACTCAGATTATGCGACTATATCGGCTTTTTGAATTTTTTAAATGTGACTTTTTGAAGAAGAAAAAAACATTTTGAAGAGACAGCTTAAAAATGATAGTGGTCGGACCATGCGGCTTCTTTTTGTAAAATGACATTATGAAAAAAATAAATTTTTTAAAAATTGAAGACATAGAAAATGTGAGACGGGAATCATGCGACTGTTTCAATTTTTTTTAAATGCAATTTTTTGGATAAAAAAAATTATTTTCAATAGAAAGCGTAGAAGTAATAGGGACGGGTGATGCGACTTTTTATATTTTTTAATGTTGCGACTTTTTGAATAAAAAAAGACATTTTATAATAGTAAATATAAAAATTATAGATAGATTATACAGCGTACAAATTATAGGGATCCAACTGTGCAACGTTTTTTTTAAATATGACATTATGAACAAAAAGATTTTTAAAAAATTGGAAACATATTAAATATAGAACGGAAATCATGCGACATTTTCGAGTTTTTTTAAATGCAATTTTTCGCGACTTTTTAAAGAAAAAAACTTATTTTTAATAGAAAGCGTAGAAGTAATAGGACTCGGTTAATGCGACTTTTTCTGTTTTTTCAGTTGCAACTTTTTGAAGAAAAAAAAATTTTATTTATCAACCATTTTTTTTCTGAATTGGAAAATGGACAGGTTTTATTTTGAGCATTTCTAAGTCAGATATCTCTTAATTCTTCAGTTTTTAAAAGTTAAAAATGTTGTATTTTTAATAAAAAATGTCTAAAAAATCTAATCGATCTCTTAATCATTTTTACATTATCATCTTTATTGAGTTGGAAAGAAGGCAATTTTGATTTTCAATTTTTTTCTGAATAGGACGAGACCCTTTTTTCTTTTCAGCATTTTTATTGAGTTTATAGAAAGAATGTTTATCAATCATTT
>NC_046657.1:73279054-73332069 GCF_010883055.1 Belonocnema kinseyi | reverse complement strand
TAGAAAGAATGTTTATGAACAATTTTTTTTCTGAATTGGAAAATGGATAGGTTTTATTTTGAGCATTTCTAAGTCAGAAATCTTTTAATTCTTGAATTTTTAAAAGTTAAAAATTTTTTATCTTGAATAAAAAAATTGCTAATGCTTCAATTTTTAAAGTTTAAAATTAAAAAGGGCCAAATTATAAACTGTGGGGAATTTTATTATTCTTGAATTTTCCCATTTTGAATGTTCTTATTCGGAAATTTTATAAATCGGGAATTTTATTCTTAGGAAATTTTGTAATTCGGCAATTTTTTTATTCGAAAGTATCATTATTCGGGAATTTTACTTTTAGTTCTTCAATTTATAATAGTTGAAAATGAAAATTCTCGTATAAAATAATATTTGAGCTTCAATTTTATCAGTTTAATATTCGAAAGAGTTCCTCTTTGAATGATTTGATTTGCCGTTCAAATTTGATTAGTTTAAATGAAAAAAAATTCAAGTTGATTAATCCAGTTCTCACGTCTGACACATTTTTTTTCGGAATTTAGGTTTACGTACGTGAAGTCCTTTACCTAGAACCAGTTTTCCAAACAAGTTTGAATTCTGTCACTGGAGAGGCAGAAATTCGCACATTGGTTCGACTGGTTTTTGCATGTTGGAAAATAATTAATGTCACAGTTTAAAAACGAGAAAATCACACCAAAAAGTCTCACGTTAATTTCATGTTTCCGTGTCATTTAACCGTTCTGCTGACATTTAAAAAAATTGTTCTCTGCTATTATTTTGATTAGGTCAGGGAAAAAATAGTTTGAAAATGGGTCCACCGAAATCACCCGAAAAATAAAATTCCCCATAATGTGAAATTCCCAAATTGGAAAATTCCTGGATAATTAAATTGCCGAATTGGGAAATTTCCGAATAAAGAAGTGCTCGAATTTCAAAATTACTCAATAATAAAGTTCCCGCATAATAAAATTCCTGAACAGTTTATAATATTACCAAATTTGAAAAATCCCGAATAGTAAAATTCCGGACAGAAAATTGACGAATGATTATAAAATATCCAAACTAGAAAATTCCCAAACTAAAACAATTAAAATTTTTTCATACGTTTGATTTATTTATTAAAAATACAGTAATCAAATATTTGTATTAAGAAAAATTTTAATTGTTTAAAGTTTATAAAATTATTGTTTGAATTTGAATGAACTATAATTTTAAAAAAAATTCATAGAGAAATGTACTTTTTTGAATTATTCTTTTTAATCAAAAAAATAATTTTAGAAAGTTTCGAAAATAAAAAAATTTTTTTTTATAGAAATATCAGAGATCATTTTAATCTTAGTAAATATTTACTATTTATTAAAAAACTTTTAATTATTTAAGTTCGAGAATTTTATAATTTATTAATTTTTTGTGGAGAATTTTATTATTCGGGAATTTTTAAATTCGTTTGTATTATAAACTGTCCAGGTATTTTATTATTCAGAAACTTTCTAATACGGAAATTTTATTATTTAAGAATTTTATCATCCGGAACTTTTCTAATTCGGGAATTTTAGAGTGTCGGACACTTTATTTTTTGGGATTTTTCACTCGTTCTAAAAAGTTGCCGCATTATAAAATTACCGAATATTTCTGCACGAAATGTTGTGGCAGTCATAGTTATTTTTAATTCAAACAATAATTTTAGATACTTTAAAAATTAAAAATATAATTTTTTAAATTAAAATATTTGGTTATGATATTTTCAAATTTCTGTCGGAATTTACGAATCTTTATTAATTAGAAATATTTTTGTATGCAACTGTTTGATTATTGTCTTTTTAATAAATATAAAAATAATAAATAAAATAAAAATGAAACACTAAAAAAATATATTTTTAATGTTTGAAGTTTCTAAAGTTATTGTTTAAATTTTAAATAATAATTAAACAAAAATATTTCTGGATGAACATTTTTTGAATTGTTATTTTAAATTTAAAAAAAAACTTTTATCCAGAAATACATATTTTCTTGAATTATTGTTATTTTTTATTTAAACGATAATTTTCGAAACTTTATAAATTGAAAATATTTGTTCATACAAATTTTTGATTATTGTATTTTTAATAAATGAATAATATTGAATAAATAAAATTTATTTGCTTAAATTCGGACATTTTGAGTCAGAAGTGTTTAAATTCGGTAATATTATAAACTATCGGGAATTTTTATATTCGGTAATATTTGCGAATAATAAAATTCCTGAACTTGAAAACTCTAAAATATTGAAATTCAGGAATTAGAAATAAATATAAAATATTTGAAAAAGAGAATTCCTGAAAAGATGAAATTGCCCAAATTTAAGACTTTCAAATGAAAAAATTTCCGGGCTTAATCAAAAAAATGTTGTTTTTTTTTTAATAGATAAATATGATTTGTTTATCAAAAAATCAATAATCAATAAGATCACCCTCTGGTGTAAATACGGCTCTAATTTTGAATCTTTTTGTCCAGAAAAATAAAACTTTGTTTCCTTAATCTTTATTGTTGTAATTTTAAAAATAGAAAGCAAAGCTTTTTATTTGAACAGTCAATTACTTGTTTGAATTCTTTTTTTTTAATTTATTTTTTTGAGCACAGATTCAAATATAAATCAAAATATTAAGTTGAAAATTTAACTGATTGTTTGAAAATTATTTTTTTTACTGAAATTGTAACTTTTCTATTTTTAGTAGAAATGTGATATTTTTTAATATAAATGCATGTATTTGGTAAAAATACGTCTTTTTTTGGTATGAAATTAATCTTTATGCATGAAAATTCATCTTTACGATTGAGGAATCTTCTTTACGAGTTGAAAATGAAAATATTGGGTTTCAAATTTAACTATTTTGTTAAAAATTAAATTATTGTTTTGAAAATTGAACTCTTTCGGTTAAAAATTTAACAATTGAATTAAAAAATCCTTTTTTTTTTGTTTTTGCAACTGTTTTTTTTTAATATTCGTTTTATTACAAGTCTTTTTCGGTTGCAAAGTTGGCGAGCAAAGAAAAAAGACAATTTGTAAGTTGAAAGTGTAAATATTTGTTTTAAAATTCAACTATTTTGTTGAAAATTTAATTATTGTGTTGAAAATGCGAATCTTTGTTTAAAAATTTAACTATTTTATGAAAGAATCGTTTTTCGTTGTTAAATATCGTGTTTTGCTTGTTTAAATATCAAATATCGTATTTTTCGTAAAGAATTAATCTTTTTGTTAAAAAAAAACTTGTTCATTACTACCTTTTTTCGATTGCAAAGTTGGCAAGCAAAAAAAAGAACAATGTGTAAGTTGAAAATGCAATTATTTGTTTTAAATTCAACTGTTTTGTTGAAATTTTAATTATTATGTTGAAAATTCATTTCTGGTTAAAAATTAATCTATTTTATTGAAAAAACGTTTTTTTTATTTTAAATATTTGTGCTTTTATTGTTTAAATATCAACTATTGTATTTTGCGTTGAGAATGTTTTTTTTAAATTCGTTTAATTTTTTTTTATTTCAAAGTTGGCAAGCGGAAAAAATAACAATAAGAAAAAAAGGATTTTTTTGTGATAATAAAAAAATGGTATTATTTGTAAATAATAATGCAAATTTGTCAAAAATAAGACAAAGAATGTGACGCTTAGGCCCCAGGCCATGACCCTTTTTGCCCTCGGGTGTAAATACGGCTCCGAGTTTGAATCTTTGTGCCCGAAATATTTAAATTTTGTCGCTTTAATTTTAATTTGTCTTGGTATTTTAATTTTAATAGTTAAAAACAAAGAGGTTTTTGCTCCTATGTCCACTAATTGGGAATAACTGAATAATAAGTAAGATAAAGAGTATCTCTTTCACGTCCTAATTATCACTCATCATCGTGTTTATTCGGTGGTTAGAGAGCCACGTGCTGAAAATTCAAAATTGGACGTGACAATTCTCAATGATTTACGATTAAAAGTGAAACGCAAAAATGATCTTCTCTATTTCAGTAAAATAATGCTCTATTAATAATGTATAAAAAATTAATATAATTAAATAAATAAAAAAAAACAACATTTTATTGTATATAAAGATTTTTTTGCTTCTTGAAAAATTATTTATGGAAATTAATCGTTTTAAAATCAAAATTTGCATTAATTAGTAGAGTATATATTGGAAATGTTACCAAATTAAAATTCTAGTCTTTGAATATTAATTTTCAGGAAAAATGAAAAATTGTCATCCTTTTTGGTAGGAGAATCAAATTTTGTGTTTGAAAATGATTCTTCTTGGGTTGAAAATTCAACTTTTTTTGGTATTGAAAATTAAACTGAAATCTGTTTTGGTTGAGAATTCAACTATTTTTTTTTAATTCGGCTTTTCTGTTTAAAAATCTATCTCTTTTGGCAGAAATTTATTCTTCATTTGTTGAAAAGTTATGTTTTTAGTTGGAAAATTCAACTGTCGGGTTGAAAATTGAATTAGTTTGTTAAAAATTCTCTTATTTTTTATTTTGTTGTTAAAGATTCAGTTTTTTTTCTTTTAGCAAAAATTAATATGCACGGGTTAAAGCTATTTGTTTAATAATTCACGTTTCATATTAAAAATTCATTTTCTTGGCTGCAAATTTTTCATGTTAATTGGAAATTCATCTCTTTTGTTGAAAATTAATGTTTTTTGTCAAACATTTATGTTTTTGGTGTTGAAAATTCACCTGTTTTTCAGAAAATTCGTCTTTTGGCTTAAAAGTTCAACAATTTAGATACATTTATTTTATGTCATGACTTAAAAATGTCTTTCGGTTCAAATTTCGTTTTTTTGTAGTTAGAAAATTTAACTTATGTATTGAAAACTAAACAATTTTGTTGAAAATGCATTTTTTTCGTTAAAGATTCAGTATTTTATTTAAAACTCATCTCTTTGGTTGAAAATTCAACTATTTTATGACTATTTTTTTGCAGGACTTTAATGTTTACGGGTTGAAAATTCAACTATGTGTTTTGTAAAAGATTCAGGTCTGGTTGAATTTTTTTTTCATTAAAACTTGAGTTTTTTGATTAAAAATCCATTTTTTTATGCTGCAGATATTATTTCTTTTAGTTGAAAATTTATCTCTTTGCTGGAAAATTAAACTACTATTTTTAAAATTCACTTTGTATGCTGAAAATTACTTTTTTTTTTTTTGGAAATATGTGTTGTTAAAAATGATTTTTTTTGTTTGCCGTCATGCTTTTAGTTGAAAATTGGAATATATATTTTTAAATCTGTTTTTTGTTGTTAAAAATTAATTTTTTTCTGCAAATTTATTTTTTCTTGTTTTGGTGGAAAATTAATAATATAAATTAAACTTTGTGGTTAGAAATTAGTTTTTTTAGTTGGGAATTAATATTTACAAGTTGAAAATACAAATAGTTTGTTTAAAATTCATTAATTTCATTGAAAATTCAAGTATTGTATTGAAGATTCAATTGTGGTTGCAATTCAACCGGTTTTGTTGAAAAATTTTGTTTCCTTTATTGTTGAAATATCGGCTATTAAATTTTTCGTTGATAATTCATCTCAGTGTTTAAAAAATTCAACGTTTGAGATGAGATATATTTGGATTGAGAGTGCAACTATTTTTTAGAACATTCATTTTTTCTATTAAAAAAATAATTTCTTTTGGTGAAAATTTCATCTCTTTGGTTGAACATTGAATAGTTTTGTGGAAAATTCGTTTTTTGTGTTTGCTTAATATTAATTTTTTTAGTTGAAAATATATCTTTAATTTTTTTGGAAAATGTATCTTTTTTAGTTTAAATTCATTCTTTTTGGTAGAAAATTAATCTTCTTGGTTTAAATATTCTCTTTTTTCATTGAAAATTGTAACTGTGCTAAAAAAATGAGCATTTGATGAAACTTCGTATTTTCGGGTTGAAAATTGAACTCATCCAGTTCAAGATTGATAATTTTAGTTGGAAATTTATCTCATTGGTTGAAAGTTTAACTACTTTGTTGAAATCTCTTGTTTTTCAAATTAATTTTCTAACTGAAAGTGCAGAATATCTATTTTTTTTCAAATCCTTTTTGTTATTCAAATAGTCGCTAATATATTTTTCGTTGAGAATTCATATTTTGTGAAAAATTTAATTGTTTTTTTTTCAAAATTCGAGTATTTTGTTAGTCATATTTTTTTTCAAAAATGCAACTATTTTTGTTTGACATTTGCATATTTGTAATGAAAATTTGTCCGTTTGGATTAAAAATGAGTTTTAAAAAAAAATTGAAATATGTTCTATAAAATTAAATTATTAGGTTGAAAATACAAGTTTTCTTGGTTTCAGTTTTATATTTTTGTTTGAAAATGTCCCCACTTGAATGAAAAATTCATCTTTAGAGTTTGAAAATTCAACAATGTGGTTGAAAATTCAACCATCTTCTTGAAAATTTAATTATTTTGTTAAAAATGAAACTATTTTGGTCAAAAATCGTCCCTTTTATTTGAAATAAATCAATTTTAACTTTGTTATTCCGTCGATAAAAGATTCGATGTGAAAAATGTGAAAATTTTGTGAGCTCTGTAAAGGCTGAATCCATTTTTGTGAGTCCAATGAAGTCAAGTCGATTTTTGTGAGCCCTATGAAGACTGATCCAATTTGTGTGAGCCTAAATTTGTGAGCGCTGTGAAGTCTGAGTAAAAATGTTTAAAATTCTGCACTTTCAATATTAATGATGAGGTAAAATGAAAAACTCTTCCCTAAAAAATCAGGGCAAATCGGTATATTTTCTGAATGTATTTTTATAACCGTCCTGGTATGAGAAATTATAATTTATTTATAAAGGTAATTAAATTAAAATATTTCAAATATTTCTGAGAACCTCTTCATTAAAGTTTCTGGAAAACCCTTAAAAAGGATCTAGAGTTTAGAGTTAGTGCCTCAATTTATTTTCACGCTAATGACTCCCAAGTGAGATCTCCGTCTTCCAACAATCAGCAAGGAGGATAATTATCTTTTATGGGCGACGGTAAATGCTCCTGTCGCACAAGTATGTGCAAGTTGATAACAAAAAAAAAAAAATAATAAATAAATAAAAACCCGAGCGAGTGTCTCACTTGCGTGCGAGTGGCAAACCACGAACGTCTAATTATCTTAAAATAATTATATTCTCTTTGGCACCGCTTCCGCCAGTGGATGACCACTTCACTATAAAGGCTAACCCAAGAACCTTGAGAATTTTATGAAGATCTTGACTCGTCTTCACTTTGTTTTTACTTTAAATGAGATTGCGTTCTGAGCCGGGGATCTGAGACATATTCAGAAGAAGCATTCTGAGCCCTGTGAAGACCGATTCAATTTTTGTGAGCCCTGTAAAGTCTAGATCTATTTTTGTGAGCCCTGTGAAGTCTAGCTCAATTTTTGTGAGCCCTGTGAAGACTGATCCAATTTGTGTGAGTCTAATGAAGTCAGAGTCAATTTTTGTGAGTCCTGTGAAGTCTGAGTCAATTTTGGTGAGCCTAATGAAGTCTGAGTTAATTCTTGTGAGCCCTGTGAAGTCTGAGTCAATTTTTGTGAGCCCTGTAAAGGCTGAACCCATTTTTGTGAGCCCTGTAAAGGCTGAACCCATTTTTGTGAGCCCAATGAATTCGAGTTAATTTTTGTGAGCCCTATGAAGACTGATCCAATTTATGTGAGCCTATTAAAGTCTGAGTCAATTCTTGTGAGCCCTGTGTAGTCTGAGTCAATTTTTGTAAGCCCCGTGTAGATTTATTCACATTGTGTGCCCTATGAAGTCTGGCTCAATTTTTGTGAGCCCTGTGAAGTCTAGCTCAATTTTGGTGAGCCCTGTGAAGTGAGTCAATTTTTGTGAGCTCTGTAAAGGCTGAATCCATTTTTGTGAGTCCAATGAAGTCAAGTCGATTTTTGTGAGCCCTATGAAGACTGATCCAATTTGTGTGAGCCTAATGAAGTCTTAGTGAATTCTTGTGAGCGCTGTGAAGTCTGAGTAAATTTTTGTGAGCCCCGTGAAGATTTATCCAATTTGTGTGAGCCTAATAAAGTCTGAGTCAATTCTTGTGAGCCCTGTGAATTCTGAGTCAATTTTTGTGAGCCTCGTGTAGATTTATTCACATTGTGTGCCCTATGCAGCCTGAATCAATTTTTGTGAGCCCTGTGAAGTGAGTCAATTTTTGTGAGCCCTATTAAGACTGATCCAATTTGTGTGAGCTTAATGAAGTCTTAGTCAATTCTTGTGAGCGCTGTGAAGTCTGAGTCAATTTTTGTTAGCCCCGTGAAGATTTATGCAATTTGTGTGAGCCTAATAAAGTCTGAGTCAATTCTTGTGAGTCCTGTGAAGTCTGAGTCAATTTTTGTGAGCCCTGTGTAGATTTATTCACATTGTGTGCCCTACGAAGTCTGAATCAATTTTTGTGAGCCCTATGAAGTCTGAATCAATTTTTATGAGCCCTGTGAAATCTAGCTCAATTTTTGTGAGCCCTGTGAAGTGAGTCAATTTTTGTAAGCCCTGTAAAGGCTGAACCCATTTTTGTGAGTCCAATGAAGTCGAGTCAATTTTTGTGAGCCCTATGAAGACTGATCCAATTTGTGTGAGCCTAATGAAGTCTTAGTCAATTCTTGTGAGCGCTGTGAAGTCTGAGTCAATTTTTGTAAGCCTCGTGAAGATTTATCCAATTTGTGTGAGCCTAATGAAGTCTGAGTCAATTCTTGTGAGCCCTGTGAAGTCTGAGTCAATTTTGGTGAGTCCTGTGAAGACATTCAATTTTTGTGAGACCTGTGAAGACTAATTCAATTTGCGTGTGCCCCATGAAGTCTGAGTCAATTTTGGTGAGCCCTGTGAAGACAGATTCATTTTTTGTAAGCCCTGTAAAGTCTGAGCCACATTTCTGAGCCGGAAATGGCTCAATCTCCCATGGCTTTTGAAATAGTTTTGAGCTACTTTTACCAGAGGAAATTTTTTTGATCCATGAGAATCTTTTTGAAGTCTTTTAAGGATTTTAAAGGTTTTAAGATAATAAATTTATTTTCTTAAGATTTCTGGGAAAATCAAAAGTTTTTTTTTTACTTCAAATGAAATTGTAGAACATTTCAAAATATCTGAAAACAAATTTTGACTAATAAATAACAATCACACAATTATTGATTTAGAGAATATTTCAGTAAGCTTAATATTTATTGAGAGGATTTAAAAGATTGAAAAGTAATTCAAAATTTTAAAATATTTTAAATCTTTTTAAACTAAATGTAATTTTGTAAGATTTTGAGTAAAAAATTGAAAGGTTTAAAGAAAATAAAAAACTCTCTTTTAGATTCGCACGAAATTTTTGTATGGTTTTTTTTTATTGAAAAGAATTATTTTTAAAGAAAATTTTAAAAGATTTCAGAAAATTTAAAAATGATTCTAAAAATGTCGAATATAATCTAAAAAATTTCAAAGGGACTTTCATAATTAAAGGGATTTTCGAAAGATATTTGATAATTTTAGGAATAATTTAAATCATTTTAAAATATATTTGGACATTTTTTAAAGATCCAAAAAAATGTATAATTTAAAGATTTAAGAAATTATCAATCTTTTAAGATTTTGAAAAAAAAATGAAAGGGGTCAATAGGAAACTTTTCTGAAATTCCTAGGAAATTTTATGATAATCTTTTATTTGAAAAAATCTAATTTTAATGCAAATTTTGAAATATTTCTCAGAATGTTTATTTTATTTTTTTAAAGATTTCTCAAAATTTTAAGAATAATTTTAGTCCATTTAAAAGGTCTATTTTAAAGTTTTTAAAAATTTTAAATTGAAACTGTTAAATTTGAATTTACAAGTAGAAGTCAGAATTTTGAAAAATTTCAAGAGAATAAACAATTTTTTTAATCAGTTATAGGACAGTTTCAAATGTTGTTTTATTTAGCAAAATTATTTTAATAGAATATTTAAAAATGTTTGAAAACATTTCAAAAGATTTGCAAAATTGTCAAAAAAGTATCTGGAAATTTTTAAGGTAATTTAAAAATTTTTTCATGGTTTTTTAGAAATTTCAGGAAAAATTCGAATCGTTTTAATATATATTTAAAATGTTTTAAAATTTGATAAAAATAATTTAGAAATTGTACTATTTCAATACAAAATGTGAATTTTTAAAGATTTTGAAATAAAATTACACAACTTTGAAGGATTTTGAAAGATTTCAAGATAATAAAAAATCTCCTAAGAATCCTGGTAAAACTTAAAATTATTTTTTATTCTGAAAAGTTAATTTTAATAGAATATTTCAAAAGTTTTCCAACATTGTAGAAAAAGAATCTGAAAGATTTTAAGGCAATTTTCTAGTTTTGCAGGATTAAAAAAAATGTCAAGAAAAGTTCGAATCATTTTAATAGATATTTAAAAGATCATAAAAAATAGCAATAATAATTGAAAATTTGAAAACATTTCTAAATAACATATTAATTCTTCTTAAGGATTTTTAAAGATTTCTAGACCAAAACAAGTTTTTGAGATTCGTAAGAATATTTAGACATCCTTTATTTAAAAAATTAATTTGAAGAGAATATTTTAAAAGATTTCCACAATTATCAAAACAGAATCTGAAACATTTTAAAGACATTTTTATAATTTGCAAGTTTAAAAAAATAGGAATCATATTACAAGATAGACATTAATTAGATTAGAAAGATTAGAAAATAATTTGTAATTCAAAGGTTTAACAAAAATTGTAACAAGAGGTAAATTTTAAAAGATCTCGAAAAAAGGTAAAGGTATCAAGAAAATAAAAAACTTTTTTTAGTATTTCTGGGATTTTAAAAAGTTTAAAAAAATGTGTAAAAATTGATGAAAATTATTTTAATTTTGAAAGATAATTTCAATATTTCAAGAATAATTTGAGTCAGTTTAATAGATGTCTGGAAATTCCTCTCTTGTAGTAGACACTTTATCTTTTTTGGATATAAATACTTCTTTTTTAAACTTTGTTTATTTTGATTGAAAATTTGATAAATTTTGAAATTAGAACAGCACTTTTCTAATTCTAATGTGCAAAAATTCAGCAGACAATTAGATATTCATACAAGTACTTTTGTGTCACTGACCCTTTCTAGCCTTTTTTATGAGAGAAACATTATGAGTCGAGGTCCCGTGGGAATTACGAGGCCAGCGGTTACCCTCTTGCATCATCCACAACCCCGAGATAACACTCATTTCAGCTTTGAAATAAGGGGACCTGGTGGCAACGTCGTGCTCATTGTACTGCGTGCATTTTAATGGTCTCGTGGTCCCCTAGCTGGTAAAATCTTTAATTTCCAGAATATTAAGGCGAGGGTGTTGCACTGTGGTCAATGGACAAGTTGCCAATTTTTGCTCTTTTGTCCTTGAGTATATTATTCCTTATTTCGACTATAAACCCTCATAGGGCTCAGGATGCTTCCCTGCTGGAAGGAGCAAGATTGAAAAACATAGATACGTTATCTTTTTCTATCCCTTATTCTATCTTAGCTTTTATGAATTTACATCTTTTTCAATCTCTGTATTTCATAACCGAGGACTCGTTATCACTTTCTATCCCTCGAAATTCGGCAATCCATCGAAAAGCTAGGGAATTTATTTTTAAAAATTAATTCGACGTTGAGCACGTACCAAAAAGACAACGTGACGTTTACGCTTATATGCAGACTTCAAATTTATTTTTATACATTAGTCTAAAACTGGGTTGAACTTGGCAAAAAAGTTTGCCGGGTTTCTACTTCCGAAGACGGATTTCACTTGTCGGTTGCCTTTACAGTCAGCCGCCTAGTCCAAAACCTTCAGATTGACGTGAAAAAATGAAGCCTGTTATGTGATAGTTAAGAGAAAATTGAAAAATATAGAAGGGAATTTGAATTAAGAGAGATAGACAAATATTAATGTGGATAGGCCAAGGACGGGATGAGATAGAGAAGAGGAGATTGAAAAAGATAGCCGTAAATTTAGATTGACAAAAAGATAGAAAGAGATATTCGTGAATTTAGATTGACAAAAGAGATATGAAATATAGATTTTGATAGACGTAGAATAGGATGAGATAGTGAAAAGGAGATTACAAAAGATAGTCGTTAATTTAGATAAACAAAGAGATAGCAAAAGTTAGATCCTGGTAGACGTAAAATAAAATGACATATAGGAAAAGAGATTAAAAAAGATAGCCGTGAATTTAAATTAAAAAAGAGATAGGAAAAGATAGACGTTGATAGACGTAGAATAGGATGAGATAGAGAAAAGGAGATTGAAAAGAGATAGAGAAGAGGGGATTGAAAAAGGTAGTCGTGAATTCCGATTGACAAATAAATAGAAAAAGATAGTCATGAATTTATATTGCCAAAGAGACAAAAAAAGATAGACGTTGATAGGTAGAATCGTATGACATATAGAAAAAAAAGATTAAAAAAGATAGCCGTGAATTTAAATTAACAAAGAAATAGAAGAAAATAGACGTTAACAGAAGTAGAATAGGATACGACAGAGAAGAGGAGATTGAAAAAGATAGTCGTGAATTTAATTTGACAGAGAGATAAAGAAAGATGTTGGTACATGCAGTAAAAGGTAAGATAGGTAAGAGGAGATTGAAAAAGATAGACGTTGATCGACGTAGAATAGGATGAGATAGAGGAGAGGAGATTAAAAAATACGGGAATTTTGATTGATAGAGGGATAGACAAATATTAACGTGGATAGACCAAGGACAGGATGAGATAGAGAAGAGGTGACTGAAAAAGATAGTCGTGAATTTAGGTTGACAAAGAGATAGAAAAAGATAGACGCTGATAGAAGTAGAATAGGGTGAAATACAGAAGAGCAGGTTGAAAAAGATATTCGTGAATTTAGATTGACAAAGAGATATAAAAATATAGATGTTGGTAGATGCAGTTTAGGGTGAGATAGATAAGAGGAGATTGAAAATGATAAACGTTGATATACGCAGAATAGGATGAGGTAGTGAAGAGGAGATTTAAAAAGACGGGAATTTTAGGTTGATAGAGGGATAGACAAATATTAACGTTGATAGACCAAGTGCAGGATGGGATAGAGAAGAGGAGGCTGAAAAAGATAGTCGTGAATTTAGATTGACAAAGAGATAGAAAAAGATAGACGATGATAGAAGTAGAATAGGATGTGGCAGAGAAGAGGAGATTGACAAAGATAGTCGTGAATTTAGATTGACAGAGAGATATAAAAGATAGACTTTGATCGGTAGAATAGAATGACATATAGAAAAAAAGATTTAAAAATACAGCGTTGAATTTAAATTGACAAAGAGGTAGAAAAAGATAGATGTTGATAGACGTATAATAGGATGTGATAGAGAAGATGAGAGTAAGAAAGACGGTAATTTTGATCGAAAGAGGGAGAGAAAAATATTAACGTGGATAGTTGAAGGATAGTAGAAGGTAAGAACGAAAAAAAATTGAATGTTTAAAAAGAAAAGAAAACATTGTTTTTAAGGTTTCTGAGAAAACTTAACAATGATTTTTCAATTTGCTAAATTTGTTTTAAAAGAAAATTTAAAATGATTTCTGACAATTTTAAAGAAAATTTGAGAGATTTTAAGGCAATTCGTTCAATTTTGAATGATTCTTTTTAACATTATGAAAAATTAAAATCGTTTTGAAATTTTTAATTTGAAGACTGGGAAAAATGGAACGTTTTAAAGAATATTATATTTTTTTAATTCCTGAAAGTTTTTCTTTCTTTTCTATTTTGAAAAATTTTAGAGAATATTTTAAAAGATTTCTGAAAGTGCCGAAGAAAAGTTGGAAAATCTGAAGGGAATTTTTTAAAATTTGTAATAATTTTTCAAAAATTTGATAATAATTTGAATACTTTTAAAATGTATTTATAAGTTTTTAATAGATTCAAACATAATTTCTAATTTGAAAAAATTTTAAAGAATTGAAAACAAAATGTAAACTTTTCAAGTTTTCGAAAAAATGTAAAGATTTCAAGAAAGTACAAACTTTTTTTATATCATGGGAAAGTTTTCAATCATTTTTAATTTTTTAAATATTAAAGATTTCAAAAAGTTTAAAAACATTTCTAAAAATGGTAAAAAAATGTGGAGGATTTTCAGGCAATAATTGGTTTGATAAGTTTGAATAGTTTCAAATTCTATTGAAATTCCTGAAAACATTTTTAGTGAGTTTATTTTAACGAAATAGAGTTTATAGAAAATTTTAACATTTCTATAGATTTTCTAAAATTTACAAAAATAATGTAAAAGTTTTTAAAATCAAAGTTTTCAGTTTTGCCAGATGAAAAACCTAAATAAGTTTAAGGAATATTTAGAAGTTTTGAAAATATTGAAAAACAATTTAAAACTTGAAAGATTGAAAAAAATTGTAAACAAAATATGGATTTTTAAAGGTCTCGAACAAAAGATTGAGAAGCTTTTTAGCAATTTTGAAAGGTTTAACAAAAATTAATCTATTTTTTAGAAAATTCATCTGTATAACCGGAAAATTCAACAATTTGGTAGAAAATGGATCTGTTTCGATGAAAATTAGTTAATTTGTTGAAAATTCGTACTTTTACTCGTAAATTTAACTGTTTGTTAAAAATTCCTTTGTTTTTTGGTTTTAATTTCACAGATTGATCATTCTTTTTATTTCAAGATGAATTTTTTAAACTTTCTTGCCTTCAACTTTATCCATTTGGTCGAAGATTGAACTTTTTTGTTAAAAATTAGTCTTTTCGTAGAAAACTTTTCATTTATGATGGAAAAGTTATTTTTTGGGGTTTAAAATATTTTTTTATGTTGAAAATTCAACTCTCTTCTGAAAATTTCGTATTTTTGTTTGAAAATGCAGATATTTTTGTTTTAATTTTAATTTTGAAATGATAATTTGAAAAAAAAATAGTTGTTCAAGTTGCAGAATGGCGGCTTTGGATTAAATTAATTTATGTTCGAATTTCCTCCTTCGCAAATATTCCCCTCTCGGATACGATAATTGTCAAATGGAATCTAGACTCGGGCATTAATTAGTTGTTTCCATAATTCCTGGTCCAATCTGCAACTCGCAGAGTCGGCCGCACGAGGAATAATTTATTGGGCATTCAGTGATCGTATCCGTAATCGTAGAGATTGGGGCGGGCTCTTTGAATGCAAATTGTGGATGGTGGAGCAATTCCCATTTAAAATCCATGTAAAGGGGAACTTCACATTATTCTGTTGCTAATCTGTGCCAAAATTCAATCCTCAATAAAAGAGGATTTATGATCTCAAAACTGGGGAAACGCGGTGATTTTTTCAAAATAATAGGGAATTTTCATCAAAATAGTTGAATTTTCAAGGAAAAAAGATTTTAATTTTAAATAAAAAACAGCCGAATTCAACCTAAATAGATGAATTTTTATCAAATAATTAAATTTTTAGCTAAAGAGATGAGACTTTATTCAAATATATGGTATGAAACATTAATTTTGAACTGAAGAAATGATAAAAAATGGAATACAACATTTTTTAACTACATAGTTTAATTTTTAAAAAATACTTAATTTCTTTCCAAAGTAGTTGATTTTTATACTAAAAATATGAATTTTCAACGTAGAAGTTAATTCCTAAACATAAAGTTTAATTTTTAACAAAATATTTTAATCCTCAACCAAAATAATAAATTTCTAACAAACCATATTAAGTTTATACACTTATAGTTAAATTTTCAATTTATAAATAAAAAATGAAGTAGCTACCAAAGTAGTTGACTTTTGAATAAAAAATATGAATTTTTAACATTAAACCTTATTTTTAACCAGAAAGTTGAATTAAAAAAAATAGTTGAATCTTGAAATAAAATGATGAATAATTTTTTATAAAGGATCTTAATTTTCTACCAAAAAAGATAAATTTTCAACCTAAAATGGAATAGCTACATTTTCAAATAAAAAAGTTAATTTTTAACAAACAAAAATGACATTTTTTCAACACAAATTTTAATTTTCATCCAAACAGTTACATTTTTTACAACGATTTGTCATTTTCAAGTTATAAATCCGAATTTTTTAGAATGTAGTTGAATTTTCAATCCAAGAAGTTTGAATTTTCGTCCAGAAAATTTATTTTTATCAGAGGGAGACGAATTTCAAACTAAGACAAAAGACTTTTTTCCATAGAAGGTGAAATTTAAATAAAAAAGCTAAATTTTAAACAAAACAATTGAATTTTTGATCAAAAATGAGGACTAAGAAAATATTTGAATTGTTAACGAAACAAAAAAGATTTCAACAAAATATTGGAATTTTTTACCATATACCTACATTTTTAACTAAAAAAGATAATCTTACGGCCAAAAATTGAATGGGTAAACTTTCAGTTAAAAAATAATGTTTTCCAAAGAACAAACCAATTTCCAACCAGTTGATTTCAACGACGAAAGACGAATTAAAAATAAATAGTTAAAATTTCAACAAAAACTTATTATTAGTTTTTAACCAAATAATAAAATTTTCAACTAAAAAATTTAATTTTAATTTTAATTTAATTTAACCGAAAGAAAATGTTAAATGAATTTTTAACAGAGTAACTAAACTTTCAAACAAAATGACGAATTTTCAACAAAACGCGTACATTTTCAGTTAAAAAATAAACTTTCAAAAGAACAAGATTTCAACAAAATAAGTGAATTCGAAATTTCAAACAGAAAAGTTTAAACTTGAAATAGAAACACAGAAGTTCAATTTTCAAGCTAAAAATGCGAGTTTTTCAGAAGAGAGTGGAATTTTCAACTTAAAAGATAATTTTCAACATAGAATGATGTCTTTCTTGTCAAATTAGGTGATTTTTCTATCAAAAAATATAAATTTTCAGCGAAAAATACATCATTTAACATTTCAAACAAAAGAAAAAAATATTTTAAATCTAAAACATTTCAATTGAACCATATGAAAACCAAGTTTCAAACAAAAATTACGAGTTTTCAACAAAATACTGGATTTTTCAGTTACAAAAATTAAATGTCAGCAAAAAAATTCAAAGAAATTTTTTAATTTTCAACAAAAAAGTGGAAGATTCAGCTCTTTGATTTAAAATTTAATAATTTTCTCGAAAATTCGTTATTCTGCTCTTGAAAAAATATTTTTTCAACTGACAATTTTTAACGAATTTTCAACAAATCGCGTGTGTCCTTAGTTAAAAAAATAGGTATCAACAGAAAAATGGAATTATCAGTTAAATATTTGAACTTCTTTGATTCAAAATTATTTGTTTGGTTTAATATTAATCTATTTGGTGGAAAATTCAGTTAATTTCTTAGAAAATTTAAAAAGGTCTTCTTTTGCTTAAAAATGCGATGCATTTCGACTTGAAATCTTAGGAATCAAAAGCGTTTCATATTGAATTTAATATTACATTTTCCCAGCAACGGAGAACAATTTTCTGAGAAAAAATTCTGTTGAGTGTATAAAAAATGTTATAAAGTCTTATGACATGCTGAATGAAAGTAATTTTAATCTTGTGATGTAAAACATTCCCTGCGGCCAGAATCGTGAATGAATGAGGGCACCTGCTTTCGAATTCAAGCTGCACAATGAGCACCTTGTGCTCATAAGCATACAAGTACGTCGTTTGCTCTATTTCAGATTTCAATGTCGTTCATTATTCGGAACGATAATAATTTACAATTCTCAATACATCAGAGCGGGACCAGTAGAATTTTTTGTAACAACCCAAATGGCAAAGTAAATATAGAAAAAGACATTAACCTGGATTTGGTAAACAATTTAGTACTCCTCAGGCTTCAATTATCTCTTGCCTCTCTAAGGAGGAAATATTTGAGGTTGTAGAACTCATTCCCTTTTTTGCGAGTCACGTCAAGTCATGAGTTTTGTAATAGCTCTATATATTTTAAGTAGAGTTCCTTCAACAAGGCTGTAATTTCCTCAAACGAATTATGTATTTTTCATTTTAAAAGCATAGTCTTACCATCAGTTCACTGTTAGTAGGTTAAGGAATTCTATCTCCTGTTTTAACTCTCCTAAGGCTCCAAAGGGTCATTTTTGCCCTTCCACTACTGATACAACTCGCTAAAGAGTCCAAAGGCTTACGAGTGCCCCCACACAGTCAGTTCAAACTTATCCTTGTCGCAGCAACTGCTCCTGTACACAAAAGGCCACAGATGCTCACCCCTATTCCCGATCATCTGTTCTGACCCAACAAAGACTCCCGTGGCTCCCCCTCCCCCTCCTGCCCCAGCATTGTGTGTTCCAACTCACCCAAGGTCTCAGACAGTCACCCTGCTCCTTGAAACCTGTTTAAACTCACCCGAGGACCCAGATGATCACCCTTTTCCTCCAATACCTGTTCCTATACATCAAAGGCCCTGGGGGATCACCCTGCTCCCTGAAATCTGTTTCAACACGCACAGGGTCCCACATGTTCACCCTTATCACCAAAACGTGTTCCAGCTCACTCAAGGTTCGAGGTGTTCACTCTTTCCCCTTAACACCTGTTTCAACTCATCTAAGATCCCAGAAGGTCAGCCTTATCCCTCACCACCTGTTTAACTAACTTACGGCCCCAGCAAGTCACCATTATCTCTCACCAACTGTTCTAACTTACACAAGGTCACAGATGGTCACCCTTATCACCTAACATTTGTTTCAACTCATATTAGGTCTTTGAGGACCCCCTTTTGCCCCTAACACTTGTTCCAATTCATTCAAGGTCTTTGAGGTTCCTCTTTTCACCCCAACACCTGTTCCAACTCACTCAAGGCCCCAGATCGTCACTTTTCTCTTTCACTACCTTTTACAACTCACTCAAGGTCCGCGCTGATCCCCCACCACCTGTTCCAACTCACCCAAGGCTCCAGAGGGTCACCCTTATCCTAAAAACCTGTTCCAACACACTCAAGGCTATGGAGTGTCACCCCTACCACTCACGACCTCTGTTAACTCATCCAAGGTCCCTGAAGATCACCCTTGTCACTCACCATCTGCTCCAACTCACTCAAGGCCCGAGAGAGTTGCCCTTTTCCACCAACACCTGTTCCAACTCATCCAAGGTCTTAGAGGGTTACCATTATTTACCAACGTCTGTTCCAACTCACCCAATTTCTGAAAAACTCACCCTGCTCCCCCACCACCCGTTCCAACTCACCCAAGGCTCCAGAAGGTCAACCTTATCCCAAAAACCTGTTCCAACATACTCAAGGCTCTGGATGGTCACCCCTACCACTCACAACCTGTTTTAGCTCATGCAAGGTCCCTGAAGATCACCCTTATCTCTCACCATCTGTTCCAACTCACTCAAGGCCCGAGAGAGTCGCCCTTTTCCACCAACACCTGTTCCAACTCATCCAAGGCTCCAGAGGGTCACCCCGCTCCCAGAAACCTGTTCCAACACACTCAAGGCTCGGGATGGTCATCCCTACCACTCACAACCTGTTTTAACTCATCCAAGATCCCAGAAGGTCACCCTTATCCCTCACCATCTGTTCCAAATCACTCAAGGCCCGAGAGAGTGGCCCTTTTCCACCAACACCAGTTCCAATTCATCTAAGGTCTTAGAGGGTTACCCTTTTTCATCAACACCTGTTCTAACTCACCCAATTTCCCAGAAACTCACCATGCTCCCCCAACACCTGTTCCAACTCATCCAAGGCTTCAGAGGGTCAACCTTATCCCAAAAACCTGTTCTAACACATTCAAGGCTCTGGATGGTCACCCCTACCACTTACAACCTTTTTTAACTCATCTAAGATCCCTGAAGATCACTCTTATCTCTCACCATCTGTTCCAACTCACTCAAGGCCCGAGAGAGTCGCCCTTTTCCACCAACACCTATTCCAACTCATCCAAGATCTCAGAGGGTTACCCTTTTTCACCAACACCTGTTCCAACTCATCCAAGGCTCCAGAGGGTCACCCTTATCCCAAAAACCTGCTTCAGCTCCCCAGGAACCTAATGTTTCACCCCCCCCCCCCCCCCCCCCCCCCCCCCCCCCCCCCCCCCCCCCCCCCCCTCCCCCCGGTTACAGCTACACTAAAGCCTTCAAGACAAAATTACCGTTGCAAACGTGGCGATCAAGTGCCATACATTAATTATTTTCTTCTTTCCTCGTTTCTTCCTTTCATTTGTTCTGCCTTCATGCCTGAGGTCTCGTAAGAACTCGTCTTGAATCATCTATCGTCTCTTCAACAACGCCTACGAATCTTAAGAATGTGCTCACATGTACTGACACTTGCTCGAATAGTGGCAACTTTGTATTATATTCATTACATTCCAGTTCTCGCTCCGGCTAGTTCTAATCTTTTTTAAAGTTCAACTCTTCCTACAGCATTGTCCAGGTCCGAGTCAAATGAGCCCTTTTTGCAAAATTTTTTATAGAATAGGACTGAGTTTGTCTCTGTTTCCCGTGAATTGATAAAGACGAGACGATCGAGCATTGCTGGGCCTAGCAATTTTGGATTATTTTTATTTATTATTATTTAATAATATTTAATGATTAATATTTAATATTTAATGATAATTCGAGAACCCTTGAACAATTTTTAAGTTGCTTGGGCATATATTGAAAAGAAAGTTTAAAGAATCAGTCAGTCTGACTTTCAAATTTATACCATTGTATTAGGGTTTGCCAGGAGCCAAAAAGTAAACAACTAAAAAAGATAGATTTTTCACTAAAAATGGAATGGTTGAATTTTCAATCGTTAAAAACTAAATTTTCTGCCAAAGAGATTAATTTTCAACTAAAATGATACATTTTTTAACTTGGCAAGTTACATTCTTAGTTAAAAAATAAATTTTTAATAAAGGCATAACAATTTTTTATCAAAATTGTTATATTTTCAAGCAAAGAGCAAAATTTTTAATCAAAATTTTGCATCCTTATTTCAAACAATACCATTTTGATAAATTTTTAATTTTCTACAAGGTAGATTAATTTTTAAGCAAATGCGATAAGTTCTCATCGAAAAACATAATAATTGATATTACTACCAAAAAAGACGAATTTTCAAGAAAATAGTTAAATGCGCAGTCAAAATGAAGATTTTTCAACAAAATACTTATCTTTTCAACCAAAAAGGATACTTTTTAACAGAACTTTTAAATTTTTAACACAGTAGAATAATTTTTAACCGAATAATTTAATTTTCAACTTTTGCTTCGCTTACTTTTGTACTCAAATTTCATTATTTACTCAATTTTCGAATAACTATATATTTGTTAAAATTTTTCAGCGCACGAAGTTTCGCTGAATTAGAATCTGAAATAATGTATTCAATGAATCCATGTAACGTATAATTTACTATTATTATGAGTAATATTAAAGAGCGAGATATCATTCAAAGATTTTAATTTTTTATATCATTTTAGATTTTAGTGAAGTTTGATATTGTGAAAAAACTAATCAGTTAATAATTAATTAATCAGTTTAGAACATAGAAATAAGCAAACAATTATTTTCATTGATACATTAAAATAATTTCTACTTTGTATTTTTATAAAATTTAGAATTATGAACAACAGTTTCAACTAATTTCAGAAAATTTAAAATACATTTTTGAAATTTGAACGCAGCTACTCATTCCACAAACTCACACAAACTTATAGGAATTACATAATTAAAATAAAGGCATATCAGAAATAAATAAACTTTTATCATAGAAATTTAAGTTGCTCAATTATACTTTTTTTTTTTAATTTTCCCTTTCATTTCTGAAAATTTGAGGTATTAGTAACCTTTTACATTAATTTAAAAAGAAATTAAAACACAATAACATATAAATCTAAAAATTGAATGCAGATGTACCCATTCCACAACATCAGAATCATTTGAAAAATTATGTAATGGAAATAGGGATGTTTTAATATAAATAAACTTTTATTATGCAAATTATATCCAATATTAAATTATAATATTTAAAACTAATTCCAGAAATAATTAGTTTTAACAGAAGCAATTAAAAGTTAATCAGTTCCAAACATAAAAAGCATTAAAAAATCATTTTCATTGAATCATTTTAATAATTTTTACATTATAATTTCTTTAATTCTGAAACAGAATTTCTATGTGTTAAATTTATTAATCAAGTCGTATAACTGTAAAGAGGTATTCTAAACAAAAAAATAAATTTTTATTTTAGAAGTAATACCTGATATTGAAATTATTAATTGTCAAAAATCATCAGCTAAAAATTAATTAAATAGTTCATAACATAAAAAGCCTCAAGCAATTATTTTCATTGAAAAATCCAATTAAAATTTTTATTTTTATTTCTGGATATCTTTATTTGTTTTGAAATAATTTCAGAAAATTTAAGTTTTAACCTATTCATTTAATAAATATTCAATCATTTCAAAGTAAAAAATGCATTAAACAATTATTTCCATTGAAAATTCAAATAATTAAAACTTCAACAAATTATTTTCATTATGACATTTAAACAGTTTTTACTTTTAATATTTTTTCAATTTGAACATTTTTTTATGTTTAACTTTAATTAATTATGAGCTTTTAAATAATTCTAGAAAATATAAATTTTAGCAGAATCTATTAATGATTAATTAATGAGTAAGGATCATAAAAATAATTTAATAATTATTTATATTAAAATTTGTATGTACATATAATTTTGAAGATTGAATTCAAATACTCAGGTTCCAACATCGCAAACATTAGAAGAAATGATTCTAATTGAGATATTTGGAAAAAAAAAACAAATTTTATTATAGAAATAATAGCAAATATTGAATTTATGTGACTTAATTGAAAACAAATTATTTTCATTTTTCTGAAAAAAACCAATCAGTCAATAGTTAGTTAATCAGTTCATAATATAAAAAGTAATGGTAAATTACTTTCATCGAAACATCAAAATAATTTTGACCCTGTAGTTTGCTAAAAATTTGCAGTATTAATAATAATTTAAAATAATTCCATAAAAGCTTAAATCATATTGACATATAATTTTGAAGATGGAATTCAGATAATTATTTCAAAACATTGAAAATATTTTCAAAATTATGAAATTGGAATATAGAAATTGTAAATATAGATAAACTTTTATTATACAAATCATATCCCATATTAAATAGCATAACCTCAAACCAAATAATATATTTATTTTCTTAGTTAAACAATACTCAACTTTAATTTTTATATAATTCAATATTGTGACAAAAGTTAATCAGCTAGCAAAAATTAAGTAATCAATAACATCAAAAGTATTAAATAAATTATTTTCATTGATTTCGTATTTTTTGTTTCCGTTTCGTTATTTTCATTGGTTCCGTAATCAACCAATAACTAATTAACCAGTTTACGAGATAAAAAAGCATCAAAGAATTATTTTCATTAAAAATATATAAATAATTCTTATTTTATATTTTACTTGAAACTCAAAATTGCATCTCTAAAAAATGTCATTTATTGTTTTAGTTCACCTTTTAAACTATTCCCAGGAAAAATTGCATGGACAAAATGGTGAACAAAAATGATAATGAATTACTCGAGCCATTAATTAATCAATATAATATTGAGGTGGCGCCACGAATTTGGAGAATTCTACAGTAATAGAAGTAGAAACAATATTGTCGATTTCTACTATACAACATTGCTACCGAGATGGAGTTTACTGAAAAAGATATATTTCAATTTTTGCCGCCAAAAACAAATAATTTTTTGAAAACAATTCGACCATATAGTTATTACTCAGGATTAGAGTTGAATCACTCCAGATTGGAACTGGGTTACTGGAATTACGCCGCATTTCTTGTGGATCACTTTGATATAATGGTATTGTTGGCAATTATTTGGATTTCCTCGCATTAGAGATGGATTATTTCTGATTTTTTTATCTCTTTGTCAATCTAAATTCACGACTATCTTTTTCCAGGTCTTCTTCTCTATCTCATCCTATGCTACGTCTATCACCGTCTATCCTTTTCTGTCTCTTTGTCAATCTACATTCACGACTATCTTCGTCAATCTTTTCTCTGTCCCATCCTATTCTACTTCTATTAACGTCTATCTTTTTTTATCTATTTATCAATCCAAATTCATGACTACCTTTTTCAATCTCCTCTTCTCCATCTCATCCTATGCTACGTCTATCAGAGTCTATCCTTTTCTGTCTCTTTGTCAATTTAAATTCACGACTATCTTTGTCAATCTGCTCTTCTGTATCTCACCCTATTCTACTTCTATCAGCGTCTATCTTTTTCAATCCCTTTGTCAATATAAATTCACGTCTTATCTTTTTCTATCTGTTTGTCAATCTAAATTCACGACTGACTTTTTCCATCCCCTCTTCTTTATCTCATCCTATCCTTTATCTATACAAGTCATTCTTACTATCTTTCTGGCAATCTAAATTTCCGTCTCTTTTTCAGTCCCTGTTCTATATCTCATCCTACTCTGCGTTTATTTTGTTTTATTTCTTTGTCAATCTGAATTTACGTATATCTTTTTCAATACATTCTTCCCTATTTCGTCCTATACTGCACATGTTAACGCTTATCTCTTTTATCTCTGTGTCAATCTAAATTCACGACTATCTTTTTTCATGTCTTCTTCTCTATCTCATTCTATGCTACGTCTATCAGCGTCTATCCTTTTCTGTCTCTTTGTCAATCTAAATTCAGGACTATCCTTTTTTATTTCGTTTTCTATATGTCATCACATTCTATCTCTATCAAAATCTATCTTTCATATCTCTTTGTCAATCTAAATTCATGACCATCTTTTTCAATCTCCTCTTCTGTATCTCCCCCTATTCTACTTTTATCAGTGTATATCGTTTTCTATCTATTTGTCAATATAAATTCATGTCAAATCTTTTTCCATCTCTGTGTCAATCTAAATTCACGACTATCCTTGTCAATCTGCTCTTATGTGTCTCACCCTATTCTACTTCTATCAGCGTCTATCTTTTTCAATCTCTTTGTCAATATAAATTCACGTCTATCTTTTTTTATCTCTTTGTCAATCTAAATTCACGACTATATTTTGCAATCCCCACTTCTCTATCTCATCCTATCCTTTATCTATACACGTCACTCTTACTATCTTTCTGTCAATCTAAATTTCCGTCTATCTTTTTCAGTCCCCTCTTCCCTATCCCACCCTACTCTACGTTTATTTTATTTTATTCCTTTGTCTATCGGAATTTACGTATATTTCTTCCATATATTCTTCCCTATTTCTTCCTATACTACATTTTTTGACGTTTAGCTCTTTATCTCTTTGTCGATCTAAATTCACGACTATCTTTTTCAATCTGCTCTTCTGTATTTCACCCTATTCTACTTCTGCTAGCGTCTATCTTTTTCTATCTCTTTGTTAATCTAAATTCACGACGATCTTTGTCTATCTCCTCTTCTCTCGCATCCTATTCTACTTCTATTAACGTTTGTCGCTTTCCATCTCTGTGTCAATCTAATTTCATGACTATCTTTTTTCATGTCTTTTTCTCTATCTCATTCTATTCTACGTCTATCAGCGTCTATCCTTTTCTGTCTCTTTTTCAATCTAAATTCAGGACTATCTTTTTTTATCTTGTTTTCTATATGTCATCCCATTCCACTTCTATCAAAATCTATCTTTCATATCTCTTTGTCAATCTAAATTCACGAATATCTTTTTCAGTCTCCTCTTCTGTATCTCCCCCTATTCTACTTCTATCAGTGTATATCTTTTTCTATCTCTTTGTCAATATAAATTCATGCTATCTTTTGCTATCTTTGTGTTAATCTAAATTCACGACTATCTTTTTTAATCTCCCTTTTGTATCCCCCCTATTCTACTTCTATCGGCGTCTATCTTGTTCAATCTCTTTGTCAATATAAATTCACGTCTATCTTTTTCTATCTCTTTGTCAACCTAAATTCACGTCTATCTTTTTCTATCTCTTTGTCAATCTAAATTCACGACAATCTTTTTCAATCCCCTCTTCTATATAACGTCTCATCCTTTATTGAATGTTTTGCTGCTAGGTGACTAACGTCAAAAGTAACCAACAATTGAAATCAGTTTTCAGTATAGAAGCCCGGCAAACCGCTCTGCCAAGTTTCACACTGTTTTCAACTAAGGTGTGCAAATAAATGTTACGTGTGTAGGTTAGGGTGTTCCAAAAATGCATGACAATATTTTTTTGCATGCTAGAGGGCAACTATCCCCGCCATTTTATTCCAAATCCGAAAAAAGAAATTCCCTAATTTATTTTTATTTTTATTTTTTTTTTATTTTAACAGGTGCCGGTTTTAACTTGAAGTTTTCCATGTAAAATGCATGGGGAAAAATCACTTTTTTAAATTCTTAGAATAATTTTTTAGGATCTGAAAAAATGGGACGGAAAAGTATGGGGGCCTGTAGAGAATTATCCAACGAAGAATTTCATCTATCAGGCATATGGGTTTGACACCCCTAACACGCCCCCACGAGTACCTGGAAACTACCCTTAAAACCAAAAATATCAATTTTTCATGAGATCGACATTTTGCGCACTGTATTCTGGTCTTTTTTACCTACAATTATTAATATTGGTCTAATGGAATATTTATTATAATTGGTTAATTAATTTTCAATTCTTTCAACAAATTGAATTTCTTTAAATAATTTTTCCTCGAAAATTCGTTTTTTCTTCTAAAAATGATTACTATTAGTCCAGTAGAATATTTTTCAACATTGATTAATTAATATTTTGTTATTTAAACAAATGGGATTTGTTTAAATAACTTTTTTCGAAATTTCGTGTTTTCCCTAAAAATTATTACTATTGGTCTAGTGGAATATTTATTAACATTAGTTCATTAATTTTCAATTGTTTAAACAAATGGAATTTCTGTCAATAATTTTTTAATTAAAAATTATTAATATTTCTTCAGTGGAATATTTATCAACATGTTTTGATTAATTTTAGTCAAAGAACAATTTTTTAATAGAAATTCTTACTTAAATTTAAGGGGGGGGGTAAAGGTTTCAGCGTAAAAAACAACACTCTTTTTTGCGAATTTTTGTAAGAGCATGGATCGAGCAAATGCATTTAAACTTTTTGTACATTATTAAGTATACTTTTGGAAATATTCTGTAATTTTTTCATATGAAAATATTTAAAAACAAGCCGGTGGCAGAGATTGTCCGAGAACGTTTTGGAAAAAAAACAATTCGCGGTGTTCACTGTACCTCGGTCGGAAATTATCGGAAATCAAAAACCGTTTAAATTTAGTCAAAGTATCATCAAATCCTGCCCCCAACGTTTTCTGATTATTTTTTTTTTGCATTAAAAAAATTTTTTGGTCATCTAAAATGCAATGTGCTATTTTTTACGAAAAATTCCACCATTTCGGGAGTGGAAAACACCCTTAATGTAAAAAAAATGTTAACTTCGAGAGTTTTTTTCAGATAGACTTGAAATTTTGGGAGTATATTCTTGAAATGTTTAACAATAGGGAAATACAAACAAAAAAAATCGATTTTTGGAAAGTGCAAACCTTAACCCCCCCCCCCCCTACTAATGATAAATTAATTATTAATTATTTATTAATTATTACTGATAAATATTCCACTAGAACAACAGTAATAATTATTATTTTTTAAAAATCGAAACGAAATTATTTATACAAATTCCATTTGTTTAAACAATTAAAAATTAACAAGCCGATTTTATTAAATATTCCACTAGAGTAACAGTAATAATTTTAAGGAAAAAAATAAATTTCCGAAAAAAAATGTAAACCAATTCAATTTGTTTAAATAATTAAAAATTAATTAACCAATTATAATAAATATTCCATTAGACCAATATTAATAATTGTAGTTAAAAAAGACCAGAATACAGTGCTCAAAATGTCGATTTCATGAATAATTGACATTATTTCTTTAAAGGGTAGTTATCAGGTACTCGTGGGGGTGTGGTAAGTATGTAAAACCCATATATATGATACATGAAATTCTTCGTTGGATAATTCTCTACAGGCCTCTATACTTTCCCGTCCCATTTTTTCAAACCCTAAAATTTTATTCCAAAAACTCAAAAAAGTGATTTTTCCCCATGCATTTTACATGGGAAACTTCAGGTTAAAACTGGCACCTGTTAAAATCCAAAAATGAAAAAATAAAAAATTAGGGAATTTCTTTTTTCGGATTTGGAATGAAATTGGGGATTGTTGCCCTCTAAAAAATAAAAGCCTGTTTGAGCCACCCTAGTGTATGTATATAATGATAAACCTCATGTTGTCTTTCTTGTACGTCATAAACGTCAAATTGATTTTAAAAATAAATTTCCTAACTTTTCGATGGATTCCCGAATTTTGAGGATTAAAAAATTATAAGAGTACTGTATCACGAAAGATAGAAAAAGAAATGAAGATTCAAATTTCTAAAGAAGAAATAGAATGAAGTAAAGAAAAAGAATCCTTTTTTATGAAAAGCAGAGAAAGAGATTGATAAAGATAGAAGTTCCTAAAAGATAGATAGACTCAGGGATAGAAAAAAAATAGAAAGGTAAAGAAAGAGACGGAAAATGAACTAGTTTGAGAATAGGGGGAGATAGTGTTTTAGGAATGCAAATTCAGTCATTGAGAGAGATTGAATAGTTCCACCTTTTCCTATCCCCCAATTTCTATTCTGCTCAATCTCTCTCGACTTCGAGCAGGTCAGCGGATTCCCAGAGTTGTTACCCTCTCGACAGCGATTGGGTTTGACCTAGCTGGCCTTTTTCTTTGTGAGACTGAGAGCAGAGGTGGATTTTCAGACATATGGAGCGGATGGGAAGAAAGACGACCGTCCAGGTATCGAATATGGTTGAGAGAGCAAGGAGGTAAAGGGAGGTAAAGAGGTGGAGCGGAATTAGCTTGGCAGAGGGCATCAGAAACTTGGAGAAACGAGAAGGATCGGGTGGAAAAGTGGGCACCGTCTAGGTACTAGCTCGTAACTCCCGAGCTGATTTTATTACGGGTTCCTCGACGAGGCTCTTGTGGAATTAGCGTGCCTGCACGAGCCGACTACACGACGATATATTAAGGGTAATCGCATTCATAAATGCAACAGTTGCGCTACAACTATCCGCCGCGTGTAATGCCGCTCGCAAATCAGATCGGCCCTTGGGCTCAAGATCATAAAATACACCCACGCCACGTGAGGAAGACCCGAGGATCCTCGATGACAGCCCGAGCATCTGGTCCCACAACATCCTTCAAGGCGGAGTTAGTGATCAGTGGATCCACTGGGTCCAGTTATTTTAGGACGAGAAGAGACAGCTTCTAAAAATTCGGTTCAGGAGGTTACTCTGGATTACAGAAAGATATGGTGGATTGCTCCGCCTAAACTAAGATCATTTTTCAACCAACAATACAAAGGTTAAAATTTCCGTTAAGGCCATGTGACGAGAGGGTCACGTGACCAAACCTGGTCTTCAATTTTTCTTTCCCAACTTACGTCTAAACGAAATGAGGTATCGCTCTGAAAGTTTGGGATATTAAAGAGGAGGTAATAAAGTCCATGTCTCTGTTTTGTTCAGGTGGAAATTTTGAGAAAAAAATTTTTTTTTAAGAAAGTACAAGTGAAAGTTTTCTTTCCCAACTTACGTCCACACGGTATAAGATATGGTGTTAAAAATTTGACACGATAAATAGAAGGGATGCAAGAATGTGTCTCTGGTCCTAAATAATTAGAATAGTGAAAAAAGTTTTTTTTTTTAATTACTATTTTGGAGAAATACCGACCTTGCAAGAACTAATGTTTGCATTTGAAATGAAAATAAACATATTTGGTCTGACATATGTATCAGTCTGGTATCAGCTGTGTCAGAGAAGCACTAGCGCAGCGAGTAGACAGCTTCGAACTTCTGGGGGTCTGTGGGTAAAACAGATTGCATGATTACCGTCAGAGAAAGTTAAAAATCAAACTTCTGCTGTAAAACCTAAATGTGTCCGTCGATAAACATTATTTGCATAAATAAACTTTTTTCTTCCTCCAACCATTTGCAAGGCCATAAACGAGCCTTTAATATTTATTAACATTTCCCGAAAAAAAATTCCGCGTTATTTAAACTTTTAATTTTCAATATGGGTGGAAAAATATTGATCTTAGGGCTGACTTGATCAGCTGTTGTACTCATCACATGGCCTTAAAAATTTTAATTCTTAAACAAACAAAAAAAAGATTTTGTTAACAAAATAGTGTAATTGTCAATCAAAGAAATGAATTTTTAACAAAATAATAATTTTCTAATTAAAAAGATAAATTTTCAACCATAAATACAAAAGTTAAAATTCGCGTTAAAAATTTTAATTCCTAAACAAACAAATATTTTTTTAACAAAATAATTTTTTAACCAAAAAGATAAATTTTCAACCAAAAATACAAAAGTTAAAATTTCGTTTAAAAATTTTAATCCTAAAACAAACAAAAAAAAAGATTTATATAACAAAATAGTGTAATTGTCAATAAAAGAAATTAATTTTTAACAAAATAATAATTTTTTAATCAAAATGATAAATTTTCAACAAAAAATACAAAAGTTAAAATTTCCGTTAAAAAATTTAATTCTAAAACAAACAAAAAAAGATTGTTACAACAAAATAGTGTAATTGTCAATCAAAGTAATGAATTATTAACAAAATAATCATTTTTAACCAAAAAGATACATTTTTAACCATAAAGACAAAAGTTAAAATTTCCATTAAAAATTTTAATTCTTAAGCAAACAAACAAAAAAATACTTTTTTTTTACCAAAAAAGTGTAATTTTCAATCAAAGGAATTAAATTCTAACAAAAATAATTTTTGAACCAAAAAAATTAATTTCCTACCAAAAAGACGAATTTCCAACAAAAATACATGAATTTTTAATGAACATGATGAATCTTTAACTGGAATAGTTGAAATTTTTACTAAAAAGTGGAAATTTCAATTAAGAAGATCAATTTGCTACTAAAAAATAGAATTTTCATCAAAATACGTGAATATTTAACCAAATTGTTGGTTTTTTGTCTGAAAAAGTAGATTTTCAACCAAAAATAGAATAGTAAAAGTTCTAATTAAAAAAATTTATTTGCAGCCAAATAAAAATAAATTTTTAACCAAAGCGATGAATTTTCATTTAAAATGATGAATCTTCAAGAAAAACAAATTAATTTCAGAAATGAGTTCAATTTTGAACTAAGAAAGACTGTTCAGTTAAAAGTGAAAAAAATCTCATTCAAAGTGGTTTCCACCAAAGAAGCCAATTTTTCAACAAAAGACTTTTACTTTCAAACAAGTTCTATAATTATTAAAAAAAAATTATTTTTCCATTAAAATGATAAAGTGCAATTTTCTAACAAACATTGAAAATTAATTTACAACAAAATAAATGAATTTTAAAGTGAAGAGCTGATTTATCCTCTGCAAAGGATAAATTTTCAACCAAAAATAGAATAGTTAAATTTTCAATAAGTTTCAATAAAAAAAGAACCGAAACTGTACATTTTTTTAACTATGAAATTAATTTTCTGCTACTAGTATAAAAGGTACCTTTTTAAACTAAAATTGAATAGTGACATTTTTTATAAAAAAGTAATTTTTTTACCATAAAAGCAGAAATCATTAACAAAAAATACAAAGTTTAATCAAAGAGGTAAATCTTCAAATGGAATAGTTAAATTTTAAAGAAAGTCGATTATCTTTGAACCCACTAGTTGATTTTTGAATAATAAACACGATTTTTTAAAAACAAAAACATTCATTTTCTACCTAAAAGTACCCATTTTTTTACCAAATAATTGAATTTTCAACTAAAAAAGATACATTTACAATAAAAAGTATGGAGTACAACCTTCTACCAAGTAGTTGAACTTTCAACTAAAAGATATTTTTGAATTAAAATTGGAATATTGAAAGTTTCACTTCAAAGAATGAACTTTTAACCCCCAAAAAAAACGAATTTTTAATAATATAGTTTAATTTTAAATCCAAGAAGATGAATTTTCAATAAATCAGTTGAATTCTAAACCAAAAAAGGAGGTTTTAACAAATTTGTTGAAGTATCGACAAAGTAAATGAATTCGTCATTAAAGTTGAATTTTGAACCAAAAAGGTCAATTTTAATTGAAGAATATTAATTTTCCACCGGAAAAGAATTTTTAACTTAAATTATTCTCGTGGGATTACAAGTGGATTATCAGGGATTACTGCGAATCAAATGTCGATTACTCCGAATAAGAAATATTCGGATATAAATGTTTCGGATAATCTGCTATCCAGAAGATAAATCTTCTTAAAAGCTTCAGGCCATCGCGACAAAGGCACTCATCTCGATCTTGCTTTCCATTTATCAAGCGAACCTTCGAGGTCGGATCGATTTGTCGATCTTGCTCTCAATTTTCTTGATTACTGAGATTGCAATATTCCTTTCACCGTGTTTAGGCTTCCTTTTTGGCTAATTAAGGTTGTAGTTGACCGATGTTATTGACCATTAATAGGGGTTCTTATTGTCTGTCGTTAAGGATTATCATTGACAGACTGCTGCCTCCGGAACTTATCAGCGGAAATCCTTTGTATTTAATCAGGAATAAAAAAAAACATACATAAAAATTTTTTAATTTTCCAATGAATGATTTAGAATTATTGTATTCCAAATCAGTACCACTTAATGACAAATTACACAATTTTTAGTGACGATTAAAGAATTTCTATAATATATTGTGAAAAAATGCCACTATTTTCGTTGTATTCTCCAAAATCTTCTTGAATGGGACCGTCAGGTTAAATTAAGAATTTTTTTAAATTGCTTTCGAAAAAAACCTCGTGGGCGATGCCCATTTGACCGCCGTCTACCTGTTTACTCCCACCATTCAAGTTACCCTCACGCAGCAGAGGTACCACCAGACTGCTGCCGCCGGAACTTACCAGCGGGAAACCTTTGTACTTAATCAGGAATAAAATTCTATACATAAATTTTTTCTAATTTTCGAATTAATGATTTAGAAATATATTATGCCAAATCACTACCACTTATTTACCAATTACATATTTTTAGTTAAAATTAAAGAATTTGGCATAATAAATGGTAAAAAATGACATTATTTTCTGGGTATTCTCTAAAATGTTCTTGAATGGAACTGTCAGGTTGAAATTAAATTTTTTTAAAAATTTCTTTCGAAAAAACCTAGCGGGCGATGCCCATTTGACCGCTGTCTACCTGTTTTCTCTACTTCCACCATTCAAGTTACCCTCACGCAGCTGAGGTATTAACAGACTGCTCCCGCCGGAACTTGCTAGCGGAAGTCCTTCGCACTGAATCAAGAATAAAATTCTATAAATAACAGTTTTGTAATTTTTTAATCAATGATTTATAAATATTGTATTCCAAATCTCCACCACGTTTTTACAAATTACATATTTTTAGTAACAATTACATCATTTCTATAAGACATTGTAAAAAACGACACTTTTCCCCAAAAAAAATATTTCCCAATAATAAAATTCCAGTATTATAAAATTCCTAAATTAAATAAATCCCGGATAATAAAATTCTTGAATTGGAAAATTTCCGATTAATAAAATTGCCGAACAGTTTATAAAATTACCGAATTTTAAAATTCCCAAATAATAAAATCCCCAAAAGAAAATGGCCGAATTATAAAATATGTGAACTGGGAAATTTTTAAATCATAAAATTTAAACAATATTTTTAAAAATTCGGATATTTTATCATTCGTCAATTTTCTGTCGGGAATTTTATTATTCGGGAATTATATATTTCGTGAACTTTATTATTTTACAGTTCTGAAATTCGGGAATTTTATTATTCGGGATTTTTCAGTCGTCCCAAGAAAAAATGAAAAAAGCGCTCCGATAAATAAGGGTATAGAGCAAGCACGTAGCCTTGTTGAGAATTAACTGTTAATTTTAAAATTGTTTGTTAAAATGATGAAAATTAGTTGAATTATTTAATTTATTATTTTAATTTATTATTTTTAATTAAATTATTAAATTTATTATTTTATTAAAATACAAATAAAAAAACAGGGTGTCTACTGACCTGCATAATTCGGAATTGTCAAGGAATTTTTATACATCAGAAAAAACCCGAAAATGTCAGGTAATTTTTTTAAAGTCAGGAAATTTTTTGCGAGCCAGCTTAGACTTTTTTTAAATTTTGATACGAAATTAAATAAAAATATTTTTTCATTTGGAAATGTAGCTTTAAGTTACTAAATTTAATAGTTTTTTGAAAATTAATTTTTGTTTAAAATTAATTTCTTCACTGATTTAACGGTTCTATTTTTGTTTGAAAACTCATCTTTTTTATAGAAAATTAATTGAATCTTTCTGGTTGAAAATGATTAATCCTGTAAGTTGAAAATGCATATTTTTTTACATTGTTTAAAATGAACTTTTTTGTTAAGACTTTTGGGCTAAAGCTTCATCCCTAGTTGAAATTTTAACTATTTTGTTAATAACATGCTTTTTTTTATTAAAAACTCTTTTTTTATCTGAAAGTTGAACTTGTTGGATGAAAATTCATATTTTTTTTTAGGATTGAAATATTGAAAATTGATTTTTTAACTGAAACTTTAAATATTCCATTTTTGTTTGAAAAGTGATATTTTGTAATCAAAAGTTGAACTATTTTATTCAAAATTAACATCTTTGGATGGCAATGCAACTATTTGGTTAAAGATTCAAATATTTTGAAAATTTGTTTTTTTTTCTTAGGGAAAAAAGTTAAACTGAGATGTTAACTATTCTCTTTTTAGTATTTTTTAGTTTCAAACGCAATTCTTTGATCGAAAGGTTATATTTTTTTAGTTGGAAATTCATGTATTTTGTTGGCAATGTTTTTTTTTCAGAAGAAAAGTTTTTTTTTCTTTAAAAATTCAACTATTTCTGTTAAAAGTAAAAGTCTTTTTTATTGTTAGAATTTAATTTTCTGACTGAAATTTAAGCTTTTGATTTTTGGTAGGAAAGTTTTCTTTTTAGTCTTGTATTCAACTATATTGTAAAAAATTGACATTTTTTGGTTGAAAATTAAGCTGCAATTTTGAAAAGTAAGTTAAAAATCTGTCTCTTTCGGTAAAAAATTAATATTCTAGTAAAAAATTTATTTATTTGATTAAAAGTTCATCTATTTTTTAAAAATTCATCTATTTTGTTTTTAGAGAATATTAAAAAATCTTGTTCAAAAAAATTACTAGGTTTTTAATTGAACTCTCCTTATCGAGTTCCTTCACACAGAAATCTTGTTTCGTTACAGTTAGAGTTAGAACAGGACATTGTTTAGATAGTGTTATCTGGATGGACAATGGGCACACATATCGTGTCCCGTATCGATTGTCGTGCAACAGATGCTCATTACCTTCTGCAGAGTTACAAGAAAGCCTCTTTGGTATTCCCATTCGTCTTATTGATTGAAAGGTTAAAACCAAATTTAAAAAAAAATAAAACCATCTGAAAAACAGGGAAAAGTCAGGAATTAACAAAAGAATTGCTATGATTCAATTAGTAAACTAAAAAAAAGTGAAGATGCCTGGAATCGAACCCCGGCCAGAGCCAAGGGATGGCAGCGCGTTTCCTTCGCTTTTTCCGAAACTGTAAAATTCTAAAATAATATCTGTTATGGACATTTTTTGTTTGTTTCACCTTATGTGAAGAAAACAAAAGGTTTAAGAGACTCTTTTTATTTAAAAAAGTTAACTTGTAAATTTCTCTTCCATCTTAGTTTTAACTTAAATTTTTGTCAGTCCATCTTGCAGAAATCCTCAGTCTCTGTAGAGATCGAAGTCAGACCGAGACAACTGGTCCCAGACACGAATTGCTTCATCGATTATTTGCCTCAACTACAGAGCATCGCCAAGGCTGTTTCCGGTGCTCAGCCAATTTACACGCTGATGGTTCCACTCGTCGGTAAGTGCATCGATAATTAAATACATTAACGAACGATTCCCATTTTTTTGGTTACTCGAGACTGAAGGCCTTGTCTACCACGCATCTTCAGAATTATTTTTTTTTTATACTAGCCAGTTGAAATACAATTTCTTCAAGAGTTGGGCCTTATATTTTCAGGCCTTCTATTTTTGGGTCTTCAAATATTTTCGAAAATTACTTAATTTAGCGTGGTCCTAAAATCTTATTTTTAGGCCTTATACTTTTGGGCCTCAAAGTATTTTCCAACATAATTTAGTTGGACCTGATATGGCTTACTTTTAAAGGCCCCAAATTAAAATGGCCCGAACTTTTTAACCCTGCAAGAGTTGGGCCTTACATTTTTGTGTCTAATATTTTTGGACCTTGTATTTTTGGGTCCTAAAATGTTTCAAAAATCATTAAGGCTAGCGTTTAGCCTGGTCCTAAATCTTTTTTTTCGGCCGTAAAATATTTTCAAACGTAATAAAGTTGGTCCCAAAATGGTTTATTTTCTAAAGATTCAAATTAAATGCCCCGTGATTTTTTACACTTCTTAACTCTTCAAGAGTCGGGCCTTATATTTTTGTGTCTTTTCTTTTTGGTCTTATATTTTGGGCCTTTTTGGTCTCGTATTTCGGGCCCTATTTTTTAGCCTTATATTTTTGGGCTTTAAAATACTTTGAAGAATCATTCGGTTGACCTCGGCCTTAAAATCTTATTTTTGGATCTTATATTTTTGAACTCTGGAATTTAAAGGCCCTACGTTAAAAATGACCAGGGGTTTATTTTTTATATCCACGTATCTTGAGGAACATTTTTTTTCTAGCTATTTGAAAATGAAGTCCTGCAAGAATTGGGCCTTATATTTTTGTTTCTTTATTTTTTGGGTCTTTGTTTAGGCTTAAATATTTTCTAAAATCATTCGGTCTAGTCTGTTCCTAAAATCTTATTTTTGGGTCTTATATTTTAGGACCTATCGTCTTTAAGCATCATATTTTGGGGCCTTAAAATAAATTAAAAAATCATTCAGTTTAGCGTGGTCCTAAAATCTAATTTTTAGGTCTTATATTTTTGGGCCCCTTGTTTTTAGCCTAACATTTTTAGGCCTTAAAATACTTTAAAAAATGATTGAGGCTATCCCGGTCCTAACGCCTTGTTTTTGCGTCTTATATTTTTGGGCCTTGAAATATTTTAAAAAATCATTCAGTCAAGTCTGATTCTAAAAAAAAATTTGCATTTTATATGTTTGTCTCCTGCATTTTTGGGCCTTTTTTTGTACCTTAAAATATTTTCAAACAAAAATTAGTTGGACCTAATACTGGGTCCTGATATCGTTTACTTTTAAAGGCCCAATATTAAAAATAACTAGGGATATTCAAATAAAAAAGATTATTTTCCAACAACGAAAATGAATTTTCTTCCAGAAATCAAATTTCCATCCAAAAAGTTGATTTCACTAATAAAAAAGAAATTTTAAACTGAGAAGATTAATTTTCTATTAGAGAAGACAAATATTCAATAAGGTACATTAATTTGTAATCAAATATTTGACTTTTTTACCAGAAAGATGAATTTTCGTATCAAACTACAATTTTTTGTATCAAATTACGAATTTTCTATAAAAAAGTAAGAATTTTTAAAAAACAACAAAATTTTCAACTAAATATTTCCAAAAGTAGGTATTATGTTAGCCCAACATTCATTTTATTAACTTTTGGCTTATTAGTTTTTCGTTTCCTATCATTTTTAAATAAATATTAGAATTTTTGTTCGAGAAGAATTAATTAAAAAAAAATGAATTTTATATCAAATAGTTCAATTTTATACGAAATTCTGGAATTTTTAACAATCCAGTTATTTTCAAAAATGATGTGCTCAAATTTTTATCGATAAAAATTGATTTTTTATGAAAAAACGGATTTTGTACCAAATAGTTTAATTTGTACGAAATTCTGAAATTTTCAACCCAAGAATATGAATTTTCAACAAAAAAGTTAATTGGCAAAAAATAGATAAATTTTCAGTTTCTAAAAAATTGTTTAAGCAGAAAATTTTTACAAAAAAAACATGACATTTCTAAAAAGAAACAAAATTTGAATTAAATTGTTAATTCATTCAACCAAAAAGACAAATTTTCAACTTAACATTTTGAACAATGGATGTAATGTTTGTCCGAATTTTAATGAATTAATTTTTAGTATTTTTTAGTTTCAAATAAATGTTTGACCAAAACATTTTCTAACAAATTCATTAATTTTCGAATGGAAAATATGAAATTCTACAAAAAAGCTTAATTTCTAACCCAAAAATATCAATTGAAGCTCATTTTTAATTATTAAAAAATTGTTTGACAATATTTTGACACAATTTTTAGTAATTGATGAGACTATTCACACCATTTTTTATTTCTAAAGTGAGTTCGAGTGCTGTCTTTGGCCTCAACCTTTGTTTGAAAAATAATTCAGCCTAACCTAGTCCAAAAATCGCTTACTTCTAAAGGCCCAAATTAAAAATGACTCGTGATTATTTTTCTTAAATTTAACCAGCCATCCAAAAAAGCAATAGAATTTTTTTGGATTAAATTGCCAAAGATTCTAGGCGAATTCCTTTCCCGAAAATGCAAATTTGAGATTTGCCGGAACTCGTTAGTGAGAACAGTCAAATGTGCGGAATTAATGATTCTCTCTTGAGTAAACGATCGACTAATGAGTTATAAATACAGTTTACAACACAAAGCGAAGGTCGATCAAACACAGAGACGGCCACAAAAGAATGGAGATGGAAGGATCTTCAAAATCGGAAGATCCATCTATCACTGTCGAGCAATTATTAATACTCGTCAACAAGTTCCCCAAATCGGATTCTTCCTTCTTGATGATGAAGCACTTTTTAATTCGTCATCAGGAAGCTGACGCTTATTCTACAAACATCCAATCAAAAATGAATTTAGAAAAAGGTACTCCTTCTGGTGGCTATCTTCATCCTCCTCATCCTTCACCTCCTCATCACCCACCGCTAAAAGTCCAAGAACCAGGGACACTGGACCTTGCGTCATCGCCAATATTAATGCCATGTACCTTAATTAATTATTGAAGAATTAATTTTCCCTCAAAATTAGCATGATCTCGGAACTTAAAAAAGGGGCTCCTAGTGGCTATCCTCATCCACCACCTCCTCCTTCATTAGTCTAAGAGACAGGGACACCGGACCTTGCGTCATCGAAGATATGCGACACTAGACCTTGCACAATCGCGAATAACGATCTATAAAATTAGGAATGATAGTTTGCATTTGGGGTAGTAATGAACAGCCATATGGGCAAAGCAAATCCTGAGCCCACGTACCTTAATTAATTATAGAAAAATAGATTTTCCTTATAAATGAGCATAATCGCGGAATTTAAAGGGGGGGGGGGGGGCTCCTCTTAGTGGCTATCCTCATCCTCCACCTCCTGCTACATTAGTCTAATAGAGAGCGACACCGGACCTTGCGAATAATGATCTATAAAATTAGGAATAATAGTTTGCATGTGGGTTAGTAATGAACCGCCATATGGGCAAAGCGAATCCTAAGCCCATGTACCTTAATTAATTATGGAAAAATAGATTTTCCTTAAAAATTAGCATGATCGCGCAATTTAAAAAAAGGGGCTCCTCTTAGTGGATATTCTCGTACTCCTCCTTCATTAGCCTAATAACCAGTGGCACTGGATCTTGCGTCATTGCGGATATTGATCAAACAAAATTATAAACAATTGTTTGCATGTAGGTTATTAACGAAACATTAAAACATTAAAAAATTGAAAGTTAATTCTTATCGTTAATAATCTAACCACACCATTTTTGGTTAAAAATTGATCTTTAGTTTAAAAATTCAAGTATTTGGTAAAAAAATTATAGAAATGAAAATTGTATAAACTAAAAATTAATCTAATAAATTTTGAACTAACATTGCATCCATTATTCAAAATATTTAGTTGAAAATTTATGTAATTTGATTAAAATTGTATCTTTTGGTAAAAAATTTAACCATTCAAAAATAACTTATTTTGTTATAAATTTGCCTTTTCTGGTAGAAGATTAATCTTTTTGGTTCAAAATTTAACTAGTTTTCGTTAAAAATTCATCTTTTTTATTAAAAAATTTCATTACTTGGTTCAAAATTAAATTGTTGAGTTGATAATTTACATTTTTTGCTGGAAAATTCAACTATTTTGTAAAAATTTCAAGTTTTTACTTCGGAAATTAAAAAATTTGGTAGAAAATTGAACTATATTTGGTTGAAAACTCGTTTTTTTGTTCAATCTTTTTTTTTTTAATTAAAAATTTAACTATTTCGATGTAAATTAACTGCATTATGGAAAATTCAACTGTTTTATCTGAAATCATCTTTTTTTTCCTAAAAAATTCCAGGTACAAATTTATTATGATTTTTTTATTAAAAATTAATTCTTCTCGATAAAAATGCAACTATGTATTAAAAATTATTGGTAATCTTTTTTAATTGAAAATTTCATTGTTTGATTAAAAATTCATTTATTTTGTTAAAAACTGGCTTTTTCTGGAAAAACATCAAACTTTTTGTTTAAAAATTGATCTACTTAAGTTTAAAATTCGATTCTTTGATTAAAAATTAATGGATTTTGTTAAAAATTCGTCTTTCTTTAAGAAAATTTATTTTCTCTATTGAAAATTAATCATTTTAAGTTGAAAATTCGACTATTTGATTAAAAGTTTATGTATTCTTTTGTCAAAAACTCGTATTTTCTGGTAGAAAATTAATCTTTTTGTTGTAAAATTGACATAATTTTGTTGAAAATTCAACTCTTTGATTAAAAATTAATGGATTTTGTTGAAAATTCGTCTTTCTGGTAAAGAATTCCACTGTTTGATTAAAAATATATTTATTTTGTTGGAAACTTGTATTTTCTGGAAGGAAATTATTTTTTTTGTTTGAAAATTGATCTACTTTAGTTTAAAATTTAACTCTGATTAAAAATTTATGGATTTTGTTAAAAATTCGTCTTTCTGGTAGAAAATTAATTTTTTGTTGTTGAAAAATAATCATTTTTAGTTGAAAAATCTGCTATTTGATTAAATTTGTATGTATTTTTTTGTAAAAACTCGTATTTTCTGATAGAAAATTAATCTTTTTGTTGAAAAATTGACATACTTTAGTTGAAAACTGGTTTTTTCTGGGAAAATGAGTCTTTTTGTTTGAAAATTGATCTACTTAATTTGAAAATTCAACTCTTTGATTAAAAATTTATAGATTTTGTGGAAACTTATATTTTATGCTAGAAAATTAATCGCGTTTTTAGTGAAAGTATTGTTTAATATTTTGAGGTCAACGTGATTTCTTAAAAGTTTACCATTTTAAACAATGAGATTTTCGAAGATAATAAAATTACTTAACTCTAGATGGTCACTCTTCAGTAGAATATCGCATATAGGGCACAGTGGGTGAAGTATACCCAAACTTGAAAAAACTAAGATCCTGCAGTAATATCGAGTTCTAAAAATAAAAAAATGAAAATGTAGGTATTCTTGAAGGTTTTAAAAAAAAGTTTTTATAGTTTTTGTCACAAAAATTGTTCAATAAAATATTGTAACATACCAGTAAAGTTGAAGTAATTAGCAGAATCTACGAAGAGTTTGAAAAATTGTTTGGGTAAATTTCACCCACGCTGACCATCTAGGGTTAAAAAAAGTTGGTTAAAAAATAAATAGAAAAATTAGGAATGTTCTAACGCAAACTATTTATAATTCCTAATTTTTTTATTAATATCCACGATGGCGCAAGTTCCAGTGTCACCGACTCTCCCAATACATTTTTATCTTCCCGACATCGGTGAAACATTGCGTTTTTAGTGAAAGGATTGTTTAATATTTTGAGGTCAACGTGATTTGTACAAAGTTTACCTTTTTAGACAATGAGATTTTCGAAGATAAACAAATGTTTAGACTGCATGAATATGAATTTTAGTGACTTAAGCCTAGATGGTCACACTTCAGTTGAATATCGCATATAGGTCACAGTGGGTGAAATACACCCAAACTCGATAAAACTAAGATCGTGCAGTAATATTGAGTTCTAAAAATAAAAAAAAAATGTAGGTATTCTTCAAGGTTTAAAAAAAGGTTTTATAGTTTTTGTCACCAAAATTGTTCAATAAAATATTGTAATATACCAGCAAAGTTGAAGTAATTAACAGACTCAACAAAGAGTTTGAAAAATTCTTTGGGTAAATTCACCCACGCTGTCCATCTAGGGTTAAAAAAAGTTGGTTAAAAAATAAATAAAAAAAAGTAGAAATGTTCTAACGCAAACTATTTATAATTCCTAATTTTTTTATCAATATCCGCGATGGCGCAAGGTCCAGTGTCGCTGACTCTCCTGCTACATCTTCACGACCTCGGTGGAAGATTACGTTTTTAGTGAAAGTATTTGTGTCGTGTTGAAATTCATCTTCAATTTTCGATGATTGAAGACAGGTCAAGAGCAGGATGTCTGTAGGCTTTTTTTGCAGGCAGCTTTTTTTCCTTCGCTGAGAAAAAATCTCTTAGGTGCGTTGCAATGTTTGAAATTTTAATTCAGGTGTTTCTAAATTCATTGGGAATTTTAATTAAGTGCTAATATTTTCAGGTCAGGGTGATTAGCAAAATTTTGAAAATTTTGGAAAATGCGATTTTCGAAGATACAAAAATTTTCAAACCGCATTAATAAGTGTCTTAAAAAATAAAAAGTTGGTTAGAAAATACATAAAGATTAAGCACCTTCAGGACCATCAATTTTGTAAATAAAAGATTCGAAATAAGTATTTTTATTTGATCGTAAAATTGATTTTCAATTATCTGCACTTTGTTTTTTTCCCATTATAGTTTATATGTGCCCCTTTAAAATGAAAACTTCATTTTAAAGAATTAGCATTTTTATCGGAAAATTTAACTTTTTTATTTTCGGTTAAAAATTTATACTTTTACTCGTAGATTAAAATCTCAACTATTTTGTTGAATTGCCTATTTTTGTAGAAAATTAATCTTGGTTAAAAAACCATTATTTTTTTTTTGAAAATTCGCCTATTTGGTTGTATCATAAACTCTTTTTTTTAAATTTATTTTTTAATAAGATTTATCATTCTAGTTGAAAATTAATTTCTTTGGTTGACAATTAAACTATTTCCTTAAAAATATCTCGTTTGAGAACTAACATTTTATGGAAAATTTAATTTCTCCTTTCTTCGTTAAATAATTATATTTTTAAGTTAAAAATTAACTATTTTGTTGAAAATTTACCTATTCGGTTTTTTTAAATCTTTTTTTTAAAGATTTATCATTTTAGTTGAAAATTCCTTTCTTTGGTTGACAGTTAAACTCTTTTGTTCAAAAATCCTTTTTTGTTTCAGAACAAACATTTTTAATGAATAATTGACCTTTTACATTTTTGGGGATTTTTGGGGAAAATATTGAGAACGGAAAAGAATGTACTTTCTATTTTGCTTGAAAATTTTTTTTTTTAAGTCAAACTTCAAATGTTTCGTTCATTTTTTTGAGTTGTTAGTTTAACTATTTGGTAGAAAATTCATAAATTTGGTTGAAAAATCGTTTATTAGTAGAAATGTTAAAAAATCATTATTTTGTTTAAAAGTTCACCTATTTGTTTTGAAGTTAAACAAGTTTTTCAAAATTCATTTTTTTCACATATTCACCATTTTAGTTGAAAATTCATTTCTTTGGTTCACAATTAATTTTTTTGGTAAAAAATACTTTTTTTTTGAGAATTAACAGTTTTTAAAGAAAATTTAACTTTTCTTTTTTAGTTAGAATATCTATCTTTTATATTTAAAAATTCAATTCTTTAGTTGAAACATTGATCTTTTCGAGTAAAAAATTCAACTATTTGATTGAAAATCATGTATTTTGTTTAAAAATGTTCTGTTTGGTAGAAAATTAATATTCTTGCATAAAAAATCAGATTCTAATTTCTTTGGTTTGACAATTACATTTTTTTATTATGAAAACTTTACTTTTTTTATGAATTAACATTTTTAACGGAAAATTTAACTTTTATATTTATATTAAAAAATGTATCTTTTTAAGTTGAAAATGCACCTATTTGGTTCTTTGTTAAACACGTTTTTTTAAATCAAATTTTTTTTAAAGTTAATGATTTTAGTTGAATAATAATTTCTTTGGTAGACAGTCAAAATATTTTATCAAGAAAACCTTACTTTGTTAAGAATTAAAATTTTTAACGGGAAATTTCACTTTTGTATTCTTAATTAAAAAACAAATCTTTTTGATTTGGAAATTCATTATTTGATCTGGCCTTTTATTGAAAAGGCCTTTTTGGTAGAAAATTAATCTTCTTGCTTAAAAAATCATTATTTTGGTTGAAAATGCACCTATTTGGTTTTTTGTTAAAGACGTTTTTTTTAATTACATTTTTTCAAGGTCCGTGATTTTAGTTAAAAATTCATTTCTTCGGTTAACAACTAAACTATTTTATTTAAAAAAAAACCTTACTTTGTTTAAAAATTACCATTTTCAGCTGAAAATGTAAATTTTGCACATTTTTAGTGAAAAATTTATCTTTTTGAGTTGAAAATTCAACTATTTGATTAAAAATCATATCTTTTGTTGAAGAATCGTCTTTTTGGTAGAAAATTTTCTTAAGCAATCATTATTATGTTTGAAAATTAAACTATTTTGTTAAAAAATTGTATTTATTTTTGTTCGCGAATCAATTTTTTACATGAAAAATATTGAATTGAAAATTCGTTTTTTGTTTTATTTAATCCAACTGTTTTTTCATTTAAATTAATATCTCAAAACTTAAACTAATTGGTTGAAAAGAAATTTTTAGGTATGAAAAATTTATATTTTCAGATAAAAACTAAACTATTCTTTTGAAAATTTAACTATTTGGTAAAAAATTAACTTTTTCGTTCAACAATCATACCTTCCATTCTATTCCACTTTTGTTAAAAAAATTCTTTCAATTCAAAATTCAACTATTTGGTTGAAAATTGTAATATTTTCTTGAACATTTGTTTTTTGTTGTTGTTGAGAACATTAATCTTTTTGGTTAAGAATTTGAATATTTAGTTAAATGTTAATATTTTTTTGGTTAAAAAATAAACTTTCGTGTTGTTTATTTATTTATTTATGTGCAATATTTACACCGTTTATCCTGCAAAGTCGTATGTGAGATAAGCAGAAGGGTCAAATTTGCAGGGGAAATCAAAAGCCAATCGACAAATAAATCAAGCATCTGGCCAAGAAGCTAAAGAAAGAATCCTAGGAATGCAAAGATTGGAAGATAAGTTGACTCCTAAAATGGGAAGGCGGCACGAAGTGTGAAATGTATTTTCTTCCTATACGCGATCCTTTTTTCAAAGACTTATCTTATCGATCTTGAAATGATCAGAAGAATAAATAAGGAATTGAGAACATGAAAAAAGATATTCGTGATTTTCAAAGGATCACGCTAGTCATTTTAAATTAGGAGGGTTGCCAAAAGAAACCATAAAGCATGCAAATTAAATTAAATAAAAAAATTAAGTTAAATTTTCCAGCAAAGAAATTAATTTTCACCCAAAAAGATTAATTTTCTACGAAAAAAGTCAAACTTTCAACAGAATTAATTTTGAACCATATAGTTAAATTATCAAATAAATAAATAAAAAATAAATTGCAATTTAGTATTGAATAGTTTTATTTTTAGTTAAAGGAATTAATTTTTAACAAAAAAAATTTTTCTACAAAATGATTAAATTTTTAACCAAATAGTTGAATTCTTATCAAAAAATGTAGAAGTTGCATTACAAAAAATTATGAAATTCTTACTGGAAGAGATCAATTTTAAAACCAGGAAGAACAATTTGCAACAAGAAGATTATTTAAAAAAAACACACATAAAAAATAATCGTCAACCATATATTTGAATTATCAAAGAAATTAAAAAATTTATTTTCAATTTAATATTGAATGCTTTCATATTTTTCAGTTAAGATAGACACATTTGTATCCAGACTGTTTAATTTTTAACCAAAAATATGCATTTTTAACAAAAATATTAATTTTTTACCAAAAAGAACGAATTTTCAACTAAAAATAGAAATAGTTTAATTTCCAGTTCAATAAAATAATTTACAACGACAAAAACTAATTTCCAAGAACAAATTTTTAACAAAAAACATGAATTTAATAACAAATAGATGAATTTTCAACTGAAAAATATAAATCTTAAACTAAAAATGGAATAGTAGAATTAAAAATTTAAATAATAATTCTTATTCAAATAAGTTAAGAGTGAAAAAAATTTCATGCAAACTGGTTCATCTTTAACAAGAAGAATTGTACTTTCAACAAGAAAAGTCGAATTTTCATCCAAAGAATTTTACTTTCAGTCGAGTAATATAATTATTTGACAAAAATAAATTATTTTTCGACTGAAATGATAAAGAATTATTTTCTAACGACAAAAATTAATTTACAAAATACTACATGAATTTATAAATAAAGAGCTGCTTTATTAGCTGAAAAGGTAAACTTTCATCCAAAAATTAAATAGTTAAATTATCAATGAAAAAAATTAATTTTCAATCAAATAAGTACAATCTTTTAAGAAAATAGTTCAATTTTGAAGCAAAGTTTGAAGCAACTGTTTGGTTTAAAATGAACTTCTTTGGTGAAACTTCATTCATTTAATAAAACATTTAACTATCTAAAAAAAAAAAACATTTTTAGTGAAAATTTATCTTTTATATTTAAAAATTCAATTTTTCCTGTTGAAAATTCGACTCTTTTTAAACATTCGACTATTTAGTTGATCATTTATCTTTTTCGTTAAAAAATTCCAGTATTTGTTAGAAGACTAAACTATTTTTTTCAATGTTAATGTTTTGTTGAAAATTAAACTATTTTGTTAGAAAGTCATCTTTTTTGGTCGAAAATTTCAATGTTCTGTTTAAAAGTTGCCCCTTTGGATTGAAAATTTATCTTTCATTGTAGAAAAGTAAATCTTGTATTAAAATAAATAAATAAATAAAAATTTTAAATTGTTGCATTCCGTTTTTAAAAGATTTTATGTTAAAAATGTTATAGTTGCCAAAAATCGAGTTTTTGACCATAAAATCGGATTTTGAAGGTGTAAGAGAAAATTCGCATATGGACTTTTTTATTATAACTTTTCTTATTTTCATTAGATCTAAAATTTCCACTATGTTTCGTGTAAAGTATTTTTTTTACTATAAAAAAAGGTACCTGGAAATTTTTTTATCCTTGAAAACCTGGAAAAAATTCTAGAATTTTTGTCTAAGAAACGCTGGACCGCCTGATTAAATTTTAATTAATTTTTAAGAATTTTGTACAACTCTTTAAAAAATCATTTACTCTGAAGATGGAAGAATGAAATGAAGCGATCTGAAATCCATTCGATTTTGCTGCTTACTCGATTGGAAGTACTTTCCAGGTTTGGGATTCCACTTGCTAAGATGTTTTTCCGCTCTGAGTGGAATATTTACTCGTGATGAGAATTCGGATCGATCATTGAATTTAGAGTAAGAGCCTAGGGAAGGTTTAAAAAGTGGCTTGGGGTAGTCTCGTCTCGAACCCTCAAGCCAAGGGGAGAATAAGAGTTTATTATGACCCCAGTCCAGCATTTTCTGGAACCCTCAGAAATCTTTTTAATCTCTTATCTAGATTATTTCTTTATGAATTTCAAACGAAATAAATAAATTGACAACCGAGTAGTTGAATCTTCAACTAAAGTGATGAATCTTCAACTGAAACAATTAAATTTTTAGTTATAAATAAAATTTTGAACCAAGAAACTAAGATTTTCGGCGAAACAGGTAAATTTTCAATCAAAGAGATGAATTTTCTACTTTAATCATGCATTTCCAACCAAAAAATGAATTTGTAACTAATTATTTTAGCTAATAGTAAATCTTTATTCACTCACATTTATCCATTAATCATATTACAATTTATGTATCATATAACATGTATCATTGTACATGTATCATATTGCAATTCACGTATCATGTAACATATATTATAATACAATTCATGTATTATATAACATTTATCATATAGCATGTATCATATATAGTTATGTATCATAGTATATGTATCATATTACGATTCATGTATCATAGTATATGTATTACAGTACATGTTTCCATGGTACATAAATCATATTACAATTCATGTACCATATAGCATATGTAATAGTACATGTATCATATTACGACTCATATATCGTATAGCATATACCACAGTACATGTTTCATATTACAATTCATGTATCATATAGCATATACCATAGTACATGTTTCATATTACAATGCATGTATCATATAGCATATATAATAGTACATGTATCATAGTATAAGTATCATAATGCATATATTATATTACAATTCACGTATCATAGTACACTCATAACAAAATTGTTGAAATTTATACAAGGTAAATTAAATTTCTAAACAAAAAAGATGAATAATCAACGAAAAATGTAAAAGAGGATTTTTTAATGAAAAAAGGGAATGCTTACCAAAATAACTTAATTTTCAACTAAGTAATTAAATTTTCCACTCAAATGAAGAATATGCCACGAAAAACTGACTTTTTAAGACAGTTGTTGAAATTTGTCTAATTTTCTATGAAAATCTAATAATCGACATTTCAAACAATGAAAATTGTTTAATTTTCTACGAAATAGAGTTATTTTTAATAAAAAGAGATGAATCATCAAATAAATAAAAAAAAATACATTGTCAATTTAAAATGGAATACTTTCATTCTTACTTAAAACGAATAATTTTTTACAAAGAAAGAAAAACGAATTTCTAACAAAACAAACTAATTTTGAAATAAGTAGTTGAATTTTCCACTAAAATGAATATTCAACCAAAAACTGACTTTAAAAAAAAAATTTGAAATTTAGTTAATCTTTAAGAATGTAATAAATGATTTTTTAACAAACAAAACAAGACATTTTGCAACAAAATAGTGTAATTTTTAACGAAAACAGATGAAGTATCCAATAAATAAAAAATACATTTTCAATTCAAAATGGAATAGTTTCATTTTTGGTGAAAACAATTAATTTTTAGCAAAAAAAAAAAAAAAAAAGAAAAATGAATTTTCAACAAAGTGATTGAAGTTGCAACTAAAATAATTTATCTTCAACTAAAATATAAACATTTTCAGTTAAAAATAAAGTTTGAGCTAAAAAGTTAAATGTTCAACCAAAGAGATGAAATTGTAATGAAAATGAAGAATTTTCCATCAAAAAATCATTTTTTAAAGAAAATTGTTAAAATTTCTACCAAGTGGATTAATTTTCAATCAAAAAAGATTATTTCTAAACGAAAAATATAATAGTTGATATTTCAAGCAACAAAAGGAATTTTCAACAAAATAGTTAAACTTTCAACCAAGGAAATGAAATTTCTACACAAAATACGAATTTTCAATCCAATTGTCGGATTTAGTAATTACTTAAATATTCGAGCCAAAAAGACGAATTTTTTAGAAGATTGTTAAATGTTCAAGAAAAATATGAATTATTAATAAAAAATGTAATAGTTAAGACTAAAACAACAAAAAACGAATTTTTCACACAATATTTAAATCTTAAACAAAAGAGTTTAATTTTTAACAAAATAATTAAATTTTTAACTAAATAATTGAATTCTCAACAAAAACTTTAATAGTTGCATTTTTAAGAAGAAAATGATAAAATTCCTATATCAAACAAGATGAATTTTAAAACTGAAAAGAACAATGTGCAAGAATGAAAAATAATTTACCACGAAAATAGACGAAATTTCAACAAAATACATAAATTTTCAGTAAAAAAATGAATTCTTGACTGATATGATAAAGTTTGAAGGGAAAATTTTTAACAAAATAGATTAATTTTTCAATCAAGTATTTGAATTTTTAACCCAAAAATATTAAGTATCTGGCAAATAGTTGAATTTTTCAACTAAAAAAGATAATTTTAAATCAAAAGTTGAATGGTTGCAATTTTAATAGAAATAATAATTATTCATAAAAAGACGAATTTATAGCAAAATAGTTAAAATTTTAGCCAGAGAGATCAATTTTCAATAAAATGAAGAATTTTAAAGCAAAAGCATAAATTTTTAAACCAAGAACTTAACTTTCTGCCGCGAAAGAAGAATTTTCCATAAAATACAATTTAATCTACAAATAAAAGGTGGAATTTTATAACAAAAGAGATGAATTTTTTAAACGAAAAAGACACATGTTCAACAAAGGAGTTGAATTTTCCACCTTAAATTATGAATTTTTCTCACAAAAATTATTTTGCAACTCAATAGTTTAATTTTTTAGCAAATTATTAAATTTTTTACGTACAAAGATCAATTTTCGCAAAATACTTTTATTTTCAACCCGAAAATGTAATTTTCAACAAAAAGTTCCTTGTTGACCAATAATTTGAATTGTTAACCAAAAAATATTAAATTAGTAAAAAAAAGTTGCATTTTCCACCAAAAAAGATGAAATTTTATACCAAAAAGGGGGGAATTTTTTCACTAAAAAGTCGAATTTTCAACGAGGGAAGTGAATTTTGAACCTTGAAATATGAGTTTTCAACAAAAAACTGAATTTTCTACTAAATTTTCTAATTTTTGAATTAAAAAGACAAATTTTGAATATAAAAAGTTAATTTGAAAACAAATAATTGAATTTTTAACCCAAAAAGATCATTTTTGAACAAAAAATTGCTTTTATAAAAAAAAAGACGTTCCCAAAATTTTTTCATTTTCCACAAAGCAGATTAATTGACATCAACAGATACATTGTTACCAAAAATGGAATAGTTACATTGTCAATAACAATTTTTTGCATACTACTGAAAAAAACTATTTTCAACAAAATACTTAAATTTTCAACCAAAATGATAGAAATAGTTCATTTTCAGTTAAAAAATAAATTTTCAACAAAAAAAAAAAAAAAACTTATAAATGAGTGAATTAAAAACAAATATTAAAAGCATTTCGGATTAAAAATTGAAGGCTTGCTGCATGGATGAAACCTCGCGATTTTTTAAAACGATAAATATCTCATTTTGAGGGTGTGTCTTCTCCCGAAGATGAGCCTGGAGCAGTGAATTATTTTACGATCAATTTTCGATGATACCGCCCACGACAGTCTGAAATTCGGATCGTCGACCCCAGGGAAGTTTAGCCTCCTCCTTCAATCTAATATTGTAACATTTATCATAAATAGTCTTTTTTCGCTCTCTTAAAATGAATTTAATTTTTAATTTAGTGTTTTAATTTAGAATTTAGAGCAGACTTCACACCCTTTCCCCATTCTTATTTCCCCTTTCCCCTCGTTTCAAATTTTTTTAAAGAATTAATTTTTTTCCTCTGCTTTTAAATAAATTTCCATTTTTTCTCATTTTTTATATTACATGGAAACTGAATTAATAGAAGACAATATAAAAATTTAATTATTTTGTTAAAATTCAACTTTTTTTTATTAAAAAATGGTAACTGTTTTGCTTAAAAATTCATCGTATTCGCTTAAAAATTGAACTATTTTAGTAAAATTTAGTTATTTTATTTTAAAAAAATTTTTCCTGAAAATGCATCTTTTTCAGTTGAAAATATATTTACTTGATTGAGGCTGAAACACCTTTGAGTGAAATCATATTTCTTGAAAATTTATAATTTTTTTTGAAAATTCTTCTTTGGTTGAAAAATCTTTTTTGGTCGAAAATTAACCTCCTTTTAAAAATTGATCTTTTCTAGTTGAGAACTAAACTATTAGGTTGAAAATTTCTTTTCTTGGTAGAAAATTAATCTTCCTGGCTGAAAAATTGATATTCTTTAGTTGAAAATTTATCTATTGGGTTAAAAATTAATTTATTTTATTGAAAATTCATTTTTTGGTAAAAATTAATCTTTTAAAAAAAAAATGTTTTATTTTTTCAACTTTAAATTCATTTATTATGTTGAAAACTTGTTGTCCTTGATCTGATTTAACTGGTTTTTATTAAAAATTAGTTGTTTTTTTTTTTGAAAATTAATTCCTTTTTGGTCAAAACTGTAAATATTTGTTTAAAAATGGTCAAAAAATGATATTTTTCAGTTGAAAATTCATTTTTTGAAATTGGGTTAAAATTTCTGTTCTCTGAAAAATATTTTTCTCGTTTAAAAATTGATCTGTTTTAGTTGAAGATGTAAGTATTTGATTGAACATTCGTGTAATTCGTTTTTGCTAGAAAATTAAACTTTTTTTGTCGAAAATTGATTTTTTTTTTTGGAGGAAATTCAACTATGTTGATGAAAATTCTGTTCTTGGGCAATGTAATTATCTCTATTGAAAGTAGATCTTTTTGGGTTGAAAATTCAACTATTTGTTTGAAAATTCATGTATTTTGTTAAAAATTAATTTTTTATAGAAAGTTAATCTTCTCTTATTTTTTTGAAAATTGATCGTTTTTGGTTGAAAATTCATATATTTTGTCAAAACTTTTTCGTTCTTGAGTGTATTTAACTGGTTTTTATTAAAAATTACCACATTTTCTTGAAAAATTATTTTTTTTGTTGTTGTTAAAATTGCATCAATTTGTTTGAAGATTAAAGAATTTTATGAAAATTAAATTGTAGAAAATTAATCTTTTTCAGTTGAAAATTCAACTATTTGATTAAAAATTCACTTATTTTTTTGGAAATTTATATATTGTGAAAAGTTTGTCTTTTTGCTTGAATTCAACTGATTTTTATTAAAAATTACATTTTTTGTTGTTAAAAATTCATCCTTTTTTGTTAAAAATGTAACTATTTATTTCAAAATTGTGAAAAAAAAGATATTTTTCAGTTCAAAATTCAACTATTTAATTAAAAATTCATCTATTTTCTTCAAAATTCGTTTTTTGGTAGAAAGTTAATATTCCTTGCCGAAAATTAATCTTTTGTAGTCAAAAATTCAACTGTTTGGTTGAAAATTCTTTTTTTTTCTAGAAAATTAATCTTATTTGTTGAAAATTGATCTTCTTTCAGTTGAAAATTCGTGTATTTTCTCAAAAATTGGCTTTTTTGTAGTACGAGGGTAGTTCAATAAGTCCTTAGAATGACCAACAGATGGCGCGCGAATCGCTTCAAATCATCTGTTTTCAGTCAGCACCACTCCCGACTAGATAT
>NC_046657.1:73256891-73278954 GCF_010883055.1 Belonocnema kinseyi | reverse complement strand
AGCTCCAAGGAGATTATGTTGAAAAATAAAAAAAAATTTACCCAAAAAAAATTGTTTTTATACTTCATTCTAAGGACTTATTGAACTACCCTCGTAAATTAACCTTCATTGTTAAAAATTGTTCTTTTTTATGGTTAAAGATACAACTGTTTGGTTGAAAATATTTTTTTGAAAAATCTGCTTGTGATAAAAAATGAATCTTCTTGTCGAAAATAGTTATTTTTTATGTAAAAATTCGATTATTTGTTTGAAAATTTACGTATTTTGTTGAAAAATTATTTTTTGGTAAAAAACGAACGTTCTTTGTTAAAAATTAAAATATTCCAAATGAAAATTTAATTTTGCTAGAAAATTAATCTGCTTTGTTCAAAATTCGTCCTTTTTAGTTAAAAATTTGTGTATTTTATCGAAATTTTTGGATTGTTAAAAATTAATATTTTCTAATTAAAAATTCAATTATTTGGTTGAAAATTCATTTATTGCTAGAAACTTTATCTTTGTTTTTGAAAATTTATCTTTTTAAAATGAAAATTTGGTATATTTGGTTGAAAATTTTTGTTTGAAGAAAATTAACGTTCTTTGTTAAAAATTGTTTTTTTCTATTTTGAATTTCAACTAATTGGTTGAAAATTTATTTTTCGCTAGAAAATTGATCTTCTCTGTTGAAAATTGATCTTATTGAGTTAAAATTGTTGTGTATTTTGTTAAAAAAGTTTGTTTTTTTTTTTTAGAAAATAAACGTTCTTTGTTAAAAATTAATATTTTATAGTTGGAAATTTAACTATTTGGTTGAAAATTCATTTTTGCTAGAAAATTGATCAGCTTTATTGAAAATTGATCTTATTTAGTTGAAAATTTCGCGTACTTTTTGAAATTTTTTAAAATGAAAAATAAACGTTCTGTTTAAAAATTAATATTTTATAGTTGAAAATTTAACTGTTTGGCTAAAAATTCATGTTTTGCTAGAAAATTAACCTTCTATGTTAAAAATTAATATTTTGTAGTTGACAATTGGTCTATTGGGAGAAAATTGAGCTTCTTGGTTGACACTGAACTTTTCTCTTAAAAATTCATTCTTCCAGGATAAAAAGTCAAACGTTTCTTAAAAATCCTACTTTTCAGTTTGAAAGCTTCACTCTTTTTTTTTAAACACATCTTTTTGGTTTGAAAATTCATCTCTTTTGGCAGAAAACTAATTTTTCTTGATCAAAAATTCAATTATTTTCTTGAAAATGGAATATACTTCGACCTAAAATCTAAGCAATATGATAACTACATTAATTTGATCAAAAAGAATCTATTCCCCTATTTTCGAGAAAAATTACCTCAATATTCCCTGTTTTAAAAGTATTTTTGACTCTGTAGTTTGTTAGAATTTTATTTTTTAAATCAAAAATTGAGAGACATTCGGATTCTTCATCCTGCAGTCAAATATGCATCTGGATTTGTAGTCGTGAGAACTTACCTGTGAACTCGCCGTTCCTGGGCCAGGTTAGTTGGGCCGTTAAGAGGTCAGGGGGCGGCTACGGCTGATTTTGCGTTGAAGAATACTTTCGGTTTCGACCAGGCAGACAAGGATCAAAAACTTTAGACTCTAATCCGTATAATTGTATCTCAACGAAAAAATACATAATGACAGGTTACAATTATGAGGGAAAGAAAAAAATTTGCCCGTAGGGCCCAAAAATAAGGCCCAAAATAGAAGTCCCAAAATGATAAGGCCCAAAATCATAAGAATCGGAAATTGAGTCTAAACACTGAAGGATTTACATTTAATGTTAATATATTGAGAAGATACGTTTATTTTTAAAAATGTGGAGACTGAAAAAAAAACCAGAAGATAAGTGTGATTTTACATTTTGACTTGGAATTTTTTTTAATCCTAGAAGGATTATTTTATTTATTTTTTTATTTTATTATTATAGAACTCGTGATATCAGTTTAATTATTTAACATTTTTTTTAATATTTATATTTAATAAGTCCAATAGTCTTGTTTAATTAAAAAACAATTTTATTTGAAAACCATCGACTACAATGTAATAACTAAATTTTGAACTCAAAATTTCAGAATTTGAAGTTAAAGCCAAATTTAAGTCAATTCAATTGCGTTTTTTCGTTTGTTAAATTGAATAATTTATAATCAGATGATTTTGAATCCTAATGTTTTTAAATTCAAATATTAAAGACATTGAAATTATTCAACTTCGAAACCTTTTAATTCTTTAAGTTAAAATACTAAAGACATTAGTAATTATTTTAATTCATAATTTTGAAACCCATGTTTAAAACTGTTCCACTTTGATTTCTCTAATTTTCAGTTCAGTTTTGAATTTTTTAATTAAAAAATATATGTTTTTAATTGCAAAATTCAATTTTAGTTGCTGGGATTCAATTTTAGTTTAGCAACTCTCCAATCTGAATTGCCAGGTTTCAGATTCAATCGATAGAATTAGGTTCTCATGGCAATAGTTGAATTTTAATTGCTATAGTTCTATTATTGTTGTTAAATTTCAATTATAATTACTATAATTTAATTTTAGTTGATCGAATTTAATTTCAGTTTTTAAAATACAATTTTAGTTGCTATAATTCAATGATGGTTGCTAAAATTCAACTTTAATCGATAAAATTCAATTTTAGTTGCTTTTAATTTGTGAATACAAAATTCCTTAGTATCTCGTATTTTATTCCTTTATTTAAAACTTATCTTGAAAATTGTTACACTTTAATTTCTCTAATTAGCAGTTCAGTTTTGAATACTTACATTAAGAAATTGTTCAGTCTAAAATGGACTGGAAGGTCTTGTCAGAGTTTTTTTTTATTAATAAATCAAATTTGTTGAATAAAAAAACTCAATTAAAATATAATAAGTATAATATTTAAGTCAAATTTTACGTTTAGAATTGTCATTAAGTTGCTGGAATTGAACTTTAGTTGATCAATTTTCTAACTTAAATTGCTGTCTTTAATTTTCGATAGCTATCATTGAATTTCAATGGCGGTAAATTTAATTTTACTTTCTACAATTTAATTGACATCGGTTAAATTCAATTTAGATAGCTAGAATTCGTCTTGAGTTTATATAATTCAATTTATATTTCTAAAATTCTAATAGAGCTGCTGAAATTCAATTTTAGTTACTCGAATTCAGTGTCAATTACAATAATTTAATTTCAGTTGCTAGAATCCAATTTAGGTTTCTAAAATTTAATTTTAGTTGTTTAAACTTAATTTTATTTGCAAGCATTTAACTGTAGTTACTGAAATTAAATTTTAATATGCTAGAATTAAATTTCTAGTATGCAATTTAAATTGCTAGAATTCAATTGTAGTTTACATAATTTAATTTTAGTTTCTAGAATTCAGTTTAATTCACTCGAAATTAATATGAGTAATAAGAAATCAATTTTAACTACTATTATAGAATTAAATTTGTATTTAAAGAATTAAATATCAACTGCTATAATTTAATTTTGAGCGATAAAACACAATTTATTTTCTAGAATTCAGTTTTAGTTGGTAGAATTCGTTTTTAATTGGTATAATTTAATTTAAACACTTGAAATTCAACTTAAGTTGATATAACTCAATTTAAATTGTTATATTTAAATTAGAATTACTAGAATTCCTGTTTATTTACTACAATTCAACTTTATATACTAGAATTCAATTTTCGTGTGCATAATTCAATTTTAATTGCTAAAATTCATTTTCGAGCTCTAAAAATCAATTTTACTTGCTATAATTAAACTTAAATGGCTAGAATTCAATTTAGGTTTCTTAAATTCAATTTCAATTACTTGAATTCAATTTTAGTTGCTAGAATTCAATTTAAATCGCTAGAATTGAACTTTAGTTGATATAATCTAATTTTAGTCGCCGGAACTAAATTTTAGTTACTAGAGTGCCATTTTATTTAGTAAAATTAAATTTTATTTACTAAAAGTAAAATTTAGTTTGCTAGAATTCAATTTAGTTTGCATGAATTTAACTTTAGTTAATAGAATTCAACTTTAGTTTTGGCGCCTAGAATTACATTTTAATGGCTCTAATTCACTTTTAATGACTGGAGTTTAATTTTATATTCTAGAATTCAATTTGAAATTTTAAAATTCACTTTCAATTGCCATATTTCTGTTTTGATAGCTAGAAATTAATTTTATATGCTCGAATTCAATTTTAATTGATAGAATGCAACCTTAGTTTCAGTGGCTAGAAATTAAGTTTTTCGAGAAAAGCACAATTTTAATTATTAAAATTAAATTTAGTTTTCTAGCATTCAATTTCAGTTGCTAGAATTCAATTTTAGTTGCTTAAACCTAATTTTATTTACTAGCATTTAATTATAGTTACTGGAGTTTAATTTTTATTTGCTAATATTCAATTAAAGCGGTTAGAATTCAACCTTAGTCTATAGAATTCTCTTGTAGTTTACAGGATTCAATTTTAGATCTAGAATTTAATTTAAATAGCTAAAATTTAACTCCAGTCGATAGAATCGCATTCCAGTTACCGGCGTTCATTTATATTTTCTTGAACTCAGTTTAATTTGCTCTAATTTAATCTAAGGCACCAGACATCAACTTTAAATACTAGAATTAAATTTTAGTCGGTAGAATTGAATTGTAACTGCTATAATTCAATTTTGAGCGATAAAGCACAATTTATTTGCTAGAATTCAGTTTTAGTTGGTAAAATTAATTTTAAATTGATATAATTTAATTCAAGTGGATAGAATTCAACTTGAGTTGATATAATTCAATGTATATTGTTAAATTTCAAATAGAATTGCTTTAATTCATGTATATTTACTATAATTTAACTTTAGATACCAGGCTTCAATTTTCACGTGTATAATCCAATTTCAATTGCTAGAATTCACTTTCGAGGTCTAAAAACCAACTTTAGTTGCTATAATTCAATTACAGTGGCTAAAATTCAGTGTAGCTTTCTACAATTCAATTTTAGTTACTTGGATTCAATTTTAGTTGCTAGAATTTAATTGAAATGGCTAAAATTTAACTTTAGCCGATAGAATCCCATTTTAGTCGCCGGAATTCCATTTTATTTACTAGAATTCAATTTTAGTTGTTATTATTCAATTTCAGTTGCTTTAATTTAATTTAAATCGCTAGAATTACATTTTAATGGCTCTAATTAATTTTTAATAATTAGAATTGAATTTTTTATTCTATAATTCAATTTTAGTTGTTCAAATTCAATTTCAATTACCAGAGTTCTGTTTTAATATCTAGAAATTAATTTTATATGCTCGAATTAAATTTTAATTGCTATAATTCAAACTTGGTTTCAACGGCCGGAATTGAATTCTAATGAAAAAAAAACACAATTTTAATTGTTATAATTAAATTTAGTTTTCTAAAATTTAATTTTAGTTGGTGGAATTCAATTTTAGTTCCTAGAATTGAATTCTTACTACACGAATACCATTTTAATTGACAGATTTCAATTTAGATGACTGGAATTTAATTTGGGTTCCTAAAATTCAATTTTTGTTACCATAATTTAATTTTAATTGCTATAATTCAATTTTAGTTACTAGAATCAAATTTTAATTGCTTGGATTAAATTTAAACTTCTAAAACTAAACTTTAATTGCTAGAATTCAACCTTAGTTTCAATGGCTAGAATTTAATTATTATAAAAAGAATACAATTTCAATTGCTGCATTTAAATATAGCGTTTTCAAATTTATTTTTAGTTGGTAGAATTCTATTTAAATTTCTCATTTTAATTTAAATTGCTAAAACTCGACTTGTGTTGATAGAATTAAACTTTAGTTTCGTTGGCTAGAATTAAGTATAAATTTAAAAAATGTAATTAAAATTGATAGAATTCAACCTTCGTTTTCATATCTAGAATTTAATTATAATGTCCATAACCAAATTTCAATTGCTAGAATTAAATTTAGGTTTCTAAAATTTAATTTAATTTACTATAATACAATTTAAATTGCTAGAACTTAATTTGAGTTCTTATAATTCAATTTTAGTTGCTAGACTTAATTTTAAATTGCTTATTTCAATTTAAATTGTTAAAATTCAACTTGAGTTGATAGAATTGAGCTTCAGTTTTGTTGGCTAGAATTAAATTTAAATTTATAAAATTAAACTTAAATTCATAGAATTGTAACCTTGGTTTCAATTGCTAGAATTTAATTCTAATTACAAAAATACAACTTAAATTTCTAGAAGTAAATGTAGATTTTTTAATTTCAATTTTAGCTGCTAGAATTCAATTTAAATTGATAAAATTTAATTTTAATTGAAAGAATTTACCATTAGTTTCGATGACTAGAATTCAAACATAATGACAAGAAGACAGTTTCAATTTTTATGATTAAATTCAGGTTGCTAAAATTCGATTTTATTTGCTATAAATCAATGTAAATTTCTAGAATTAAATTTTATTAAGTGTGAATAGGCTTTTAAATTAATTTTTAGTTTGCTAGAATTCAATTTAAATTGCTAGAATTTAATTTCAATTCTTAGAATTGAACCCTAGTTTCGATGGCTACATTTCAATTCTGATGACAAAAAGACAGTTTTAATTAAAATGATTAAATCCAGGTTTCTAAAATTCAATTTTAGTTTCTAGAAATTAATTTTAGTTCTTAGAATTCAATTTTAGTTGCTAGAATTAACATTTTTATTTAAATTGCTAAAATTCAACTTTGGTTTCGATTGCTAGAATTAAATTTGAAAGGCTCTAATTCACTTTTATTTATTAGAATTCAAGTTTAATTATTAAAATAAAATTATAGTTTAGCAATTCTCTAATTTTAATTTTGCTAATTCTCAGATTTAATTTCTAGAATTTTAATGTCTAATTTGAAATCTATCTTCAAATTTTTTCACATTAAATTATCTAATTTGCGCTTTAGCTTTGAATTCTTAAATTCAGAAAGAAATGTTTTCTTTTTTTTTTAGTTCTAAATGAATTGGAAGGTCTTGCCAGAGGAGCAGAAACTCGAGATTCTCCACCTGCATTCCGGGCGACCTTAAATCCTGAACACGTTGCCAGAGTAGCTGAAAATGCAAAAGCTGCACTGGCTTTTGCAAGAAGTCGAAATCCAGCTATTCGATGTTTGACCACTCGAGGCACAGTTTTGACATCGAGTACTTTTACTGTTGAAGAGGATGTTACTCAGGTAAAAATTATTAATTTATTTTATTATATTTTTGTGTTTTCAAATTTTTTATCGAATTTTTCCGAGATATTTCCCCCTTTTCCCCCCTATTTTAAATTTTCTCTTTTTCCCTGTTATGAAAAATATTTTCCTCTATCGTTTAATTGCGAACTGTATTAATAGAATCTGATTCTATTTTTATTCGAAATTTATCTCCTTTTCTTTTTTATTAAATTATTTCGTCAATTTTTTAATGACGATTCATTAGTTTATTTACAAATGTAATTATGTGGTGGTTAAACATTTCCTTTTTTGGACAGAAAATTCGTGCTTTTGGATTCAAAATTCTTATTTTTTTATTGAAAAATTATATTGTCCGGCTGCTTTGTAGAAAATTCGTTATTTTGACCTAAGAATTTAACTTTCTTCTTAAACTTCTCGGTGAAAGTTTAATTTTATTATTGAAGATTCATTACCTTAATTGAAAATCAACTATTGAAAATTTAATTACATTATTAAAAATTGAACTATTTTGTAGAAAATTTTATTATTTTGTTCAAAAATCATCGTTTTGGTTAGTCATTGCTTCTTTGGACTTAAAAATTTGTCCTTTTAGATTGAAAATTAATATTTTTGTTGTTCAAAAATCATATTGTCTGGTTTTAAATTCAACTTTTTTGCCGAAATTCTTAGTTAAACATTAATTTTATTATGAAACATTCATTAGTTTAGTTGAAAATCAACTATTTTTTCGAAAAATTATTTATATTATTAAACATTTAATTATTTAATTATTTTAGTTATTTTGTTAAACATTCATCTTTTAAGCAAAAATTTCTTCTTTGTCAATTGAAAAATCATTTTTTTTTTTTTTAATTCATATTTTCATGTAAAAAGTTCAATTGTTTTGTAGAAAATTCGTCATTTTGACCTATGTAAAAATTATACTTTTTTTGAACTTCACGGTAAAAATTTTATTTTCTTATTTAAGATTCATTCCCTAAATTGAAAATCTACTTTTTTCTTAAAAAATTAATTATATTATTAAAAATTGAACTATTTTGCAGAAAATTTAATTATTTTGTGGAATATTCAATTATTTGATTAAACATTGCTTCTTTGAACAGAAAATTTGTCCTTTTAGATTGAAAATTAATATTATTGTTGTTGAAAAATCATATTGTCTGGTTGTAAATTCATCTTTTTTGGCGAACTTCTCAGTTAAAAATTAATTTTGTTATTAAGCATTCAATAGTTTAATTGAAATTCAACTACTTTTTCAAAAAAAAAAAAAATTATATTATTAGAAATGTAATTATTTTCTAGAAAACTTTATTATGTTTCGAAAATTCAGCTATTTTGTTAAATATTCCTCCTTTGAACAGATAATTTTTCCTTTTGGATTGAAAATTCATATTTTTTGTTGAAAAATCATATTGCCTGGTCGTAAATTAAACTGTTTTCTAGAAAATTCGTCATTTTGACCTAAAAATTAAACGTTTTTTCGAACTTCTTGGTGAAATTTTCATTTTGTTATTGAAGACTCAGTACCCTAATTGAAAAATTATTTGATTAATCATTACTCGTTTCGACAGGAAATTTGTCCTTTTTGATTGAAAATTCATGGCTTTAGTTGAAAATAAATGATTTATTTTAACATTTAATTATATTATTAAAAATGTAACGATTTTGTTGTAGACAATTCATTTGGTTCTTTAAAAAATTGTTGTTTTTTTGTTGAAAATTTAATCATTTTTCGAAAATTTAGCTATTTCTTGAAAATTCATCTTTCAGGCAAAAACTTCTTCCTTTTGGATTGAAAAATATTCTTTTTTTGTTGAAAAACTTATATTTTCGTATTGAACATTCAACTGTTTTGTAGAAAATTGGCCATTTTCACCTAAAGATTTGACTTTTATGTCGATTAAAAATGAGTATTTTTTTCTTAAAAATTCAATTATTTCTAAAAAATGAAATTATTTGATTAAAAATGCAACTGTTTATGTTTGAATTTAAACCTTTTTGTTTCAAAATTCGAGTATGAAGTTAAAAATTCATTCCTTGTTGGTCAAAAATTCAATTATTTGCTTAAAAATTATGTTTTAATTTAAAAAGTCAACAATTTGATTAAAATCTTCTTTCTTTTGGTATAAAATTGTTTTTTGTTTGTTGATAATGCCACTGTTTTTTTGAAAATACATATCTTTTATTAAGAATTTATTTCTCGATTTTCTTGAAAATCCCCTTATTTCTCCTTTTTTTAGAGTATTTTGGATGCGAAGGCTTTTATCATTTATATTATTTTATATTTTTATCATATTGTATTATATTATATTTTTGTTTCTTAGCATAATTTTTTTGGGGCGACTAAAAAATCCTTTATAATAAAGTTACCGACATTTTTAAATTTCCGAATGAAAAATTTTTAAAAGAATAAAATTCCCAAATAATAAAATTCCCGAACTGAAAAATTTTCGAAAAATAAAATTCCCGAATAATAAAACTTCCGAATAATAAAATTCCCGAATTGAAAAATTTTCGAAAAAGAAGATTCCCGAATAATAAATTTTCCCTATCATAAAATTCCCGAAATGAAAACTTTTCGCAAAACAAAAACTCCCGAATAATAACATTCCCGAACAATAAAGCTCCTGAATAATAAAATTCGGGATTAATAAAACTTGCGAATAATAAAATACGCGAATAATAATATTTTCGAAAATAAAATTTCTGAATAGAAAAATTTTTAAAAAAGAAAATTCTCGAATAATAAAACTCCCAAATTGAAAAATTTTCGAACTGAAAAATTTTCGAAAGATAAAATTCCTGAATAATAAAACTTCCGAATAATAAAATTCCCGAATTGAAAAATTTTTGAAAAAGAAAATTCCCAAATAATAGAACTTCCCAATAATAAAATTCCCGAATGGGAAAATTTTCGTGAAATAAAATTCCCGAAAAATAACATTCCCGAATAATAAAATTCCGGATTAATAAAACTTGCAGATAATAAAATACCCGAATAATAATATTCACGAAAATAAAATTTCTGATTTGAAAAATGTTGGAGAAATAAAATTCCCGAATAATAAAATTCCCGAATTGAAAAATTTTCGAAAAAGAAAATTCCCGAATAATAGATTTTCCCCATCATAAAATTCCCGAAATGAAAACTTTTCGCAAAAGAAAATTTCCGAATAATAAAACTTCCCTATCATAAAATTCCCGAAATGAAAACTTTTCGCAAAATGAAATTCCCGAATAATAAAATTCCGGATTAATAAAACATTTTTGAATAATTAAATCCCTCAATAATAATATTCTCTGATAAGAAAATTCCCGAATAAGAAAATTAATCGAATTATAAAATCCACAAATGATAACAATCCTGAACCTAAATATGAGCGACAGAGAAATCCAAATAATAAAATTCCCGATTAATAAAACTTCCAAAATATTAAAATTCCAAAAAAATAAAATTTCCGAATAATAAAATGCCCGACAGTTTTTAAAATTACCGAATTTCAGAATTCTCGAATATAAACCATTAAATTGTTTTTATAAATAAAAAAATAAATGGTAATAATTTAATTAATTTTATAAATAAAATTTTTTTTAATAGTTTCAATTCGGAAATCTTCCACTTCGGATATTTTTCGGCAATTTTTTAACAGAAATTTTTTAATCCGATAAATTTATAAACTGCCGGGACTTAATTTATTCGGGAATTATTCAATTCGGAAATTTTTTGAGATTTTTCAGTCTCATTTTTTTAGATTGAACTCAGGTTTTTAATTTTTTTTAATGATTAATTCTTATTCAGATTCAAATTCTAGAAATAAGCGATAAATCTTTTTCTTAAAAATAAATAGTTTCTATCAATTCTTCTCTTTGAACCTGTTTTAACAACTATGTATAAAGAATGATTAATAGGGCAACATTGAAACCTGTAATAAAACTTGTATTTTGATAAGAAAAGTCTCGGGAATCCAAGTATAAAATCAATACTGAAATTGTTGATTAAAATTCATGTTTCTGTCAATGTGGCAACAGTTAACTTTATCCGGAAGCGTGAATCCAATATTTTTTAAATTAAAAGTCTGAATTTGAAAGTAAAATTACTCAATCTTGCTGTTTTTTTTCTCTTCTTATTAAATTTATTGTTTTATTAGTTCAATAATTTGGAAAATATTTTATCTTTTAAATAAAGTTTATTTAATTTGAATTTAATTTGATTCAATTTAAACAGAAAGAATACAATTCGAATTTAGTTCAATTTATTTGTAACAGCTAAGATTTACAATTCACTTTTTAGTGTTAATTTAAATGGCTAGAATAAAACTTTATTTCTTATAATTCAATTCTATTTTCTAAAATTCAAAATTAATTGCTGAAATTCAATTTTAGTTACTAGTATCCAATTTTGGCGGCTGTGTGATTCAATTTTAGATGCTAGAATTCAATTTCAGTTGTTATAATTCAATTTAAGTGGCTTTAATTCAATATTAGTTGCTAAAATTTAACTACGGTTTCTAAAATTGAATTTTATTTACGAGAATTCGATTTAAATGGTTGGAATTCAATTTAAATGGATAGAATTCAATTTAAATGGATAGAATTCAATTTAAATTGATAGGAATCAATTTAACTGGCTATAATTCAGTTTAATTGTCTAAAATTAAATTAAAATAGTTAAAATCCAATTTCAGTAGATAAAATTAAATTTAGGTTTCTTCAATTAAATTTTAGTTACCTAGAATAAACTTTAGTCGCTAGAATTTAATTTTATTTACTAGAGTTAAATTAGATTTTACTCGAATTCAATTCCCATTGCTAAAATTGAATTTGAATTGATAGAATTTAATTTAAATAGCTAAAATACAAATTAAGTTGCGATTATTTAATTTAAATAGTTAAAGTTTAATTAAAGTTACCCGAATTCAATTTCAGTTACTCGAATTTATGTTTAGTTACTATAATTCAACGTCAGTTACTAAAATTAAATTTTCGTTTCTATAATTATATTAATGGTTTGAATTCAATTTGAGTTGCTATAATTCAATTTGAATTGCTAAAATTAAATTAAAAGCTGAAATTAAATTTCAGTTATTCGAATTCATGTTCAGTTACTATAATTCAAGTTTAAGTGCTAGAATTAATTTTTGTTACTAGAATTTCAATTGTAGTTACTTCAATTCAAATATTGTTACTAGAATTCTATTTTAGAGACTTGTATTCAATTTTTTTGCTATGATTCAATTTATGTTTCGAAAATATAATTTTAGTTTCTTAACTTCAATTTGATTTGCTAGATTAAATTTTAGGTTCTTATAATTCAATTCACGTTTCTAAAATGTAATTGTACTTGCTAGCATTTAATTATAGTTACTAGAACTCAATTTTATTGGACTAAATTTAATTTTCGTTGCTCTAATTTAATTTCGACTGCTGGAATTGAATTCTAATTCATAGAATTCGATCTAAATGGATAGAATTCATTCCGAATTGCTATCATTCAATTTGAATCGCAAAATTTCAATTAAAGCTGAAATTCAATTTCAATTACCCTAATTAATATTTATTTGCTATAATTAAACTGTAGTTTGCTAAGATTAAATTAATAAATTTTAGTTACTAGAATTTCTATTTTATTTACGTCAATTCAATTTTTGTTGCTGTGATTTAATTTCGGTTTGCAAAATTCAATTTTAGTTCCTAAAATTTAATTCAAACTTCTGACTTCACTCATGTACGTAATTTTTTTCAAATCGGTTACGGGAATTCATGTTTAGTTACTATAATTCAACTTCAATTGCTAGAATTAAATTTTAGTTACTTCAATTCAATTTTAGTTACTAGAATTCTATTTTAGCAGCTATAACTGTATTATTGTTGCTATGATTCAATTTAGGTTTTTAAAATCCCATTTTAATTGCTCAAATTAAATTTGATTTGCTAGAATTAAATTTTAGTTTTTATAAATTAACTTGAGTTACTAGAGTTCAGCTTCACTCAATAGAATCCAATTTTAGTTTATAGAATTCAATTTCAATTGCTAGAATAGAATTTCGATTGGTGGAATTCATTATTATTTTCTATAATTCAGTTTTAATTGCTAGAATTTACTCTTAAGCGTTATAGAATTATTTTTCAATTTTTATTTTCAATAATGATTGAATAGAGAGTGATAAATTGGAATATCAGAGTTGCAAATAAAAGAAGAATAAACTCGCTTCGAAACAAGGTAAGGTCTGATGGACACCCATCCAACTTTTGCTATCGTTTGCTATCTCGTTGGTAAGACTCGAATCGATCCACGAGGATACTATCGTAACAGGAACTCAGATCTCGAGAAACCCTCGATAACGACTGGCGCTCGTTAATTTTTCTTCTCGCATCGATGAGTGAAAGATCCCATCTTGCAGTTCCTCAAGATCTTCCTTCTTCTTTCCCTCCCGAGATAGGCATTCGAATTTATTCCCTTCTGCTATAGTGATTATACCCTGGCGATATCGATGCCAGTCGTAGGCGTATTTATTGCACGCACGTTTTTTGATGTTTCCCTTAACAAGCATCACAAGTTTAATAAAACAAAAATCAAACTCATGGGAAGTTAAAAAAAAAAACCCTTGATTGTTAGAGTACAATGTTAATTAGGAGGACTTAATTTTATTGGTTAAAAATCAATTTTAGTGGTTATAACTAACCGTTAGTTGCTAGAATTCATAGTTAGCTTTTTGAATTCAATTACAGTTGTTACAATTCAATTTTAGCAGTTAAAATTCAATTCAAATTGATATAATTACATTTTAGTTGCTGCATTTAAAGTTTTAGTGGCTGGAATTATATGAAGTTGCTAAAATACAATTTTAGTCATTATAATTTAATATCAATTGATAGAATGCAATTGTATTTACCGGATTCCATTTTTAGTTGCTAGAATTCAATTACAGTTGCTAGAACTCAATTGTAGTTGTTATAATTCAATTTTAGTGGCGAAAAATCTATTTTACTCGTTAGAATACAATTTTAGTCGCCAGAATGTAATTTTAGCTACCATAATTTATTTTAAGTTGCTCTAATTAAATTTTAGTGGTTAAAAAACAATTTAAGTACTTAGAATTTGATTTTAATTGATAGTATTTAATTTCAGTTGCTAAATTTAAGGTTTTAGTGAGTGAAATTAATGTAGTTGCGGGAATTCAATTTTAGTTATTATAATTGAATTGCAATTGTAAGACTTTAATTGTATTTATTGGAATTAATTTTTAGTTGCTATAATTAAATATTAGCTTTTAGAATTCAATTTTAGTTGCTACAATTGAATTTCAGTACTTAGAATTCGATTTCAATTGATAGTTATAATTTTAGTTGACACATTTAAAGTTTTAGTTGCTAGAATTAATTGCAGTTATTGGAATTTCATTTTAGTTAATATAATTAATGTTAAGTAGCTGAAATTCAATGCAAATGGCTGTAATTCAATTTAAGATGCTAGAATTCAATTTTAGTTATTTTAATTCAATATCAATTGTTAGAATGCAATTGTATTTACCGGATTCCATTCTTAGTTGCTAGAATTAAATTTCATTTGCTAGAACTCAATTTTAGTTGGTAAAATTCAATTTTGGCTACATAAAAATCAATTTTAATCGCTAGAATTTAATGGGTGGAGTTTTAATGGGTGGATTTAATTTAGTTGTTGGAATTCAATTTTAGTCATTATAATTGAATTGCAATTGTTAAGCTGTAATTGTATTTACTGGAATTAATTTTTAGTTGCTACACTTCAATTTTAGTCACCAAAAATCAATTTTAGTTGCTATAATTGAATGTTAGCTTCTAGAATTCAATTTCAGTTTCTACAATTGAATTTAAATACCTACTTAGGATTTGATTTCAATTGATAGATATAATTTTAGTTGACACGTTTAAAGTTTTAGTTGCTAGAATGAACTGTATTGGCTGGAATTTAATTTGAGTTAATGTAATTAAAATTCAGTGGCTGAAATTCAATGTAAATGGCTTTAATTTAATTTAAGATGCTAGAATTCAATTTAAATGACTAGGATTTAATTTTAGTTACTCGAACTCATGGTTAATTGCTATAATTGATCTTAAGCCACTAAAATTAAATTTTAGTTCGATTTTAATTTTAGCGAATTTAATTCAATATTTGTTGTTATAGTTCAATTTTAATTGCTATAATTCACTTTAATTGACAAGAGTTTAGTTTTAATTACTCGAATTCATGTTCAGTAACTATAATTTAACTATAGTTCCTAAAATTAAATGTTATTTACTAGAATTAAATTGTATTTGACTATAATTCAGTTTTGGTCGCTATAATTCAATTTAAATGTCTAGAATTCAATTCTATTCGCTAGAATTCCATTTTAGATATTATAATTCAATATCATTTTTCAGATTCCATTTCTGGTTGCTATAGTTCATTTTCAGTCGCTAGAACTCAATTTTAGTTGGTAGATGTCAATTTTAGTTGCTAAAAATCCATTTTAGTCGCTAGAATACAATTTTATTTGCTAGAATTTAATGTCAGCTACTAAAATTTATTTTAACTTGCTCTAATTAAATTTCAGTGACCAACAAACAATTTTATTACTTAGAATTCAATTTCAATCGATAGTATTTACTTTCAGTTGCTACATTTAAGGTTTTATTGGGTGGAATTAATGTAATCGCTGGAATTCAATTTTAGTTATTATAATTGAATTGCAATTGTTAGAATTTAATTGTATTTACTCGAATTAATTTTTAGTTGCTGTAATTCAATTTTAGTACTTAGATTTCGATTGCAATTGATAGCTATAATTTTAGCTGCTACATTTAAAGTTTTAGTTGCTAGAATTAATTGTAGTTGCCGGAATATAATTGTAGCTAATGTAGGTAAAATTAAGTGGCTAAAATTGAATTTAAATGGCTTTCATTCAATTTAACATGCCAGAATTCATGCTTAGTAACTATAATTGAACTATAGTTCCTAAAATTTAATGTTAGTTGCTGGAATTCAATTTCAGTGGATACAATTCAATTTTAATTTTTATAATTCAGTTAAATCGATAGGATTCAATTTAGGGTTTTAAAACTCAATTTTAATTGCTTAAATTTAATTTGAGTTACTATAATTCAATTTTAGGTATTGAAATTGAATTAAGGTTTCTAAAATTTAGTTCAAGTTGCTTAAATTCAATTTTAGTTACTAGAATTCAATTGCTGCTGCTAGAACTAAATTTAAGGTATTAGAATTCAATTTCCGTTACTAGAATGAAATGTCAATGACTTGAATTCAACTTTAGTTGATGTAATTCAATTTAAATGAATCAAATTTAGTTAAAATTGCTAAAATTTAATTTCAGTTACTCTTATTCAATTTTGGCCGCTTTCTTTAATTTTACTTACTAAAATTCAACTTAGGTAGATCGAAACAAGTTTCAGTTGCCAGAATACAATTTTAGATGCAAGAATTCAATTTAGATTTGCCGGAATTCAATTTAACCCTCAAACGGTACACTCCAACCCAGCTTACGTAAACGGTAAACTGGTGCGTATACTGGTTTGTTTGCAATATTAATATTAATTATTTAATATATTTAGCTTATAATAAACAACTAGAATATATCACAAATATTAAACATATACATGTTTAATATATGTGGGGGTAATCCACTGCAACTGTATTTATGTCAATGCCAACAAAATGAAAAAACTTCGGGTGCGAATTCACACCAGTGTACCGTTTGAGGGTTAAATGGCTAGAATTGAACAGGCGTGTTGTATACTAATAAATAATAAGTGTTCTCCTTCGCTTCAATTTATTATTCAGTATTATTTCAATTCCACAAAGAAGAATTAAAAAAAAAAGAAGAAGAATTCTAAACATTGCTCATTTTTGTTGCAGGATGGCTCAACCAGGAACGATGACAGAATCCTAGCAACCTGTCTGAGTCTCTGTAGATCTACAAAGGATCAAATAACTTCAGGTAAGTCTTTTAGGATGACCCTAATATCATTCATGGTGGCAATTTGACTTGAAACCCTAAAAAATGTTGGAATTTTTTTTTAATCACAAAACTAGCCCTTGAAAATCCTGGAAATGACCTGGAATTTAACTAGAGAATCTTCGAAAGTGGAAGGACACCACAAATCCTCCCCTAGTTTGAACATATGAGTAGAAGTAGCAGAGAAAAACTTCGGGAAAAAATATAAGTCCCCTTTTACCCTATTTCTCTAAAAATCACATATGATCCCTATTTTAGAGTTTTGTCAATTTTTTCCCAATTTTTTTTTAAAGCTGCGATTTATTATATTTTCTTTAATTTCTCACGGTTGGATTCTTAACAGTTGAAATTTCAATTTTAGGTTTTCTTCCATTTTTAGTGTTTGAAAATTCATGAAAATTGATAATTTTATTATTAACTGTTAAAAATCTAAGGAACTTGTTAATTTAATTTTCAACAGTTGAATCACATCTTTTAGTAAAAAAAATTATCCATGAGTTTTAAATTTCACTTGATACTACATGATATGCTACTTATTAATAATATATTTATCGTCTTTAAAATGTCTATAATTTTAATTTAAAATTAAATTTTTGAATTTGAAATTCTAAAATCAAATTTAAAATTAATTTTTGGAGGTTTTGAATTTTTATTTTCACATTATTGTAGTTTCAAATATAAATATTTAAAATTTGTGCACCATTTCACTATTAAATATTTCAAAATTTCATATTAAAAGCTTTGATAGTCAGTGTGGAATTGAATAATTTTTTATGTAAATATAAAGCAATTTCGAATTGAAAAGCATAAAATTTTCCAATTTTAATTAATGCAATCACATCATAGCAATATTGCTTAGTATTATTTATCTTAATTTTTATTTCTCAAAGAAAGATTCGAAAATTGTTCGATTTTTTGAGGGAAGATTTGAAATTAAAAAGTTAAAAATCAAGTTTACCATAAAAAAAATGAAAATTAAACTATCTGAAATTAATACATCAATAAATGGATAATTTCGGTTATTTTAAGTGGTTACAATTTCAGAGCTCTGAATTTTTATGATGAACGCTACATTTATAATTTTTCCCTTTCATAGGTTTTAATTTTGCAATCAAAATTGAATTGGCTGAATTTTGAAAAGTATTATTAGCAATTTAAAAATTATTCATTTTTGAGTGATTTAAATATACCTTAAATAATTACAATTTTTAAGGGTTTGAGTAGAAAAAAGTTTAAATATCGCCATTTTTGGTGACTAAAGTTCTTTTTCAGTTTTAAATGAAGTTCGCATTCGTTTAAGTTTCAACGTTCCGGAGTAGAAATTTTTTCATTTTTAACGTTTGCTATTTTAAGTGACTATTTATTTTCATATTTTACTTAGAATAATTCAATTCATTTTTTCATTTTAGAAAAATGTATTTGGCTTTGAACTGAAAATAGTTCAAATTCGATTCTTAAGATATTTTATTTTTAACGTTTTGACATTCTCCTATTTGAAAAATTTCATCTAAAATCATGCTATTTTCGTGATTCTCCAAATCAAATGAAAATTGTTTAATTTTTAGCGCTTGGACTCAGAAATTGTAGAATTCATCTCTTTTTTTCTAATTTAATTGTCCAAAATCGTTCATATATTTTTTTATATGCAGACGCTTGCAATTTGAAATTATTAATTATTGTTTCAAAAATATTTAAAACCTTATATTAAAAAATTGGGTTAATAATGGATTTTTAAATTTACATATTTTCATGTTAGTAAATAGAAATTCCGAGACATGACGCGCGATTTGCGTGCGTGCATTTACTGCTAGTATGCTATAATCCTTCTTTATTATATGATTTAAACTCAATCAACATCTTGCAAAAAGGTTTGCTGATATTTATCGACTTCCGCAACTGATAATATGTGTCAAAAAACTGCGGGCACCGCAAAGACAGTTTATGGTTTTATAAACCGCGAGAAATCTCGAATATTTACCGGAAGAAAGGCGGGAGACGAAAATTTTAAAAATAATGGCCGCCCTGGTTGGGATTGTGTGGGAAATGAGGGGAGTGTTCGCAGGGGTGGGGATGATGAAGAAATAAGGGAGGGGGTAATAGGGGAAGTCAGGGAATTGGCATTACAGAAAGAAAAAGGAAATATTGGGTGGAGAAATGAGGAGAGGAGAAATAGTGTAAATGATGGGAGGGAAAATGAGTGAAGCGGAAGTAGGTAATATTGGGGACATACGGTGTGTGGAAGTGAGATAAAAGAGGGGAAATGAAGTGAGAGGTAGTAGCGGAAGTTGGCATGAAGTAGGGAAAAATTAGTGTTAAAGAAGAGAGGGGAAATGAGATAAGGAATAGTAGTTAAAGTTGGGATGAAGTAGGCAAATGAAGAGAGGTGAATCAGGGAAAGTGAGGTGAGGGGCATCGTAGGAACAGAGGGATAATGAGGGGTTTGTAAGTAAGGGAAATGAGTGGAGGTAAATATGGTAAGCGAGGGCAAATTTTCGTTGTGGCCGTAAGAGTAGTGAAGGAAAATAAGGGGTGAGAAAATAAAGGGAGTGAGGTTAAATAAGAGAGAGGAAGTTGGCGAAATTAGGAGACGGAAAATAAAGGACAATTGTTGTAGGTGATTAGAGGAAATGATGGGTAGGGAAGCAAGGGAGATATTTACGGGGACGCATAGGGAAATTAGAGGTTTTTAAAAATAGGGGAAGTGAGAGAAATATAGGGTTGGGAAAGTAGGGAAAATAAGCGGAAGGGGATAGATTGAGTGAGGGTAAATTAGGGAGTGAAAGTAGAAGAGAAGGGAAAGGAAAATGAGGGGAAATGGCGAGTAGAGATTAATGGAGGTAGAGAAATGAAAATAAGGTGAATGGGTGAGGGGAAGTAGGAGAAATTAGGGTATGGAAAAGAGGGTAAGTGTTGAATGGTGATTAGGGGAAGTGAGGGGATTAATTGAAGGGGAAGCAGGGTGTCCACTTGACCTGGAAAACCTGGAATTGTCAGGGATTTTTTTTTGAAAGTGCGGGAATTTTGTCGAGACCGTAAATAATTTTTTTTTTTAACTGCAATATAAAATTGAATCACAATGATTCTTCATTCGTGGAAGAAGCTTTATGTTACTGTATTAAACTCTTGTTAAAAATTATTTTTTTATTTATTAATTTTTTTTAATGAAAATTAAAATATTCTGTTTTTGGTTGCAAATTGAATGGTTATAGTTTTATTCATAAAAAGTTCTATACAAAAATCGAATATTCCATTTTTAAGCGCACGATTCGAATTTGCACACTCAGCGGGCAGATTTTAATAGAAAATTCGACTTTTTTGATAGAAATGAATCTTTTGGTTTGACAATGAATCTTTTTATTAAAAATTCAGTGATTTTAGTTAAAGACTCGTAATTTTAGCTGACGATTCATCACTTGGTTTGAAAATGTAACTTTTTTTTGAAAATTATTTTTTTTTTGTTTAAAATTTAATTTTATCCTGGTAAGTGCAACTATTACAATTGAAAATTAAATCATTTTCGTTGAAAATTAATCTCTTTGGTTAAACATCAATTTTTTTAACTAAAAATGTAACTATTTAATTGTGGCTTTTAGGTTGCAAATTCATATATTTTCTTGACAATTCGTGGTCTTTGGTATAAATTAATCTTCTTGGCTGAAAAATTAGCTTTATCGTTGAAAATTTAACTGTTTCAGTTAAAGAAACTGCAGTTTTAACTTTTATCATTATTATTTCAATAACAATATTTTCCAAACTGTAAATTTAGGTAGTTCATTTTTGGTGAAAATTTGATCTTTTTTTAGCTCGAAATGCAACTATTTTATTAAAAATTTGTCTTTTTTTAGCTGAAAATTTAACTATATCGTTAAAAATTCATGCATTTCATTGAAAAATCTTTTTTTCTTGTTAGAAAATTCAGCTATTTATTTCAAAATTCAATTCCATCTATTCTTGTAGAAACCCAAGTTTTTACAATACAGTGCCCATATTGATGTGATCTAAATATGCACTGAATTTTAAATGTGAGAAGATACATTAAAAACTTGTTTGTAATGTTATTTAAAAATTTGTTTGGAATATTATTCAAATTTATGGACTTTACAGAAAAATTCAAAGAATAATTAATTATATTTTTAATATTATTTAATCAGTTGATCGTGCTAATATATTTAAGAATATCTTGTAATATTATCAGTCAATTCTTTCTAATTTAAGCATTATCTATAATAAAATCGTAAAACTGTATCCTGTGAGTCTATTGTTTAAAAAAATGATAAATCTTTGAATAGGTTCATACCATGAAAAATTGAACCTGGAAAAAATTTGGGATACCTAGAAAAAACCTGGAATTGTCAGGGCATTTTTTTCCATGAAATAAGGGAGGAGAGGTAGGGGTGATTAGGAGAGGGAAAATCAGAGGACATGGTGATGGTTGATTAGAGGTGTGGTACTAAGGGAAATTGGGTAAACATAGAAAGTGGTGGGGGGGGAGGTGATCGGCTGAAAAATATTGGAAGTGAGGGAAATTTTGGTTTGGGGTGGTAAGGGAAGTGAAGGAATAGTAGGAAGAGAATAGAGGAAATAAGGGAAAATAAGAAAGGGAAAGTAGGGAACTTCGGGGAGGGAAAGTGAGGGTACATGGTGATGAGTGATTAGGGAAAGTGAGGGATAGGGAAACAATGAAAATGGGAGAGGGAAAGTGGGGACGGGGTAGTTAGATGTTAAAAAATGTAAAGAGTTAAGGAAAAGAAGGGTGGGAAGTAGGGGGAGTGGAGGAAGTAGATGAAGTTATGGTAAAGTATAGGGAGAGGGAAATTAGGGGAAAGTGATAGATAAAGTGAGGGTAAATGAGAGAAGGAAATAAGAGAAGGGATAATGAGGTCAATGGGGGG
>NC_046657.1:73235930-73256791 GCF_010883055.1 Belonocnema kinseyi | reverse complement strand
GAGGGTGGGGCGATAGGGGCAATTAGGGGAGCGGAAGTGTGAGGAGGAATTAGGGATGTTAAAATAGGGGGAGTGGGGAAAATGACGGCTTGGGAAGTAGAGTCTACGAGGCTCTGTTTCGTAGGCGCACGACTCATACTTTCACTGCAATATGCTACTCTTTCACGATTTCGCATTCCAGATTTTTTTTACTTTTGTCCAAGTCTCCAATTAATAATCTCCACCCCATAAAACATTTTTTTTTCAATTCTGTTCTCAGAAGAGGGACAACCGAGACGATTGAGGAGGGACGTGGTTCTGCTCACCGAGGACAGAAATTTGAGGGTAAAGGCCCTAGCTAGGGACGTACCGGTAAGGGAAGTGCCAGATTTTGTACAATGGGCCGGGCTCGGTTGAATCTGAATACTATGAATCAATCTTTATCTATACAAGCACATCTTGTCGCTCGCCACGTTCGATTGGAGAACCGAATGAACGGATTTTATCTTCCGGCGATGACAAATCGACAAAATGTCTTTTCCCGCGAAAGTCAACAAGTGATCAGGTCGATTGTAGATCGGCAAAGAAGGTCCGAAATTAAAAGGTAACACAAGCGATTGAAGATCGATTCGCAGCCCATCTTTCTCTCAGCTTATCCTTCATAATTTACTTATGGAGTGTTCCAAAGGAGGATAAGATGTGAGAAAAATTGTTGGGTCGGAGGAAACAAACAAAAACAAACAAAAAAATAGTAAAACTCGAGTCAAGTTTGTACAGAGGACGTTCAGAAGGTGTTTGATAGAGTAGATCGAATTTTATGCAACAAGATTCCTTTTATGGTTGAGACCATCTATTGTGGTCGCATTATTGTATAGTCTTTAATCGTGTTTATAATGATACTTTTGTAATATTTTTTGAGATAGTATATCGCAATCGCTTATTAAAAGTGATAGAACACAATTCTTTCTTCCTTTGGAAGCTGAAGATGTGGATCGTTAGTTGTTTTAAATTCTTGTATATCTATTAGAATATTGTAATGTGTAAGAGAAGCGAGCGACTTTAGCGAAGATCACTGATTGTGAGTAGAATCGATAGGAATTTTCTTTTCTAGCCTTAATTATAGTTTTTAGTCTATCCTTTTTTAATTGCACTTTAGCGACACTTTTTTTAATAAAAGTCTTATCATGATTTCTATCTGCAAGTGTTTTTGCTCCAGATTGGATTAGATTTTTCCTCGTGTTTAAGAAAATGATAGTAGACAAATCGTTACATTCGAAAAAATATTTAGTTGAATCGACTAGTTGAGCAAAGCTAAACAAACGATTTTGTTGAGTGAACACATTTTTTTCTGAGTGTAGCAGCGGTAAAATGAAAATTTGTCAATTTTGGCTCAAATTGTTAAGAAAGTAAGAAAATTTTTGTATGTGTATTTCTTGTTATATCAAAAAAAATTTTAGGATCAAGGTCCAACATGTTTTAAAATTTAAAAGAATGCTGATTTTTTTCTTTAGTATTTTTCAAAGTACAGAACAAAATTTAAAAGTTGAAAACTGACTTCATCTAGACCTCCTTCTCCTCCTCCTCCTCCTCCTCCTCCTCCTCCTCTTTCTTCACTTCTCCACTTTTCCATTTTTTTTTCTGAAAATCGAATTAATTTTTCATCTAAAAAAATCGAGATTCGGAAAATATTAAAAAATAAAGTAATTCCTTTCAAAGAGTTCTAGGGAAAGTGCCTTTCTTATTTTTCAATATTTAGCGTTAAAAATTGTACAAAAAAAACTTTTAAACCAATCAGGCATTTATAAAAACCATTAAGATAATTAACTTTTTATTGTTGATCTCAAATTGTTTGACATAGTTTCCAAATCAACGAGAAAAAAGATTTTAAAATTAATCAAATTTGGACCTCCTCATCCTCCTCCTTCACTTTTCTACATTAATCGTAAAAAAAGTTAAAATTTAACAAAATAGCGAATTTTTTTTATAAAATCGAATTCTTTTTTCATTAAAAAAATACGAGATACGGAACATTAAAAGACAAAGTAATTCCTTTTAAAGAGTTCTAGAAAAAGTACCTTTCTTGTTTTTCAATATTTTGCATATAAAATTTCACAAAAAAATCACTTTTAAACCCGTTAGGCATTTATAAAGACATTTAAGACAATTAAATTTTTATTGTTGATCCTGAATTGCTTGTGGTTGTTTCAAAATCCACGGAAAAAGTATTTAAAAATTAAAAAATCTGAACCTCCATTCCTCCATATTTGGCGCAAAAAAGTACTTTTTTTAATCCATTACTTCCAAAATGATTAAAACAATTTCCTTTTTCTTTTAAATGCTGAACGATCGGTTTCACATTGTTTCGAAAATCGTGAAAAAATACTAAAAAGTTAAAATTTAACACAATGGCGACTTTTTTCTGAAAATAAAAATACGCAAAACATCCAAAAACAAAGTCGTTCTTTTCAAAGAGTTTTATAAAAAGTTCCTTTCTAATTTTTCAATATTTTGCACTCCAAATTTTACAAAGAAGCGTCTTTAACCAAATTCAAAAATTTTCGAATTAATTAAGATAATTAAATTTGTCTTGCAGATCCTCATGAAGGCTTCCTAATTGTGTTTCAAATTGTATCCAAAGGTTCATTTCTTTTTAAAAAACTGAGATAATTCACTTTTTTTCAAATTTCGCTATTAAAATAAATATTAAAAAGTGAAAATTACCATTATGACTACTGTTTCGGAAAATGAATAATATTCGATCTCTTTTAAAATTTACGAAATAAAAAAAAGCAACATTTTTTCTTCCATTTTTCGATATTTTGCATCAAACAAATTTCTAAAAAAGCGGTTAGTTTCCTAAATTCGATATTTTCTTAAATAATTTACATAAAAACGGGCGACTGTTTTTCGGAGGAAAAAATGTAAGTAAATAAAATGTTAATTAATTTAAAAAAATGTCTTTTCCTGAAATTTTCGAAATATGAAAAAAGTATAAAAACAAAATTCGACCTTTCAAAGAATTCTACAAAATTTCTTCCACTTTTTGATATTTTGCAGCAAAATATTTTGGAAAAAATCTTATTTTTAGAAATATTCAAATGCCAGATTTTTTTAAAAAGCTTTCTTTTCATTTGAAATAAGTGGCACCCGGTCCCAAAATTTTTGTCAAGTACCATTTCTACTGTAGGTTAAATTAAGACCTAATCCTTTTTGAATTTATCTTGAAGTAAAAAATCGTCAATGTTGATCTTTTCTTTACATGTTACGAAAAATAAGTGAAACATCTCTTTTTCTGGATTCTGAATTCATTTCTACCTAAATCTAGGTAGAAGAGACATTTTTTTAGATAAAAATCTGTTGTTTTAATTAATTTTTGTACAGTCTTGATGATTAATTAACAGCGAAAAAGATTTGAAATCAATTTTAATTGTGATTGGATAATTGATCTTGAGAATAAAAATGATATTTTTTATTAGCGTCAATGAAGTAGCAGATACGAAATACGTGTAAAAAATAAGCGCTTAAACACGAGCGTACTTTGTATTTTTCTTACGCATAAAAATTTACAATATTGAGCACCGCCTTTCTTAGAATTGAAAGTAAGGGCTGCATCAAGATAGCTAAGCTGATTAATTCTGGTCAGAAGTGTTCTCGCAATTTTTCTAAACACATTCACTAAATTTTTAGTAGACTCATGGTTAGTATTTTAATCAAAATCGACGTATCGGTCATCACCGACGTAACTTTTCAACCCCAATTTTTGCTGCACGTAGAAAACAAAATTTGCTTTCGTCTATCCTTAATTTATGACTGTAAGGTAATTTTCAGATAGTTTTATTTTTCCTCGATGCGATTAAAACTGAACTGTTAAGAAAAGTGTGCGCAAACATTCCGATTGCGTTGTAAATAATTTCTCCAAGTAGTACTTAAAGCAGCTTTACATTTATTATTTTTGACTCTGAGGAAATCTGTACTTATTGAGTAGATCCGAAGTAGGGACTAACAGGAGTGGACGAGGATGAGAAAGCGTAGAACTTGGAAATCCTTCCCTTTTCCTTGGAAAAATTTCTTAATTTTATTAATCCACTGCCAGATTTGTATGTATCCACAGACTTATTTTCTCAAGTCTTTTAGAATAATCTTATGTGAAATAAACGGAGCTGCCGATTGAGTTTTGCCAGAAAATTTTCTTCTTTTTCCCAGGTTTTCCTTTGTGGCTCAGCAAATGTAACTTGCAATAAAGTTCAACATAATTCTACATTTTGCAATTTTTTTATTCTTCCTGCAAACTAAAGGGGCGCAGAAAAAGTATGCGCAAGCGTGGGAACTGCGCCTGCGTTAGTGGATCACCGCGCCTGCGCAATAGAAACACGGCGCCTGCGCAATGAGATCACTGCGCAGAAATCTTATTTTTTCAAATTCGAATTATGGGAGGTGTGTGCACGAAAATTTCAGCAATTTCCCATTCATTTTTGGAATACTTTAGTTATTAGGCACACGCTCAGAGTTGCTGATGCTGGGATCGCGGGTCGGCTGTCCTGGCGGGTCATTGAGAAGGTAAGTAAGTACCTTCAAGGAAAGAGTACTGCCCGTTGGGAACCGTTACAATGCCTTACTTGTATCATTGCTCGTTTCTTCTTGCATTTTAGCAACCAATTTCTCGCAACAAGTTCTAATCGACTCGGAACTCAGTAAACTGATTGTACATGTATCTGTAAAACCCTGCTCATAACTGCTGGGCGAAATTGATTTGAGTAGAGAATTGATTTTAATCAACTACATACATTAATGTAGCGACTACCGTTTGCTGATAGATATTTAGAAAAATGTATACTGAAACAAAAATGTGCATCAAATCAAGTTGGCTAATTTACTTGGCTAATTTTACTTGAAAGAAGCAAGTATTTTCTTTTTACAAGAGACCGATTTTCTTGCATCATGAAAATAATGTAATCAGGACAACTATTTGAATCAAGAATGTATTTACTACAAGCAAAAAATTATTGAGTTAATTTGTTCCATTATAGTTGGTTCTCTTTGTCGCTAATACATTCTGTTCGCAGCATGAAGTTGGTCCGTAGTGAAAACTCTTTTCCATTATTTTATTTTGAGATACAATTATTTTGAAATTCAATAATATTTATAAAATTCAAAACATTGGTGCACATAATCCATTTTAATTATGCAAATGTAGATAGGAATTTGCAATTTTGACAAACTACTAACTTTAGGCTGACACATAAATCACTCATAAAATATATATATTTTTTAAATTATACGTTTATTGCGTCGATAAGTTTTTGGTGGTACGAATTTAAATTTGTTAAATAGATGTGAGAAGTGTTTTTAATTTTGAAATAATTATGTAAGACTCAAAAGTCATTTCATTCCTAAAATTATTCAAAGGTTATAAATTTATACTGCGTCTATAATTTTGTTCGCTGATTATTTGAATTTATAAATCTACTTAAAGTTCAAGCATTTAGAATTTTTTTAACATTGAAACATTTTTGTGAATAGGAAAATGACTGGGAATTTTTTCCCTCGAATAAAAACGTCCAGTCTAAAATTATTTTTGTGTAGTGTTCAAAGTAACAAAAAATCATCCGAATTTAAAAATAATAATAAATGTTCCTGCTAAATACAGGAATTCTTTCTTTAATAAAGAAATATTACTTTTTTTGATTCGGCAAAAATTAAAAAAAAAAAAAAGAACAATTACTTAATATTTAGAAATATTTAACAGTTCATTTAAAATCAATATTTATAAATTAAATGTTCAAAACCAAGCAAAAAAAAACCTTCAAAGGCTTTGTAAGAATAAAAAACATTTTCTCGAAAAATTGAAAATGATTTTTTATTTGAAAAAATTAATTTTAAAATAATATTTATAAATACTTAGATTTACAAAATCATCAGAAACGAATGTGAAAGATTTTAAGGAAATTTTTTCGATTTGGCAGGATCTAAGAAAAATGTTTAGGAAAAATTTGAATAATTTTTAAATATGTTTAGAAGTTTTGAAAAAATAAACAAAATAATTAAAACTTGAAAAAATGTCAAACAACATGTCAATGTCTCAAGATTTTGAAGCATTTCAGGATTTTTAAACTATTTGAAATAAAAATAACTTTTAGTGAAAGAAGTGTTCAGTTTATAAAAAATTGTAATCGTTCAATTTTTTATGTTTCTACCTTAAAATTGTTTAAAATGATATAATTTCGAAGTTTTTTAAATGCACACGTGCAAATTATTTAGCAGTTGAATACAATGTTTTTGAATTAAGAAACTTTTAAACTTCAGCTTCAAAAGTTTAAAATTCAAGAGTTTTACTTTGAGTGCTTTAATTTGCAGCTCAGTTTTTATTACTTCAAATGGAAAAATTTTTGGCTTTAGAATTTGAATATTTTTATTTAATTAGCCGTAAAAAATATTTTCGAACCGGGAAATAACCGGAAATTTTTTTCTTTGATAAAAAAGGCCACCCTGATTTTTTGCATAATCAAGACAAATATAGCCTCACATGTCTCATTTTCCCTATACATATATGTGTATTTCATTCCTCTTCACATTTTACAAAAATAAAGGCAAAGCCTAACATGTCGAAATATATTGCAATTTTGAAGAACTAGTGGAAATTTCTACAATAAGAGATGAATTTTGAAACCAAAAAGAGAAATTTTTAATTAGAAACATGGCTTCTACCATAAAAGATCAATTTTTTATGCAAAATTATGAATATTTAACAAAAAAAGGCGAATTTATGAAATAAAATAATGCACACTTAAACAAAATAGTTACATTTTTCAATAAAATAATTGAATTTTAAACCTACAAAGATGAATTTTCAGTCAAATGATTGACTTTTCAAACAAAACAGATTAATCTTCAGCCAAAAAAGTTAGATTGTCAATAAAATAACTGAATTTTAAAAACAAAAAGACGCATTGTTTAAAAAACAGATTTAAAAGATAACTTTTTTATATGAAAAACAAATAATTTTCTTTCCAAAAAGACATTTCAAAAGAATACATGAATTGTATACAAAAAGAAAAACAAAACTTTCTACAAAAAAAAAAAAAATTTCGACAAAATAAAAGGATTTTTAACTACATCGTTGCAAAAAGATGAATTTTCAACTAAAAATATCAACTGCTTAACAAAAATTGAAGAAACACTTCCAGTTTAAAAAAATTAGGACTTCACTAATAAAATCGAATTTTCAACAAAGTTGATACGTTTTTTAACTAAAGCGATGAATTTAAAACTAAAATAAAGAATCTTTAAAGAAAATTGATTTAAAAAAAAGTATTTCTACTTTCAACCATGTAGTTAAATTTTCAATAAAAAATATGAATTCTCAACGAGAAATGTAATTGTTGATATTTTAAACAAGAGAAATTTATTGAATTAATAATAATAGTTAATTTAAATAAAAAACAGTTAAATTTTCTACCATAAAGGTGAATCCTCAGTCAAGAAAAATAATTGGCAACAAATTAGTTCAACTTTAACCAATTATTTGAATTTTTGACAAAAAGATAACTTTTTAACAATATAGTTGTACCTTCAACAAAATAATTACATATTCAACCAAATAGTATAATGTTTAACCAAGGATATGAATCCTGAACCAAAAATACTTTTAAAAAAAGAGTAATTAAACTAAACCTTTTTTTCCTATAGTATTCTATTAATTTACTTCGAATTTAAGCAAAAAAAACACGAGAAAAAGTGTCGCGTTTGATGAAAAAGGTTGAAGGGGTGAAATGGAGGGGGGGGGGGGCTCTTAAAAAAAGCGTGACGTAATACTTGAACGACCCCTTTATCGACAGGCCCCTAGGATTAATCGATTCTCTACTCTAATCGATTCTAATCAACCACATTAATGCAGCGACTACCGTTTGCGGATAGATGCTTCTAGAAACGTATATGTCTAATGCATACATCATCGTTAAGGTTCGAGTCAACGGCACGACAATGCTTATAAATAGTGGACGAGGTATTACCTAACTCGTCGAGATTGAATCTCGAGAAAGAGAGAGGGAGAGAGAGAGAGAGAGAGAGAGCGCAAGAGGGGTAAGTGAGAGAGGCAAAGAGAGAGAAGACTTCCTACCCAGATTACGATCTGCGGACGAGTATCCTCTTTAAAACGACGAGGTCACCATTTCTATATACATTGACCATTATGCGATTCCTTGAATTCAGCCGGAAATTTATTGGTGTCCTACTCGTTTTATGCCGATTACTTTGTAACTGCATCTTCGTGCCGCTGCAGCCGACTAGAAACATGTGCCTTACTAACTGACCCACCGACGCGACGCCGTTACCCGTGTTCATGAAGTTGGTACTTCATCCATACTGACTTTCAAACAACAAAAATAGTAAGTGACTGTTGGAAGTAGTAAGGCAGCGCTAAAAGTTTTAAGCAACCTTTTAAAGTAGTAAAGGGCCCTTAAGAGCAATGAGTGGCCGTTAAAAGTAGTAAGGGACCTTTGAAAGTAGTCAGGAATTTTTATAAATAGTAAGGGACCGTTAAAAGTAGTGTGGGGCCGTTGAAAGTCGTAAGGAACCTTTAAAAGTTGTAAAGGACCCTTTAAAGTAGTAAAGTCACCTTGTAAGTAGTAAGGAACCCATAAAAGTAGTAAGAGGCCCTTTAACGTAGGAAAAGAACCTTACAGGTGGTAAGGGATCGAGGAAAGTAGTAACGAACCTCTAAAAGTAGTAAGGGTCCTTTTAAATTGGAAAGCAACCCTTAATTGTCGTAAGGAACCCTTACAAGTAGTAAGGGACTCTTAAAAGTATTAAAGGGCCTCTTAAAAGTATTAAAGGGCCGTTAAAAGTATTAGGCGATCCTTTAAAGTAGTAATGGTCCGTTGAAAGTCATAAGGAATTTTCGAAAGTAATAAAGGACCCTTTGAAATAGTAATGAACCTTTAAAAGTAACAAAGGGGCACTTTAAAGTAGTAGAGGAAGCTTTACAAGTAGTAAGGGGCCGTTTAAAATAGTAGCGAAACCTTGAAAGTTGTAAGGGAACGAGGAAAGTTGTAACGAACCTTTTAAAGTAATAAGGGTCCTTTTAAAGTAGCAAGCAATCCTTTATTGTAGTAAGGAACCGTGAGCAGTAGTAAGAGAATGTTAAAAGTAGCAAGGGACTCATAAAAGTAGTAAAGGACCGTTAAAAGTATTAAGCGATCCTTGAAAGTAGTAAGGGGTCGTTGAAAATAGTAAGAGACCGTTGAAAGTAGCAAGGAGCCTTTCATATTAGTAAAGGGCGAAATTAGTAAGGGACCCTTTAAAGTAGTAAGCGACTATTAAAAGTAGTTAGTGATCTTTAAAAAAAAACTAAAGGACCCTTTAAAGTAGTAAGGGGCCCTTTGAAGTAGTAAGAAATCCCATAAAGTAGTAATCAAACGTTAAAAGTAGTAAGGGACGTTAACGTAGTAAGGAACCTTCTAATGAAGTGAAGGGCCCTTTGAAGTAGTAAAAGACCCTTAAAAGTAGTAAGCGAACGTTGAAACTAGTGAGGGACCCTTAAAAGTAGTAAAGGACCGTCAAAAGTAGTAAGGGATCATTAAAAGTAGTAAGGGACCATTAAACGTAGTAAGGGACCTTAGGGCAGTGATGTTATTTTAAAAATTCACAATTTTGGGTGGATATGAAACGTCTTTCTAGAAAATGAGTCTTGTTGGGTTAAAAATTCAACTATTGTTTTAAAAAGTCGTCTTTTTTTGTAGAAAATTAATCTTCTTAATTGCAAATTGAACTGTTATTTTATTTTAACTTTAACGAAGCCGTTAAACATATTTTTTGGTTTGAAAATTAATGTTTGTAAATAAAAATTCAACTATTATATTTTTGGTTAAAACTTTATCATTTCTAGAAGAAAAATGGACAACTTGGTTGAAAATTAACTCAACTATTCTATGAAAAATTAATTTATTTGATTGTCAATTTAACTATTCGGCTGCAAATAATTTCTTTTGGTTAAAAATCAGTTTCTTTACTTGAAAACTCAACTACTTAGTTAAAGATTAAACGTTTCTAGTTGAAAATTCAACACTTTGGTTAAAAATTTCACTATTCTCTTAAGAACAATTTCTCTCGATTAAAAATTAATTTTCTCAACTGAAATTTCAACTATTCTATTTTTCGTTGAAAATTAATCGTATTTACTTGAAAATTCAGCTATTAAATTTTTCATTGACGATTCATCTCTTGAATTGAAAACTTAATTACTTGGTTGAAAGTTGAACTATTTCGTCCAACATTAATTTTATTATTCTGTTAAAAATTAATTTCTTTTACTACTCACTTTTTGATTGAAAATTCAAGATTTCGGGTTGAAAATTCATCTGCTTTGTAGAAAATTCAAATTTTTTAGTTAAAATTTAAACTTTTTTTTATTTTCGTATTTTTTTTATACAAAACTTAGAAAATTTATCTCTGTGAAGTTGTACCCCCATTATTAAAAATATAATATTTCTTTAGAGTTCTGGGTGTGCGCAATAGTCCTGGAGTTCTTTATATGTTTAAGCAATAGTTGTGACAACTAAAGCAGTTAAAAGCCACTTTTCGAAAAAGGGGGGCTAACTTCACATTCCCTCCCACGTTTAAAAAAAGTGAAATTTTTTGTAGTTCCGGGTGGATTAAACATAGTTCCGGAGTTCTTGATCATTTTAAAAAATATTTCCCGCTATAATCACAAAAAAAACGGGTTTAACAAAAAATAGCTAGCCCCTCACTTTTTAAAAAATTTCGAAAATCCAAAATTTTGGAATTTCAAAATGTTGCGAATTTTAAGAGTTCTAATCGGAGTTCTGGGCTTCTTCTTGCGCGCTTTACAAAAAAGTGTTATGCAACTTTTTGATCAAGTAAAAATTCGAAGAAGCATGGGAAATTTTAAAAAATCCAAAATTTTGGAATTTCAAAATGTTAAGACTTCTAAGGGTTCTGATCGGAATTATGGACTTATTAATGACAGCTTTATAAAAATTTTTCGATCAAGTCAAAATTCGAAGAACTATCGCACTTTTAAGAAAATCCAAAATTTTAGAAATTCCAAAATGTTGAGAGTTTTAAGTGTTCTGATTGGAGTTCTGGACTTAATAATGACAATTATACGAAATTGCTGATTGCAAAATTTGAAGAGTTATGTTTTGCATTTTATTCCTCATTGGAACAAAGGGCCGTTCCGCTGGCAAAGCTGGTCACAGCGTTCGGGCTCAGGTAGCGACGTGAGGGAAAGTCGAGTGTAGAGTCTTAGCCGACAAGGTAGATGGCGATCAAATAAATATTGCATGATTTAACACACCTTTATTATTCAAAACCGAGCAATCATCCCTTTAAAACGAAATTTTTTTAGCTCTGGAATAATTGAAATTAAGAGATCTGAATTTGTCATAAAGAAAGAGGTGTACGAGGACTTTTAGTGCCCACTGTACTTATCCGGTTTTTTGAGAACCCTACAAAACGGAGTTATGTGGATTATATATAAAAAGTAATGTTTTATTCGTATTGTATAATTTCTTGTGAAGAGAAATTTTCAACCTTAGGAATACAAAATTGTTCATAAGAAAGTGGATTTAAGGCCATGTGACGAGAGGGTCACGTGACCAAACCTGGTCTTCGATTTTTCTTTCCCAACTAACGTCTAAACGAAATGAGGTCCACACGCAATGAGATATCGTGTTAAAAATTTGGCATGATAAATATAACGCATGCAAGAATTTGTCTCTGGTCCTAAATAATTAGAATAGTGAAAAAAGTTTTTTTTTAAATTTCTATTTTGGAGAAATACCGACCGTGCTGTCGTCAAATCCTGCAAGCAATTTGCAATGTTGTCAATGAGTTCACGAACATTATGCACAAATAATGCAAAAATTAATGTTTGCATTTGAAATGCAAATAAACATATTTGGTCTGACATACGCATCAGTCCGGTATCAGCTGTGTCAAAGCAGCACTAGCGCAGCGAGTAGACAACTTCGAACTTCTAGGGGTCTGTGGGTAAAACAGATTGCATGATTACCGTCAGAGAAAGTTAAAAGTCAAACTGCTGCTGTAAAACCTAAATGTGTCTGTCGATAATCATTATTTGCATAAATAAACTTTTTTCTTTCTCCAACTCTTTTCAAGGCCACAAAAGATCCTTTAATATTTATTAACATTTCCCGAAAAAAATTTCCGCGTTATTTAAACTTTTATTTTTCAATATGGGTGAAAAAATATTGATCTTAGGGCTGACTTGATCAGCTGTTACACTCATCACATGGCCTTAATTCAAATTTTAAAAGAACTTTTGCAGTACAGTTCGTCGTCAATTGTTTCTTTTTTTTTTATTTTCGCGAAAAATTTCTTCATATGTTTAACCTCGCTGTACTAGATGCGCTGGGGTGCTTCAAACCAAAAAATTATTATCTGGTAAAGTTAATTGGTAATCATTGCATCTCTTTACTACCTGTGACAATAAGGATGAATAGATAGAATAGTAATTAGGCTACACTTCTTAGTAATCCTTTTCACGTGCTCAAGCTTATGGCCATTAGTGTTACCGAGCATGTGGGGCGTGCAACCTGTGATGGAATTTCTAATTGTATCTCACCAGGTTTACTATCTTATTGAAAATGTCTGAAGAAGAATCAATGTACTAGGGTGGGGTGTAAAGTTTCCGGCCTGACCTAGAGATGGCGCCAGCAGGTCTAATTAAATGGAAATTAAATTAAATGGAAATACAACTCACTAGCTTGTATATCAATTTCGATTGTTTGTGCAAAAATTGAAAAATCAGAGAAGCGTAGGTCATTAAACACTTATATTGAAAAGACCCAACACCGCTTCAAATTAAAGAAGAAATGTATTCTACACTGTAAGACTCTTCTCCATCATATTAGACGGTTAAACAGTGTGTTTCTGAATTTAAGAAAGGTCGCACGAGCACTTCTGACGAAACGCGTTGATGACGCCCTGTTGCGGTCGCAACTCCCGAAATGATCGAAAAGATTTATAAAATGGTCATAGAGGACCGCATATGAAAGGTAAGTGAGATAGCTGAGGCTACTAGGATGTCAACTGAGCGTGTACGCAATATTTTACATTAACATTTGGGCATAGAGAAGCACTGTGAGAAATTGACGCGGGAAACTGTTTCGTTGCGATAGCTAAAATCAACCAGTTGAAGTTGAAATTGTTCCCCCATCCACCATATTCACCAGATTTTGCCCTCAGCGACTATCATTGGTTCGCTAAGCTTAAAAATGGCTCAGAGGTAAAAAATTTCAGAGCAACGAGGAAGTCATCGATGCTGTAAATGACTATTTTGAGGGTCTTAATGAATCTGTCTATAACGACTTTAAGGTAGGGGATCACCTGGAGCATTATGAAAATGTCACAGTTACCCAAATTATAGAAGGTTTATATATGGGGGGGGGGGGGTGCAGAAAGTAACGACAATCGGCAAAACAAAAATTCTATAATTTTACATTTTTTAAAAGTGCCTTAGTTCTTCGAATTTTGACTTGATCGTAAATTTTTTACTATACTTTCTTGTATACCTCTCATAAAGAAGTCCTGAACTCCAATCAGAACTCTTAAAACTCTCAAAATCGTTAGAGTTCAAAATTTTGGGTTTTCCTAAATGGATTTTGTATTTTCTGAAAGTACCATATTTCTTCGAATTTTGACTTGATCAAAAAGTTGTAAAATATTCTTTGTGGAAATCTCAATAAGAAGTTTAGAACTCCTATCAGAACTCTTAGAACTCTTAACATTTTGAAATTTTTGGATTTCCTTAAAATGCCATAGTTCTTTGAATTTTTACTTGATCAAAAAGTGTTATGGGACTTTTTTTTTATAGAACTCCCGTTGATGGGTATGGAACTCTAAAAAGAAGTTGTGGATTATTTAAACGGGAAATTTTTCAACATTTTGTATTTTTGAAAACGTTGTTTTTTGATAATTTTTTGGTTTATTTTAATTTTTTTTCAAAGAACTCCAGAACTCTTACGGAACCAGAGAACCTTGCAAGAAAAAGTTAATTTTTAAAAAAGTGGGGAGCTAGGAAGCTAGCCACCCCTTTTCGAAAAGTGACTTTTTAATGCTTTTTGTTATCAAAAAATTTATATAATTTATACAATATTTTTTATTGAAAATTGAACTATTTTATTTAAAAAGAATGTTTTTTAATGTATAATTTAACTATTATGTCAAAAATAATTTCTTTTGCTATTAAAAATTTCATTGAGACATAATCTCTTTTACATAAAAACTCAACTGCGTAGTTGAAAATCAATCGTTTCTAGTAAAAAATTCAATAATTTTATTGCAAATCAACTTTTTTGTTAAAAATTTAATTGTTTTGTTTAATATTTTTATTTTTGAATAGAAAATTCGTCGATTTAGATTGGTAGATAAATAATTTTTGCTGTTATTAAACATATAACTAATTTGTTACAAATAGTTTTTTTGTTGTTTCAAATTAATCTTTTCAACTAAAAAAAGAACTGCTTCATTTTTGGGTGAAAATCCAACGTTTATAATTTGCATTTTTTGTTGTTGTAGAAAAGGAATCTTGTTGTTTCAATACTCAACTACGTGGTAAAAAGTTATATTAATTTGTGAAACATTTATGTTATTAGTTAAGTCCATCTATTTGGTTAAAAAGTTAACCATTAATTAACAGATGAATAATTAATTAACCAATAATTAACAGATGAATTTCAAGTTCAAAAAAATTAATTTAAATAAAAATAATCAAATCTTTAACCCACAAAATGAATGATTAACAAAGTAGTTCCATTTTTAATTTATTAGTTGAGTTTTCAACCAAAAAGTATAAATTTCAAGTAAAAAATTTGATAGTTGATTTTTGAAGTAAAAACGACAAATCTTCTACCAACAGTAGAATGGTTAAATTTTTAGTTGAAGAAAATTAATCTTCAAACAAAAATAATTTTTGTCAGAATAGTTTAATTTCCAAACTAAAAAAAAATTTCATCCAAAAAGAAAACTCGTAAGAAGGATTTTTAAGAAGTTGAATATAGCTAATTTAACCAAAAAGTTAAAGTTGAGTTTACAACAAAAGAGTTAATTTTTAACCAAATTGCCAATTTTCAAATAACAATTGAATCGTTAATTTTTACTATAAAAAATCAATTTTCAAACAAATAATCACATTAATGTTTAACAAAGTAGTTCAACTTGTAACAAAGTAGTAGAGGTTTTAACTAAAAGAGATAAATTTTGAACCAAAAACATAATAGTAGACTTTTCAATTAAAAATAATTATCTTTCAACGACAAATAGTAGAGTTAAAAGTTTGATTATAAGTTTCTTGAACATTTCGAAAAAAGCGGATTTATTAAAAAAATGAGGAACGAGGTGAAAAGAAATGTCCCCCTTCGTGAAGTTTCTAAATCCCACTGGGAACACTAGCGCCCTCACCGTGTCATAACCTAACTGAACTCTTGAAAATATACCAAAAAAGTACTTCCAAATGACGTCATAGTGGCAAAAAAGTCCCAAAAAAGAATTTTAAAATGAAAGCTTAAGGCTTGATGCAATTTTTGAAAGTTAACGAGCTTCCTATCTGATATGAGTCTCGTCGATTAGGTCTTTAAACCAGCTGCTTAATTCTCGGATGTCTAACCTATGTAACCCCTTGGGCTCTACGAATGTTAATAGTTTCGCTTTTGCAGCCTGTGCCTGAATAAGGCACGATCAACGTGTACGGTAGGTTGTATGCGGTTGCGTCGGAGTCTGCGAAGGTAGGTACATAACGCGAATACCAACCTATCCGAGAGAGCCGATCGCCTTTCTCAGAATTAGATAAGTCCCTTTATTGGTGATCGGATCACAGCCGTAGCAGTAGCATTAGCAGTAGCAATGGCACCAACCAAGTTCAAGGCTGGCTGGTTAAAAATAACTTGCACAACTCTCTGCATCTGCTCACCAGTAGCTCGATCATTCGTTCGCCCGAAGATTTAATGACAATACGAACACTTTCATCCAAAGAGCCAAGTAAAGTGGATTCTCATCCGTTATAGGAAAGCTCCGAGGGGCGGCACTGAAAGTATTTACTGTGATCAAATTTGGACCATCGAGTCTCCACTCTACTGTCTATTCGCATAACCCTAGACTTAAGCGGCCATGATTGTCTTGTGAGTTGACTTAAATATACTGTAGAATGTATAAGTTTATGAATGTTGATGAATTATATGTTGTAAAGTAGAATTGCTAAGCCACGAACTTATCAACACAGTGATTATACATATTGTGGAAATGTCCGCTAGAATTAATGCGGTTAGCGGAAATTTTTACATTCTTGGCGGCGCTGAAAGCAATGTACAGGGATTCACTGTAGTCACATTTGGACCACCGAGTTTCCCATCTATTATGTTTTTGCATATCCCTAGACTTCGGCGGCCATATTTATCTCGTCAGATGATAGCCGATTTCAAAGTATTTGAAGAGATTTCGAAAGACTTCCCTGGATTTCAAGGTTTTTCGAAAGATTTTAAGGGATTTAAGAAGATTTTAAAGATTTCAAGGTATTTCAACAGACATCAAATAATTTTAAGGGATTTCAAAGATTTCTGGAAAACTGTAGAGAATCAATTAAATTTTACTTTAAAGGATTCCTACGGATTTCAATGATCTGAAAGGATTTCAAAGAATTCTGTAGGATTTTCGAAGATTTCAGGGAAATTTTAAATAATCTCACTGGATTGTAGGAATTTTATAGGACCTCTAAGTATTTCCAAGATTCATTTTAGATCATTCATAATCTTCTATAAAATTACAGAAAAAATAGCGATTCTTCCACGAATAAACTTTCCATCGCCAAAATCTGATAATTTCTTCGATATTTTTATAATCGCTTAAAATATTTAATGCTCGAATATTTAATGACAATCTAAAAACCTTTTATTCAAAGAGATAAGACTACTTTCACAAAAAAACGGGATTCCACTTCGAAAAGAAAAGTTCCGAGAGGCGGCGCTGTAATATTCTAGCAATATTTGGGCCATATTTTCGCATATCTTTACACTTAAGTGGCCATGTTTATATTGCCAGTTAATAGCCGATTTAAATTTTGTCAGGAGATTTTGACGGACTTCCACGGATTTCAAAGCTTTTCGAAAGACGTTGTAGGATTTTCAAAATTCCTAGGGAAATTTCAAAGAATTTCATAAGATTTAAGAAATTTTTTAGAAACTTCCAGTTAGAAACTTCCAATTTATTTTAGACCACTTATAAGCTTATATGATAGGACACAGAAAAAATTCTGCATAAATAAACTTTCCATCATAAAAATCTCAGAATTACAGTGATGTCTCTATAATAGTTTAAGTTATTTAATGTCTAAATATTTAATTACAATCCGAACATTTTTATTCAAAGAGCGAAGACTGCTTTCATAAAATAATGGTATTTCGATGCGGATCAGAATGTTCCAAAGGGCGGCGTAGATACAAATCAAAATGTGGGGATTCACTATAGTAATATTTTGACTATCGAGTTTCCACTCTATTATGTATTTGAATATTCCTAGAATTAAGTGGCCACGTTTTTCTCGATTTGTACTTTAATTAAATAACTATCAAAAGTTTATGGCAAATGTGACAAAATCGTTAAAAAAACTATCGTTTAAAACTAGGAATCCGTAGGAATTCCTTGAAATCCCTTCGAATTTTTGACAATATTTGAAATAGTTTGAAATCCTGGGAAATTTTTCTAAAATATCTGAAAAAATCTCTAAAAATCCGTGAAGATTCTCTGGAATCCAGTGAAATTCCTGAAAACCCATTGATGTATTTGAAATTTTTTTAATCTTTCAGAATCTTATTAAACTCCGTAAAATTTTGTTTAATTGTATGAAATCCCTTGAAATTCCTAGAAATTTGTAAAAATACTTTTAAAAATCTTAGATTATTCCCTATGTGTATCGTCGGTTGAAGAAAGGATTGGCTTGGCTTTAAATCATTATACAACGTTTAAAAACCATTAAAATATTTTTCAATCTCTTAAAATTAATGAAAATGATTAGAAATCTCTTGAAAACTTATTCATTCAATGATTTATTCCAATAAGAGCATTGAAATATGAGTAAGATATTATCAACTAGGAAAAAATGGCCGCTTAAGCTTAGGGATATGCGAATACACAATAGAGTGGAAACTCGATGGTCAAATCACTAATATATTCGTGCCCTATGCATTGCCTTCAGCAGCGCCTCTCGGAACTTTCCGATACAAATAAATGATCATTTTAAAAACCATATCCGTCCCATTAGGTAGAAATCATTTAAAATCTTTAGAATATAACTTTAATTAATTTTATTTAATAAAGTTTTTCAAAGAAAAAAAAACGTGTACAGTCCTTAGACATTTTTGAAATCCTTTTGAATTAGAAAAATGAAATAAAAATCTTGACAATATTTGAAATCTTGAATAATACTTAAAAACTATTTTTAAAGTTTTAATTTTGGTTTCTTATTATCCCTTAAAATTGTTGAAGTCCGTAGTAAACCTTACAGTAAATTTATATTTGTTCTGTTAAAATACCTTAAAATAATTTTTATCCCGCAAAATCATTCAAAGAACTCTAAAATTCGTGGAAAGCCTTTGAATCTAAAATAATCCCTGAAAATCCCTCAACGTGTTTAAAAAAGTCCTCTAAAATCCCTTGAAATGTTCCGGAATCTTACGAAATCCTTTAAATCTGTGGAACTATTTTACAATCCATCCAAATCTTCGAAATCTGTTAGAAGCCCTGGAACTCTTTTGATATCCCTTAACATTGCTGAATATTTTTAGAAACCCGTAAAAATCTGTAAAACATTATTTATTGAATTAAAAATATTTGGCTACAAACTGTTGAGGCAAACATGGTCGCTTAAGTCTAGAAATACGCAAATACAGAATTGAGAGCAAACTCGATGGGCAAAATATTACTACAGTGAATCCCTACATCATGGAGAATAGACATAAGGAGACCAAACAACTGCACTTAAAAAAAATATGGCCGCCGATGTATAGAAGACTTTTAGAGTGGTGTAAGTGGTTATGTTTACATCGCGAACGCGTCGATTACCTGTCGCACGCATAGTGTTGGTAAAAGTAATGTGATATTTTCATAATTATACTATCTACCTCTTCCATGGCGAATAATTTTTTATTTCACAAACATTTCACAAAATCCTGTCTGATTATCAATTATTTATTTGTTCAAGCGACCTGTCAAATCAAAACAATGGTGGCGGCTATGTTTTTTTAAAGTATGGTTGGCACGCCACGCTCGGGAAGTTTTGAACTATACGTAAGTGTGATTTTGCACATGTGTGTGTGCGTACTTCTGGTAACAGAAAAGTGACCGTTTTTGGTTTTTTTCCTGACAATTCTAATGCCTATATCGATGTGCCCAAATGACAAGGTGCCATATTGGCAGAACCAAATAGAAAGGTTTCCTACTTCAGAGGGCGTTGATGTTCACAATATTATTTATATGGGATTCTGAAGCTCCCACATTTCGCCACCCAAGATGGCACCTTTTTATTTCGTCCTACCGAAATGGTACCTTGTCATTTGGAAACGTTGATATGCCGGAGAGTTTGATTCTTTTTTCAAATTCCATGGATAAGACTAAATAACTAAGAATGTAAAAACTCCTGGAAAACGCTTTAATTCTATTTGAAATTACCGATGCCACTCTAAAATACATACGGTGGCAACCTCCATAAGCTTCTGCACTCCACTGTATGTCAGTCCACTGTCAAGAAAATCATTTACGCTGATTTCTAGGTATATGCTAATAGAACATAGAGTGGAAACTCGATGGTGAAAATATGACTACCGTAAATCCTTACATTCCATTGCTTTCAACGCCATGTTTCAAAACATTCCAGTCAGAATTTATGATTTTGACGAATGAATGTCCCAAAGAAAATTATTTCTCTGGAAAGTATAAATAACCAAGCATGTAAAAAACTCCGGTAACGGCTCTAATTCAAGTAAACATTTCCGCAATCTTTATAACCACTGTGTTGGTAAGTGTGTGGCTTACCGATCCTACCTCACACACATGCTGTAGCTACATTCATCAACCAATGCGCTCCATGCTGTGTCAGTCAACTGGTGAGACAAAAATGGCTATTTGAATCTAGGGATATACGAATAGACAATAGAGTGGAAACTCGGTGTTGAAAATGTACAATAGAGAACTGCTACAGTCCATTGCTTTCAGCGCCACCTCTCGTTATGAATAACCAAGAATGTAAAAATTTCTGATAACCGCCCTAATTCTAGTAGACATTTCCGCAATCTTTATAATAACTGTATTAGTAAGTGCGTGGCTTACCGATCCTACTTTACAACACATACGGTAGCAACATTCATAAACCTGTATATGCCATAGTATGTGTCAGTCTGGTCTCGTGATAAGTCTCGCGGGAGTTGCTAGTCTGAGATAGCACGAACCTTAACGTTTTATCCGATCGTCATACGGGACATTCACGGATTCGCTGCTTTGCGAATGAGGTGACCTCCATACGTACAAAAGGCAACTTCTGGTCAATAAACGTATAGGTTTAGCTGATCTGACGCTATTTAGGTCACGATACATATCATGATCTTTTACTTTAATACATTTCAAAACCAAATATAATCTTGTTGACCATAGTTAAGGAAAATCAGAGAAAATTCCGGGAATTTCATTGTTCTTGGAAAGTGAGGGATTTTGCCAACAAAATGGTAAAAGTCAGAGGTCTATAAGAGGCACTTTAAATCCCTATGGGATCATTCACAAAATACATGATACGTTATTGGGCGGGGGTATTTCAAAGTGTCTTTCCCCACGTTAAGTGCATTTAAAAAATCATGGGGGGG
>NC_046657.1:73226192-73235920 GCF_010883055.1 Belonocnema kinseyi | reverse complement strand
ATGTTCCTGTAAAAGGTATCTCGTATTTTGTGAAAAGCCCCTCTCAAGGATAATAAGTTTGAAATGTTTAAATTTTCCTATTTAATTGTTTTATTATGTTTATGAATGATTATATGCTAAAAATGACACAAGATTAAGATTCTTGTTTTTGAATACTAGTGGCCAGAGAATTTGAAAAATTGGTTAGAAAATAATTAGGTCATTTTGAAAATGAAGCCTTGTGGTCGCGATAATGTTATATTCTTGTTACTGATTTATTTAATTTGTATTTCTATTTCTATGCTTGAACAATTTTAAATATTTCGTTAGAAACTCAACTCTTTGTCGAAAATTTATAGTTTGTTGTTGGATATTCTACTATATTTTGTTAAGGATAGAAAATTAATCGTCTTTATTTGCAGATTTAATTATTTCTTGAAAATTCTTTTTCGGTTAAATTCAATTGTATTTTATTTTAAATAATGTTTTTTTTATTTAACCATTTGCTACTACATTAGTCGTTGGAAATTAATCTTTTTGTTTAAGAATAAAACTAATTTATTCAAAATTAAATTTTTTGGTTGCTGATTCATTATTTCAGTTGAAAATTCATATTTTTGGTTGAAAGCTTAACTCTTTTATTGAAAATTAATTTCATTACTGAAAATTTAACTGTTCCATTTTCTATTGAAAATTTATCTTTTGTAATTGAAAATTTAACTATTTGAATAAAAATTGAAGATTAATGTTGAATGATTAATTTATTTCGACTTACGTTAGACTAAAGATGAACTTCATTCAAAAATAATTTTGTTGTTGACGCTTCATAATTTTAGCTGAAGAATCTCTTTGGGTTAAAAATTCAGCTACTTTAGTAGACATTTTTTTTTTTGAAAATTTAACTATAGAGTTGAAAATTCATTGTTTTGTTGCTGAAAATTATTCCGTTTGGTATAAAATTCAGCAATTTCGTTAAAAAGTCCTTTCCTGTTTAAAAATTCAACAGTTTTCTTAAAAATTCCTTTTTTTTGTTACAAATTTAACTATGATATTGCAATTTCGTTCCATTTTTGGTAGAAATTTATTTTTCATCATATAAAATTTATGTGTTTTGTTGAAATTTCGTTATTTCAGTAAAAAAAGTAAGATTCTTAACTAAAAAATCAATCTTTTTAATTGAAAACTGAACTATTATACACTAATTTAATAAATTAAATTTTTCTAAATTTATAAAGGTGAAATATGAATTTTTAAAAAAATATTAAACTATTTTGTTAAAAATTCGTTTCTAGTTAAAAATTAATTTTTTAATGAAAAATGTAATTATTCTATTTTTTATTTTAAATTATTTTTTAGTTCAAGATTCAACTATTTTTTGAAAGTTCATATATTTTATTGAAAATGGATCCTTTTTGGTGAAAAATTAATTTTATTACTTTTATTTTATGTCAAAATGTTTTGAATGAAAATTGCACTATTATGTTGAAACTGTGTTTTATTTTTGATTAAGAAATAATTTTTTGAATTAAAAAATGTAACAATTTGATTTATCTGAGTTTATGAATTTTGTTTAAGTTTCATAATTCTAGTAGAAAATTGAGATTCTTTGCTGAAAGTGATTTTTTTTGTTCGAAACCTGAATTATTTTTTGAAAAATGAGACTGTTTTGTTGAAAACGTATGTATGTTGTTAAAAATTTGCCTTTTTTGGTGGAAAATTAATCTTCTAGCCTAAAAATTTATCTTTTTGGTTAAAAATTTAACTAATTAAGTGAGGAATTGTTGTACTATTTTATTTAAAATTCGCTTTCAAAATTATAACTTAATTTTTTAAACTTAATATTTAACTGTTCCATTTTATATTTTAAAATTATTTTCTTTAATTCAATATGCAACTGTTGTATCAAAAGTCATGTTTCTCTGTTCCATTTTTATTGAGTTCATCTTTTTTAGTAGAAAATTTAACTCTGGTTGAAAGTTAAACTACTTTGTTAGATGTATTTTTTTTTTTGAGATGCATGATTTTAGTTGAAAATATAACTTTTTGGTTGAAAATTTAACTATTTTGTTGTTGATGGAAAAGCGTTTTTAAAAATTGATAATTACCGGCTTACCTTTCAATTTAACTATTTCAGTTAGAGATTGACCTTTAAATTGATATTTCATCTCTATAGTTGAAAATTTAACTATTGTGTTGAAAATCATTGGAATTTATTGAAAATTGGTCTTTTCGTTAGAAAATTAATCTTTTCGGTTGGAAATTCAACTATTTTGTTAACAGTTCATTCATTTTGTTGAGAGCTGAAAAATTCTGTTAAAAAGCACGTCCGCTGGACTGTATTTGTAGGAATTGTTTTTCTCTCACGGGAAATGGAAAGCTGGTTAAGGAAAAGTTTTACGGCCATTCTGATGTAATCAAGAATTTTATGAAGATTGGAGAATGTCGCACTAAAAGCTCTAGCATTACGGATAGAAAAAGCGATTAAAAAAAAATATATTAAAATTCGTAATATAGAGATAGAGTAAAGGTTAGAAAATGATAGAGTTCTCAGTCAAGAAAGAGATAGAAAAAATTGGAATTTACTTTAGAGAGCTAGAAAAAACTCAAAGTAATCTTTAACGAAAGACGAAGCAAAAAATAATGAAATTTTTATGAGAAAAATATACTGAAGAATAGAAAATGATAAATAACATGGTGGTGGCACTTCCATGTATTGTTTTGAAGACTCAAGTTCAGTATCAGCGCTATCTCACGGTTGCACCACACACTAAACATGAAAGATAATGAGTCAACTTACTAAGTCCTGGCAGCGATAGTTTCCAAGTCCTGCTCCTCTAAATGAAGGATACACATGCGCAATGCAAGCTGCATATGGGCACTTTGTAAAAAACTAACTATCAGCGCCATCTAGTGGTACTTCTGGAATTAAAAACGTAAGTCTTCAGAACGATATAAAGATATTAAAGAGATAGAAAAGGATAATGGTCTTTGGTTACGAAAGATAGAGAAGAAGACGGCAATGCACAATAGATATACTAAGGGATAGAACAAGATTAAGAACCCTCGGTCACGAGCAGTAGAGAAAGAGACAGAAAATTGTTGAGATTATGGTAATAAAAAGATAGCGTTTTAGGAATACAATGTGACCCATTGAGATAGAAGAGTTCCTTCTTTTCTTATCCCCCTATTTCTATCTTGATCAATCTTTCTACTTTTAGTGATCTAAAGGATGATTTAAATACGTCAAGTCACATCACATAGAGGTACATAATGACGTTTTAGGATGTCCTGGTTTTCACTCGGTGAAGCACGATGCTCAAAGTAATATGGATAGTGATTGGCTGAGGAATTTAAGATAGAAGCATTATTCATTCAGTTTGGTCCTGTTATGCCCAGACCGTAGACCAGATTAGATTTGAATCGCTGAAATTCATTGTGTGATTGTATGCCTATGGGGTCGAGACAATGTCTCAGCGTCTAGGTTTGCAAAGGGAATCCCAGATTCCACGGCAAGTGTAGGCAAATGTGCGAAGTTGAATTTGACGATCTAACTGGATACAAAAGTTGGTCAGCGAAAATTTTCTTCCTCTTGTTCTACTTTTCAACCTAAATCCTTTTCACATAACTTAATGTTTTTGCATAGATTGAATTTTTCACGAAATGTACATAATTTCCTAAAAGAGATAAAGGAAAAAGTTTATTAGTCATACATCCCATAGTGGTGGCCTTCCATGTATGGTTTATCTTAAACGGAAATATAGAGGGAGACGAGAAAGGAGAATATACACGTTCAAGAGATGATAGGGGAATGCTAATTGATTATGTGATAATGGATGATGAGGTTAGAGAGAAGGTCAAGAAACTAGAGGTAGATGATTATATTGATATGATATTGAAATGGTCGAATGGAAAAATATTCTTTGGATTTGCTAAGAAGAGTAGAAAGAAAATTTAGGAAGGGAGGAAAATATGGTAAGGAAAGAGATGAGAAAGAGGACATAACAAGGGAAGAAATATTCAAGGTTTTAGGAATAATGGAGGATGGAAAGGCACCTGGTATAGATGAGATTCCAAATGAAATATGGAGGGACGGAACTAGAGAAGTGGGCATGGATAATGTGTAATTGAGTATGGAGATGAGAGGGGTAGGCAGAGTTATGAAAAGAAGGAGTAGTTATACCAATAGTGAAGAAAGACAAAGGAGAGGAGGTTAAAGATTATAAGGGTGTGACGCTGATGCCGACACTGTATAAAGTATGTGTAATTGTTCTGTCGGAGCGACTGAAGCGACTGGAGTGACTGAAGATAGAAGATAGAAAAAGTTATGGTGAAAAAAGGGATAAGAGAGGGATTAGTAAAGAGAGTATCGGAAATTTGTAGAGAGATAAAAAGCAGGGTAAAGGTAGGAGAGCAAGTAGGAGATAGGTTTTGGTTGGTGAGAAGAGTGAGGCAATGATGTCCTCTGAGATATGGGGAATAGGAAAAGGAAGGCTAAAAAAATTGGAGAAGAAGAATGTGCTTATTTGATACGCTCGTATGGCCGGTATTAGGTTATGGAGCAGAGATATGGGGATGGAAAGAAAGGAAAGATATTAGAGTTCACAAGAAAGGTATATAAGGTAGACACTAGGGGCAGACTGGAGGACGCCAGGATAATGCTGAGAGAAGAAGCGCAAAGAAATAAGTTAAGTATTAGAGCGGGAAAGAGGGCATTCAAATTTGAGACGAAGCTGAGGGAGGGAAATGGAAGCGAGTTAGCGACAAAGTGTTTGATGTTGTTAGAAGAGAGGAGAGGTTGGGCAATCGAATTAACGAGATTGGAAGAAGAAAGGAGGGAGACCTTTCATGCTAGAGACATAGAAGACGGACTAAAGTAAACTATGAAGAATTGAAAAGAAAGGGGAGGAAAGACAACTAATAGAAAGGTGGGGGATGATTAATGAATCAAAATAGAATAAATGGTATTAGATGATAAAAAGGAAGTAGTACCAAAGTATTTAGAAAAGGTATAGGGAGAGAAAAGGTGGTCCAGAATAGCAAGATTTAGATTGGGAAACGACGTAATGGAGGGAATGTATTGGGAACAGGAAGAGAATAGAAAGTGCAGCGGAGGAAACATGGGAGCATGTATGGGAAGGATGTAGGAGAGGAAGGGAAGATAAAGAAAGCTGGCAAGAGAATATGGTTAAGATTCTAGGGGAGGGTGGACTAGGAAAAGAATGGGTGAAGGAGTTTGAGGGCGCTAGAGGACCAAATGAGAGAGAATGAAAGAATGCACGTGAAAATAAGGAAAATTGGAGGTTCTCATGCTCTCTTTCTCACTTGCACTCTCGCTTTCGATCTCTCGCTCACTCATTACCTAATAAGTCCTAAATTGCGCTATCACATGAAATAGAGATAAGGACCTAAATATAAGACTTAATGTAAATAGTTGTAAATAATTGTAAATATAGTGAGAATAAGATTTTAAAAAATTATAATAAAGCGGAAAGATTGTAAGGAATGGAAGTCATGTAGACTCTTAGGGGACACATTACGAATAAAGAAGAATAACATAAATTCTTGACGTCTTTTCAGACTCAATGGAGATGTAGAATAAAAAACTACGAACTTCCGTTCGTAGGTCGAGTACTTTTTCCGCAAGCTATTGGGGAGATGGAAAGATGAATCTGTTTTTAGAAATACACGCATTATTTCGCTAGGTGTTACCTATTCAAATTTTTCAAGGAATCTGCATTATCATAAGAGAGTAACAAAAATCCTTAACAGCTTTTTACGCTAGATGGGAGCTATGAATTAAAAATTTGTCAAATTTAATTTTTTCTAAAAAAAAAAGATCTTCAATTGGATTATTCTTTTGATCTCTTTAATATCTTGAGGGAAAAGCATCTGACCGGAAATTGGAAATTCTGTGGCTCTATTCCCAGCATTGCTAAGCAGATGATCTCTTTTCAGAAAAAATGTAATTAAAAATTTGTTTATTTCATATCTCCATCTAGTCTTAAAAGGCGTTAAGAATTTCTGTTGCTCTCTAATGATAATACCGATTCCTTGAAAAATATAAATCCTGAGTTTAGACAAGGCTTTGGGTCTTTTTCGAGGCGAAAATCCCACCTAGTAGCATTCTTTGTAGCAACTTCGTCCTAGATATTTTTATAAAAAATAATTCATAATTGCAATAATTATAAAAAACGTATATGAAATTGATAATGTGATTTTTTTATTTCTTAAATGCAAGCTTTTTGTCGCGCCCACTAGATGTCTTACGTCTTGCGTTCAATCCTTTCTGTGGTGCATTTTTCTATTTGCTTTCTACATATTCTATGCCCCAACCTGCCTTAAACATAGCTTCTATTTTATCAAACAGCAAAATTCTTTTTGTGTAAAAAGCGCAGGATAAACAAATTTGAAAATTACATGTTGAGGCCAAAATATCAACCAAAAACAAATTTATCATTTGTATAAAATAACGACGGTATTAATAATCAAACAGCTGACTAATAAAACAGAAGCTACGGTTAGGTCATAGAAAACGTAAAAAGTGAATAGAAAAATACCACACGGAAAGGATCCAAGGCAAGACATCTGGTTTCCTCTGGTTAGCGCGCCAAAAAGCTTGAATTTGAAAAAATGATTTTATTAATTCATACTTTATAGGTTATAATTATTGATATTATTTCGAATTAAAATCATTTTTTACCAAAATATTTAAGACTGATTTGTTAGAAAATATGAATAATAGAATAACTAAATAAAAGAAATAGCTTAAGACGTAAGGAAGATTACTATATACAGACTAATTTTTAGAAATTCTGTTTTTAACGATTTAACGTAAGTTCCGATACTATTTATCGATACATGTTAGGAATGTGTAAAAATCATTCAATCAGTATTTAAAAATAATGAGTATTATTTATTATTTAAACCTGTCTTTTAACATTGAGAGTTAGAGAAAGATCTCGACATTCCAAAACCTATTGTTCCGGCAGCTTTGAGTTTTACTTGTGAGAAAGTGGATGGTCATTTAGCACGAAAACGCTCGTGCCCAATCATCGCAGCTTATTCAGTAATTTCTGGTGAAACGCCAGAAATATCAGAGACACAGGCGAAGAATTGTGGCAGCCCCCATACAGTTCTAACTGGGCTTCCTCTGATTTCTGACTGTACCAAATATGAAATATATATTTAAAAATGATAGTCTGCAATATACATTAGTGATGTAAAAACTTAAGTTATACGAAAATAAGCCATATTTGATCATCGTAGTGAAAAATTAAATTAGATATTCCCATTTTTTTGTCAAATTTATCGTAAATTGATATACATAGTTGCAAATACACCAAAGTATGGATCACGTAAGAGAGTGGGACACGTCCTGCATACTAATAATCATTATTTATTTATATTTTCAATTCGTTCACATGAAGCGAGTACTGAATATTTAATCTGCGAGGTTATAGACTCCATAGATTTCGTTTATTTTCAACAAATAATTTCAGCATCAGCTCAAAGAATGTTGTATGAACAGAGATTATGACATTCTTATTATTATTTTTTTATTCGGAAATTCGTCTGCGGTTGAAAACTCGTCATTTTTTGTAGAAAATGAATTTTCTTCGATGAAATAATCTAAATAAAAATTCAAACATTTTGTTGAGAGATTAATTACATTTTCGAAAATTAATTTGTTTTTTTGTCGGTAAAGAATAATTATTTTGACTAAAAATTTTACTAATCCAATTAAAGATTCATCATTTTAGTTGGCAATTGATCTCTTTGGTTGAAATTTTATCTATTTCTTTAGAAATTAATCTTTTATTTTTATTTCAAAATTCAACTACTTGGATAAAAGATCAACAATTTGAAAATTTAACTATTTCATTAAGAATTCAATTTTTTTATGTGAATTAATATTTGGACTGAAAATTTAACTTTTCTATTTTTGGTTAAAAATTATTTTTTTGTAGTTGAGAATTCAGCTATTTGTTTGAAAATTCATGTTTGTAAGTAGAAAATACAAGCATTCTGTTGCAAATTAGACATTTTCGTAGAATATATAATTATATTGATGAAAATTCAAGTGTTTCATCCCAAATTCAAATGTGTCGTTTAAACTTCATCATTTTTGGTTGAAATTAACTTTTTAAATTTAAAATTTTAATATTTTTTTGTTAAAATATCTACTATTACAGTATTTAATTTATTTTTTTATTTCTTTCATTTTTTTGTTTTTTTTATTTCTTTCTCATTCTTTGGTTCTTTTATTTCTTCCTTTCTTTTTCAATTTTTCCTGAAAATTGATCTTTTCAATTGCAAAGTCAACTACTTGTTTGAAAATTCATGTATCATGCATTTTATTGAAAATTCGTCTTTTTTGTTAAAAATACAATTATTTTAATGAAAATTTAATAACTTTGATGAAAATTAATTTTTTTCTTTCTTTTGTTAATTTATTTCGTTTTATCTTATTTTATTCATTTATTTTTCTCTTGTTTCATTTCTTTCTCACTCTTTGTTTTTTAAATCTTTTTCTCTTTTCTTCTTCTATTTTATTTCTTTTCTTTAATTGGAAAATGCATAATTGTATTCGAAAATTGATCTTTTTGTCTCAAAAGTTGACTATTTCGTTGAAAGTTGATATTTTGTTTAAAGTTAAATTATTTTATTTAAATTTTTTTTGTTTATATAATATATTTCTTGCTTATTTCTTTCTCATTCTGTGTTTCTTTCATTTTCTTTTTTCTTTTTTTTTAGTTGGAAAATCCGCCATTTTAGTTGAATATTTATATTTTTTATTAAAAATTGGACTGATTTGTTGAAATTTCCTTTTTCTTTCGCTAAAAATTAGTTTTATGACTGAAAATGTAACTTTTTTTGGTTCTAAAGTTATTTATTTGGTTGAAAAATGATTTTTTTCAGTAAAAAATTTAGCTATTTGTCAAAAAGTTATGTATTTTGGTAAGAATTCGTATTAAAAAAAAATCATATTAGTTGAAAATTTGTCTTTTTGGATAAAAATTCAATAATTTTGTTCAAAGTTAAATTTTTTATTTAAAAATCCTTGTTCTTTTGTATACATTCATTTCTGTCATTTCTTTCATACTTCTTATTTCTTTCTTTTTCTCTATTTCGAAAAGGCATAATTGTAATTTCAAATTCGTCCTTTTGTATGAAAAGTTGACTATTTCGTATCGTGTATTTTTTTAAGAATTCGACTTTTTAAAATAAAAATCTTCGTGCTTCAAAATTCGTATTTCTGGATAAAAGTTCAACAATTTTGTGGAGAGTTAAAATATTTTTCAAAAAATAATTTGTTTGGTATAATTTTTTTCTTTTTTGCTTGTTTTATTTATTTCTAATTCTTTTTTTCCTTAATTTCTTTCTAATTTTTCATTGTTTCTTTACTTCAGTTAGAAAATCCATAATTATAATTTGAAAATTCATCCATTTTTTTGTTTACAATTGATCTTCAGTTCCTCTTCTTGCTTGAAAATTCGTCTTTTTGGTTAAAAAGTCCACTATTTTGTCTAAAATGCATTGTTATCTTAGAACAGACAATGCGCTCTTTTGAATTGAGAAATTGTGGTTGTTGATCAAAAAAATCAACTGTATAAAATAAATTCAATTAAATGGTTGAAAATATAAACAATTTTTGGTTAAATTCTATTATTTTTTGTTTCATTTTAAAGAACAAGTCCCCTCCCCCCCTCACCCAAAGACTAAAAAACGAACGAAATAACGCCTACGAA
>NC_046657.1:73217317-73226092 GCF_010883055.1 Belonocnema kinseyi | reverse complement strand
CCCCCCCCCCCCACAGTGAATGAAATATGACCCAAAAAACTGCATTTTTACGTTTTATTATTAATTCTCAGCAATATGTCATCTTTTTCCCATGAATTTTTAAACAATTTTTAATTATTTCAATAAATGTAATTCATTTAAACAATTTTTTATTACCAAAAAATAAAAATAAAATAATCGTATTTTCTGAATAAAATTTAATAGTTAGTCATTGTTTGGAGTAGTAAATTTTCGTATAAACATTAGGTAATTATTGAAGCAAGTAATCATTGTTTATTTTCAAAAATTCTAGAAATTGAGCCAGAACTGTCCACTTTTCCTCAAATTGGTATCCTACGCTACTTTTTGTTGACTACTTACATAAGATTAGTACATTTCTTCTAATTTTTAACAAATTTACATTTATTTGAACAATTTTTATTTGCTCAAGCAGTTTTTTTCGATAACTTTCAAAGAATAATATAAAATAAAATTCATAGAATTATTGTTCTGACTATATAGTGTATAGAAAAAAGAATATATTAAACATTGTTTAATTGTTTTAACAAATATAATTTTTCTGAACAATTATTTTTTCAAAAACATTTTTAAATCGTTTTTTCTGAATTAAATATAATATTGAATGATTTCGTGTGGTAAATTCTGTTAAAAACGTCATTTAATTGTTTAAACAATTTTTATTCGTAATTCATCCATACTCAATTTGTAGGGAATTCGTAAAAGAAAAATAATTAATTGTAGAAACAATGACATAAAGCTTATAGCAAAATTTACATTTGCATTTTTTAAAAGTTTTTGAAAGAATACTGTTTGAGCAAATAAAAAATGTTTTGCCTTTTTGGTTGAAAATTCAACTATTTTGTGGAAGGTTTAGTTATTATGATGAAAATTCATTTCTTCTTTTCTTTCATTTGTTATATTTCTTTCTTTTTGATTCTTTCTTTTCTTTTTTTGTTCACTTCGAAAGTTCGCCTTTGTAGTTAATTATTTTTTTAAATTAATTTTCATACTAAAAGCTTAACTTTTTATTTTTTGTTAAATATTGATCTTTTTTCAGTTGGAAATTCTTGTATCATGTATTTTGATGAAAATTCGTCTTTTTGTTAAGAAATTTACCGCTTTGATTTATAATTCGTCTCTTTATTTAAAAATTGAAATAATTTGTTGAAAGCTTAATTACTATGTTCAAATTTTTTTTCAAAATTTCATTTCTCTTTTGTATCATTAGCTCCTTATTTCTTTCCTTCAGTTGAAAATTCGATTTTTATGTTAAAAATTTTTATTTCTGAAAATTAATTTTTTTAAATAAAAATGAACTTTTCAATTGTTTGTTGAAAATTTACCTTTTTTGTTGAAGATAAAACTTTTTTTAAATTAATTTAAATTGCAAAAAATTCGCCTTTTGTCATAAAAAATTAATTTTCGTGGTTTCAAATTCCATTTGTTAAAAATTCAACTATTTAGTCGAAAAAATCAACTGTATAAAATAAGTCCAATTATTTGATTGAAAATATGAATTATTTTGTTCTTTTTCTCTTTATGTCTTAAACTACCAACTGTTTCTTAAAATTTACTTATTTTTTGGAAAATTGGTCTATTTAGTTGAAAATGCATCATTTTATATAGAACAGAAAATTCTTCCTTTTGGGTTGAATATTTGTTCAAAATTCAAATGTTCAAAAAAATGCAATTATTTCGTTAAAAATGTAACGGTTTTTATTTGGGAATTCATCTTTGCATGCTGAAAGTTCAACAATTTGTTAAAAAAATTAACTATTCTGTTGATAATTTTATCATTTTGTTCAAAATTCTATTGTCTTGTTGAAAATTTATCTTTTATAGTAGAAAGTTATCCTTTTTGGTCGGAATAAATAAGTTGAAATTTTTTTAACTTTTAGCTAAAATTTTATTGCTCAATTCTGTTAATAAAAGTGCTGGCCTTTAAATATTAATGGTCAATGAAATTGGTAACTTGTTTAGGGAAAAGTAAGGTAATTTTAAAAATAGAGTTTTTTGGTCAACCTATTTAATTGATAACATTTTAATATTAAATACTATTTTAAATTAAATTTAAAAAAATAAAATAGAATTCCAAAATCTGATTTTAGCGCCATGATGGATGAATTTCCAAATAAAAAAAGAGTAACACAAAAAACTGGGGTTTCGGTAATGGGTTGTTTTAATGCTGTCTAGGAAGCACAAGCGAACTATAATAAGTGCCCGCGAAATTTGAATTCAAATTAAGCAAAGAAAAGATTTTAAAAGAAAATTATAAAAAAAATAATTATAGTTTTTTTCATAACTTTGAATTCAAATATTTTTGTTAAGCCACAGCTAACGTTTCATATTTTTTTCTGCTTATTCATTATTATCTTCTTTGAAAAACTTTCCAATGCTTAATCGAAATTCGAATTTCGCGGATATTTATGTCACTTCGCTAGCACCACCAAGTAAGCTTTCAACTGCGCATGTGCGGAAAAGCGCGGGCATATTTAAAATTCTACAATAATATGTGAATAACGTACAACGTTCTTTGAGCCGGTGTTTTAGTTATAAATAAAATAAAAACAAAATCAGATTATTTTGAACATTTGATATTATTATATATGCCTGTAAAAATTGTAGACATGATATCATGATAGGCGGAGTCGAGGGCAACATTTGCATCCGATAGTAGCAACATCGTGCTGGGACTCTAACGGTCTTAGGTCATGTCCTACAATTGCCAATAAAAAATCCACTTCAACACTGAGGATTCTGTTTTAAGTAAATATCTTTGGTCTCTTGACTCTTCTATTATCAATTTAAGATTCATAATGCTATTTTCCTTCTCCAAAGCGAAATTTATACATACTCCTCTTGTACAAAGACTTATGTTAATGAGATCTTAGACTTTGAATGCTTCATTCAATAACGGATCATGTTTATAAATGTGAAAAATAGTCACGGCACTGAAGTTTTCTCGTGATATTCATCGCCTACACTTGCTTATAATATTTTGAATATAATAAAAAAATTATTAATAAGCCAAAACAAAGAATGAAATAAAAGAAAAAAAGAATGAGAAAGAAATGAAGGAAAGAAAGAAAAAATTAAAACAATTAAGAAATTACAAAAAAATGGGGAAAAAGAATTAAAAATAAATGAAAAAAAAGATGAACTTTAAAAAAAATAATTTAATTTTTAATAAAAAGTTAAATCTTTTACTGTAGAAGATCAATTTTCATCGAAATAGTCAACTTTTAAAACAAACAGGATGTATTTTTAATTGAAATTATGCATTTTCTTAGTAAGGAAAAGAATAAAGAAAGAATGAAAAAATAAGAAAAAACCAAGAATCAGAAATAAATTAAACAAGAAGAAAGGGAAAGAAAAAAATTGGAAAAAAATTAATTTTCATCTAAATAATCCAATTTTTAACCAAAAGATGAATATTCAACTAAAACGATGAATTTTTCAACTTAAGGAATGAAAACAGGAAACAATGAAAAAATTTAAGAAATAAAAGAAACATAGAACGAGAAAAAAATAAAAAAGAAAAAAATTAAAACAAGAAAAATGCAAATAAAAAAAACACACTATGCATGAATTTTTAAATAAGCAATTGATTTGCCCGCTGAAAAAGATAAATTTTGAACAAAGAAGATTAATCTTTTATTTATAAAAAGGCGAATTTTCAAACAAATTATTAATTTTTCTGCTAACAAAAGTCATTTTCCAACGAAATATTTAACTTTTTCAAACAAAAAGATGAATTTTCAAGTATAATTATGTACTTTCCAACTAAATGAAAAAACTAAAGAATTATAAATAAATAAGAAAAGAAAAATAATGAATTTTTAACAATATAATTAACTTTTCGACAAAAAGTTAAATGTTTTACTGTGGAAGATCAATTTTTATCGATATAGTCAACTTTTCTACAAAAAAGATTAATTTTTAATTGCATTCATGTATTTTTCAACTAAAGAAAAGAAAAAATAAAGCATGAAAATATAAACATAAAATCAGAAATAAGTGAAACAAGAAAAAAAATGGAAGAAAGAAATTAGAGAAGGAAATTAATTTTCAACTAAATAATAACATTTTTAATAAAAAAATGAATATTCAACTAAAACGATGAATTTTCTAAACAAAGAAATGAAAAAAGGAAAAAGTGAAAAAATTAAAGAAAGGAAAGAGATATAAAATAAGAAAGAAATGTAACAAGAAAGTAATTAAGAACAGAAAAAAGGGGGATTTTTAACAAAAGACATTATATATGAATTTTTGAATAAGCGATTGATTTTTTTTACAGAAAAAGATACATTTTTAACAAAATATTCAAGTTTTCGACCAAAAAGATGAATTTTCAACTGAAATTATGCGTTTTGTAAATAAATAAAAGAGAACAAGAAAGGATGAAGAAGGAAAGTATTATTTAAAAAAAGAGAGGAAAATAAATGAAAGAAACCAAAAATGAGAAAGAAATGAAAGAAGTAGAAAATAAAATGAAAAAAAAATGTTCATCAAAATAATTAAACTTTCAACAAAATACATAAGGAATGACTTTTTAAAAGAGAGTTGAATTAGTTTCTACTTAAAAAGTTCAATTTTTAGTCAAAAATTAAAAAGCAAAATTTTCAGTCATGAAATTATTATGAAACAAGAAAGAAGTTAAATAAAAAAAAGAAGCATTTTTAACAAAATAATTAAACTTTCAGCAAAATAGTTGATTTTCCAACTGAACAAAAGGAAGTAAGAAAGAATGAAAAAGAGAGAAAAAATAAACGGAACAAAGAATAAGAAAGAAATGCAAAACGAAAAAATTAAAGAATTGAAAAGAAGATAGAAGTCAATTTTCAAGAAAATAATTAAACTGTTAACAAAATAGTGGAATTTTTTACTTAGAAAGACATAACAAATAAAAATTAAAATTCAAGAAAAAACCCTTTACATTTCCAAACAAATAATTAAATTTTGATGAAGCAAATGAATTTTTAACAACAATATATTTTCAGTCCAAGAGGATGAATTTTTAGATTTACCTGCAAAGAAGCATTTTGATCCAATTAGTCGTATTTTCAATTAAAAAATTGTAATGCAACCAAAAATAGTTGATATTTCAATCAAGGAAGAAACAAACGAATAAGAAACATATAACATTTTTAACAAAATAATTAAACTTTCAAGCACATATCATAATTAATTTTTAAACAAACATTTAAATTTCCAAATAAAAAAATTAATTTTCAAGAAAAAATAAAAAAGTAACAAAATAGTTACATTTCCAACCAAAAGACGAATTTTCCAGAGTCAAATTTCCAACCAAAATTTCCAACCAATATCAATTAAAGACAAACAATGAAGAAGAGAGAAAGAAATAAAAGAAACACAAGAATGAGAAATAAATGAAAGAAATATAGAAAGAATAAGTGAAAGAAATGAAAGAGATGAAAGAAAGAAATAATTATTTTTCCAGTACATAATTCGATTTTCATAAAAACAGTTGAATTTTCAACTTGAAGAGATCAATTTTTGACCAAATAGTAAAGTTTTCAGAAAAAAAGAATACTTAACTATAATTAATTCATTATGAATATTCTAGCTTAAAAAAAAGAAAGAATGAAAATATGAACAAAATTAAAAAAACAAAGAATGAGAAAGATATGAAATAAGAAAGAAATAAAAAAAGAAAGTGATGAATTTTCAATTGAAATAGTTCTTTTTTTGCTGGAAAATAATTTCTTTACTGAAAGTTAAAATTTGTTATTTTTGCCTGAAAACTGATCTGTTTAATTTGAAAATTCGCATATTTGTTTCAAAATTCATAAGTGACATATGTTCATGAAAATTAGTCTTTATTGTTAAAAAAGTAATCTTTACGGTGGAAAATTCGTCTTTTTTATTAAAAATTCAACTATTTTGTTAAAAATAAATTTCTTACTTTCATTTCTTTCTAGTTTCAATCTTCCCCATTTTTTGTTTCTTTCTTTTTTTTTAATTGTCTTTTTTGGCACAAAATTAATTTTCTCTATCAAAAATTCGGGTTTTTTGTTAAAAATTAAAAAATTTAGTTGAAAGTTTAATTATTTTGTTGAAAATTAATTACTTTTATTTATCTTATTTTTGTCTCATTTTTTGTTTCTATTATTAATTTTTTCATTGTTTCTTCTACTTATTTCTTTAGTTGAAAATTCATTTCTTTGATTGAAAATAAGTTTTTAAAGCCAAAAATTTAACTACTTTTTGTTTAAAAAATTATCTATATTGGTGAAAAATGCAACTGTTATGTTAAAATTATGTTTTTAAATTTATATTTTTTGTTTTTAAAAATCAACTTTTTTCATAAAAAAGGTAATTATTTCAACCAATTTTAACTAAATTTTAGTTGAAACTTCTTTTCCTGGTTGAATATTAATTTTTCAACGAAAAATTTAGTTATTCCATTTTCTTTTGAAAGTTCTTTTTTTGCTAAAAATGTGGATTTCCTAGTCGAAAAGAAATAATTTATTTAGTTAAAATTTCATTTCATTTAGAAAATAAAGATTTTTATTTGAAAATTGAACTTTTTTGTTAAAAATTAAATTATTTTGTTGGAAATATATGTATTTTGGTAAAAATTCGCCTTCTTTGGCAGACAATTAATATTTTTGTTTGAAAATTCATCTTTTTGGATGCAAATTAAAATATTTTGGTGAAATTTCAACTATTTTGTTAAAAATACATTTTTTGTTTGTTAAACTTTAAGAATTTAATAATTGAAAATTTATTTTACAAATGAGAATATTTTTTCGAAAAGTCAACTATTTTGTGCTAAGTTCAAAGTATTTTGTTAAAAATTTTTATTTTGTTTTATTTGAAAAGTATTATTTTTATTTAAAAAGTTATTTATTTGTTGGAAGTTCTGTTTTTTTACCGAAAATATAAACTCTTCCAGTTTCACTAAAAAAAATTTTAAATAAAGTTTCGTTTTTTTCGTTAAAAATTAAGTTTTTAAACTAAAAATTTAACTACTTTATTTATGGTAAAAATTTATAGTTGATGAATTTTGTTAAAAATGGTCTGTAGTGGTGAATAAATTAAGTATTTTGTTGAAAATATTTTTTCGGTAGAAAATTGATTCAAGAATAAACTGTTTTTTAAAATTCGTTTTGTTGGTTTAGGTTTTAACAAATTTATTGAAAATTTCTCTGTTATGGTTGAAGTCTACTCTTTTAGATTGAAAATTTGAATCTGGTTTGGTTAAAATATTAATTAATTATTTTTTCGTTAAGAAATCGTACCTTTAAGTTAAAAATTAATATAATTTGTAGAAAACTCAAGAATTTTGTTAAAAAATAATTTTTTGCTTTAACATTTATCATTTTAGTTAAACGTTGATCTCTTTGTATGCAAATTAAAAAATGTTGTAAATAAAATATTTATTGGTTCTCTCGTTGAAAATTCCACAATATTGTTAAAAGATAGTCATTTTTGTTATAAAATTCGCGTGTGTTTGGGCGGAGTACTCCACCGTAATTTGATAGAATTCAGGGTAATCTACCATCCCAGGAGCGCATTTTTAGGTGCTGTTTCACCCTCGCGTGGAGGATCGAATATTTTGCATAGATAGAACAAACTCCCACGTTAGACGTGAGTAAAGTTGGTTGCACGAATGCTGTACAACTCCCACCCATAGTGGCGCCAAGAACGGCACTGGGACTGGAAGGTGCATGCAAGGAGGTCGAAAGGAACGCTACGCAAGGAGAGTGGTTCTCACGAACTCTACGTACGTCGCATCGTCGAACGCGTGCAGTGGAGTGGGGCTGGAATTGGCGTGTGATGCCTTTAGAAGGGGCATCTGCAGTCACGCGTGACGGCACGACACACGGGATCTGCATGACAACTGGCACGGTTCTTCTTCTCCTTAAGTGCAGCCAAGTCGCGTGTATGCACCAATTCATCTACTTACAATTTAAATTGCCACCTGATTCCAGTATTTAGACTCAAAATTCCCAATCTTTAAAATGAGATAATTTCATTCAGAAGCTGGCCGCTCCTCAGTCACTTACGTCAAATACCCCATGATTTCAATATTTAGATTAAAAATTCGCAATCTTCAAAGAAGATGTTTTTATTCAGAACTCAGAAGCTGATTGCTTCTCAATCACGCACATCAAATGCCTCCTGATACCAATATTTAGACTAACAATTCCCAATCCTTGAAATAAGATAACTTTATTTAAAAGCTGGCTGCTCCTCAATTACTTAGATCAAATTCGCCATGATTCCAACATTTAGAATTGAAATTCTCAATCTTTAAGGGTCTTACAAATTTGGGAAATGATAGCGAATATGCTAACGAACGTACCCACGCACTTTTTTTTTGCAGGTTAATTAAAAAAAGTTTTAATTTAGCAAAATGTGATTAATTTATAGCGCTTAGGAAATAGTATCGATTTTTTCAGTGTTAGATTCCCCCGGCTTTTTTCCTAGAATAAAAAATATTTTGTCTTCAAAATTTGGGAAATGATAGGGAACATGCTAACGGACGTCCCCGCATACTTTTTTGTGTTTGTTTATCAACATTTTTTTGATATTGCTAACAACGTGCGTGTATATTTCGAGGTTATGTGTGTTACAATTCACCCGAGCGTTACTTCCAAACTACACAGTAATTTTGGCGAAAACTTTGGACTTACAAATAAACATAGTAACTACCAGGTGTATACATATGAAACCGGTATTGCCATCTAGCGGCCAGTAGGCACACTTGTAGGCACTGTCGGAACTTACCATTTGTGCTAATTGGCG
>NC_046657.1:73172760-73217217 GCF_010883055.1 Belonocnema kinseyi | reverse complement strand
GCGAGGGCGCATACTTTGAATAAAATATTTGTTATCATTCTCTTGAAATAAATGTGTTTTTTTCTTGAAAGAATACCGGTTTCATATGTATACACCTGGTAACCTCCCGGAACTAACCTTGTTTGCAGCCAATCAAAAAAGTTTATTACATAAATAATTTCCAGATTATCGGAAAAGCAGAGATAAAAAACGACTTAACCTCAAAATAATGCATATGCACAACATTTTTATTTAGCACAATACATTTTTTTTGTTATTATCCTTCAAAAAAGGGTCTGGGGACGTCCGTTCTGATATTTTATAGCATCTCCGAATTCAGTTTTTAAACATTTTCATTTTTGTGGAAAAAAAGCCGGGGAAACTGTAAGTATCACGTGCCCTTAAGACCATATGATGAGTGGGTCACGTGACTAGATTCCTACCTTACCGCCCCTTTTTTATTTCCCAACTTATTTTCACACGAAACGTCACATCGAGTTAAAAATTTGTGATACTAAACAAGAAGCACTAAGAATGGTAGGCGTGGTCTAAATTTGTATAATTATGACAAAAGTTTTTTGTTGTAAATAATTTTTTTTTGCTTTTTTTATAATTATTGAAATTTAGGACCAGACCCACCTTTCTTAGTGCTTCTTATTTATTATCCCAAATTTTCAACTCGATATGGTGCTTCGGGTAAAAATAAGTTTGGGAAATAAAAAACGAGAGGATAAGGTAGGAATCTGGTCACGTGGCCCACCCTTCACATAGCCTTAAAGTAAGATGATTTTATTCGGAAGCGCTCCCTGATTCAAATATTTAAATTTAAAATTCCCAATCTTCAAACTAAGATAACTATTCATTCGCTGCTCCTGAATCATTTACAATTTTACAAAAAATTCTCTCTGATTTCAATACATTGGCCACAAATTCACAATCCTTGAAATAAGATAAATTATCCTCGAAATTATCTTATTTAGAAGACTGGGAATTTTGAGTCCAAACTTTGAATCAGGAGGCCATTGTAGGGTGTCCACTCAATTCCTGGAAAAATATTCCCTGAAAATTCGAGGTTTTATCCAGATATTTCAAATTTTTTTAGGTTTTTGAAGTTTGTTTTCCTGAGTTTCCAGGAATTTAATTAATATGTTCAATTTAGAATGCTTTGGAAAATTGTGGTACTAGATATTCTCAAGTACCATATATTAGCACCATCAAATATTCAAATAATTTAGTAGTACTAAAAAATTCATTTCCTCAACGTATTTGATGAATTTAAATAATCATTTTAACAATTTCTTATTTGATCTTCTTATACTTAAGATTCAGTGGATATTTAGGCAAAATTAATGTATTATAATTTAATGAAATTTAAACCGCTTCAAATTCCTAACTTTTCGTGTAAAATATTGCATTTTCAACAAGATGGATGAATTTTTTAACAAATAGTTCAATTTTCAACAAAAAATATTTATTTTCTACAAAGAAAACGATTTTTTTCAAACAAAATACATGAGTTCTTAGCCAAATAGATGAATTTTTAACTTAAGTGCATCAATTTTCAACCAAATAGTTAAATTTCGAACTAACAAGATCAGTTTTCAATCAGAAATGAAATAATTAAATAATTAGTTAAAAAATTAATCCTCAATTAAAGACATGAATTTTAGAATAAAATGGAGGATAATTCAATAAAAATAGTTACATTTTCAATTAAAAAGAAACCATTTTTTTTAATAGTTACATTTTCATGCAAATTTTGCATTTTTAACTGAAATTATGAATAGTTAACTGGAATAGAAGAATTTCAAACAAAAAATTAACGAATTTTCTAGTCGGTTCTTCAATTTCTACAACAAAAAAATCAGCAAAAAAGATTATTTTTAACCCAAAATTGAATGATGAAATTTGAATTAAAAACATTTTATGTTTAACCAAATAGGTGAATTAGCCATTTAAATTTAGCCAAAGAAGTAATTAAATGTTAATTAAAAGCAGCACGCATTCAGAACAATAAATGTAGTAGTTGATATTCCAGACAAAAATATTTTGATTTTTAGCCAAAAAAAAAATTAATTCAACCAAAAAGACAAATTTTCAATATCAGTTAAATTTTTTTAGTTAGAAAAACTGTTTAATTTTCAAGCATAAAAATTAATTTTTACTGAGAAAATTAATTTTCTATAAAAAAAATGAATCTTCAACAAAATACATAAATTTTTTAATAAAAACGATTAGTAGTTAAATATAAAAATAGTTTTTGCAATTTGCAAAATTAATTTTGAAGTAAAGAAAAAAGAGTTTACAATGATACAGTTAACTTCAGTACTATAAAGATGTTTTTCTCAAACTCAGAATCATTTTCATTTACTTTTATATTGCAATAAATAAAATTAGGCATGCCTTCGAAAAAATTTCTTGACCTTAAAAAAACCATGACATTTTCAGGTTTTTCCAGGTAGGTTAGACAATTTGATTTGATGTCAGTGACTAAGGAGCTTCATTAATTTTATTAATTTAATTAATTAATTTTTAGTATAAATTTTGAATCAGGGAGAATTTTATGTAAGTGATTGAGGAGGAACAACTTTATGAAATCATCTTATTTTTAAAGTTTGGAATTTTAAGTCTAAGTATTGCAATCAGGCGGCATTTGAGTTCTCAATGAAGTTATTCTCGAAATTATCTTATTTTGAAGATTAGGAATTTGAATTATAAATATTGGGATCAGGAGAAATTTGTTGTAAGTGAATAAGGAAGGGTCAGATTCTGACTTCTGAATGAAAATATCTTTTTTGAAGATCGGGAATTTTGAGTCAAAATATTGGAATCAGAGGACATTCGATGGAAGCGAATGAGGAGCCAACAGTGAATTCAATTATCAGGTTTTAAAAAATTCCCAATCTTCAAATATTTGAACTCGAAATTCCCAATCTTCAAAAAGAGAATTTTATTCAGAATTCAGAAGCAGGTCACTCCGCAATCACTTACATCAAATGCTATCTGATTCCACTTTTTAGATTCAACATACAGTAGAACCTCGATTATCCGAGATAATGTGGGGAGGATATACATCGGATAAGCGAAAACTCGGATAATAGGGAAGAAGTACAAAATTCGGAAGAGTGATCTATTTTTGATATATTTTAAAAATAAAAATAAATATATAAGCATTTAGCAAATAAAATTGAATAACTTACGAATGTGGATTCATTTTTATAAATTTATTAATTTATTCATAATTGAAATCTACTGCGCGCATTCAGAATTAGGTGTAGCAGCTTAATTTTGTTTGAATAATAATTCTCCGTATTATCCGAGCATACACCTCGGTTAATGCGGAGTGCTTAGATGAGTCCCGTTGCCTCGGATAACGCGGAGCCTCGGATAATCGAAGGCCGGATAATCGAGGTTCTACTCTACTTAATCTTTTTTATCAATCTCATTTACTGATTGCTCCTCATTCACTTCCATCAAATGTCCCCTGATTCCAATAATAAGACCCAAAATTTTGAATCTTTGAACTAAGATATTTTCACTCAGAATCTGGTTGCTCCTTAATCACTTACATTAAATACTCCAATGAGGTGTTGGTTAGATTAATTACAGAGACGAGATCACCATTCGTTTGTCACTCGGAACGGGAACTCGGAACCGTAAAGTAGACAGCACTTTATACTGTATGCGATGATGACGGAATTTTAAGTGGAAGGAAAACAAGGATGTTTGAGTAGTCGCTCAGTTTCCTGACTCGTAGATGCAACTGACCCTGTGATCCGAGAGACTTGCACATGATCGGGATACCCTCAAAGAACACTTGATATGCGTATGAGACTTTGCTATGGAAATAAAATAATTTCCTTATTACAAAAATACTCAGAAATAACATTAACAATAAGTAAAAATATATTTAAACTTATCCTCTTGAAAGTCGGGGACTTTGGTTTATAGGTCAGTTAAACTGGCAGAAATAAGGTACAAATCCGGAATTATATTGAGAGGTGGATTACTTTCGATTTTATTGGATTACCCTGCATCACATAAAATTTTGATGGATTAATAAGCCTAAACTAGACTCTCGTGAAATTTCAATGAAAAAGGATTATTTTATAATCGAGTTCTTAAATTTTTAATGAAATAGATGCACTTTAAATGAAATTGTTACATTTTCAAACAGGAAGAATAATTTTCTACTGAAAAAGACAAATTTTTCACAAAATACATGAATTTGCAACTAAGTAGTTTAATTTTCAAATAAAAAAATAAAATTTTAACCATAGAATTGAATTTTTAATTGAACAACGATCAATGTTTCACCAAAAATGGAAGTTGTATTATCAGTTAACAAATCAATTTTACACTAAAAGACGATCTTCCAAAGAAGTACTTAAATTTTGTAACAATGAGATTAATTTTCAAATAAATAATAAATTTTGAAACAAAAAGTGACTTAAAAAAAATGGTTAAATTTTTCTACAGAGTGGTTCAATTTTTATTCAAAAGAGATAAGTTCCTGAAAACATGTAATAGTTAATATTTTAATTCAAGAACAAATTTAAATTTCACATCAAAAACTCTTGAAATCAAACAATAATTGAATCTTCAACCAGAAAGACGAATTTTGAATAAAAAAGTTGAGTTATTAAACAAAAGGATACTTATTAACAAAATTATTTAATTTTCAAAAAATTAGCTTAATCTTCAACTAAATATTTAATTTTAAACCAAAAAGTTCAATTATCGACAAAAATGATAAATCTTCTACAAAAAAATGAATTTTCAACTAAGTAGTTCAACGAAGTAGTTGAACTTCCAACCAAGTAGAATTTTCTGTTATGAAAGAATAATTTTTAAGAGGATACATAAAGTCACCAAATAGTTGAATTTCGAACTACAGAATATAAATTTGCAATCAAAGCTGAAATAGTTAAATTTTCAGTTAAAAAAATTGATTTTTAATTAAAAAACAGTAAACTTGCAAACAAATGGTGAAATTTTTAACTAAAAAATATAAATTTACAATAAAAAACGGAATGCTTCAATTATCAGTTAAAAACATTAATTTTCAACAAAAAAACTAAATTTCAGCAAAATGATTAAATTTTTCATTAAATTAGATCAATCCTTATCCAAAAAGATGAATACTCTAGCAAGAAGATTCATTTTCTACGGAACAAGGAGAATTTGGAATAAAATGAATGAATTTTCCAAGACGTAGTTGAATTTTTAACTAAAAAAAAAAAAAATTGACAAATATTCGAATAGTTAAATTTTTTAATAAAAAATTAAGAAGATTAAATTCCTGTTGAAAAAACGATTTTTGATCAAAATACATCAATTTTCAATAAAATATATGTGTTTCTTCAACTGAAAATTTTAAATTCACAATCAAAAGTGAAGTAGGTAAATATTCAGTTAAAAAAATTAATTTAAAGAAACAATGAATTTTCAATAAAGTAGTAAAGTTTTTTTTATCAAAATAGTTGAATTTTTAAGCAAAAGGATTGATTTTCTATTAATAAATCCAAATTTTGAACAAAAAACATGATTTTTCAAATAGATAATTAAATTTAGACACCATATTGGATCAGCTAGGGTGGTTGACATCTAATTTTGTTTATGATTTTTTCTCTTTTTTAACGCTGAAAAAAACCTGAAAAAATTCACCGAACTATTTTCAATCATTCTCAAGATAAATGATTTTTTTTAGAACAATTTGTCGTGAAATTTAAACTCAAACAAATTTTTATTTCTCCTAGTTTTTTCACACAGAATAGTCACCCTATGTTCAAGCATTTTTCAAATAATTTCAAATTCCTTATACAATTTTTCTCTGCCTGTAAATCGTAAAATGTTATTTTTAGTTTAATTTTTTAAACAAGTTTTTCACCTAAAATAGTAAAAATTTATTATTTTCTGAAAATATATTTTTAAGGATATTTGATAATTATTTAAATATTTGCATTTGTTTAAACAATTTTTTCCCTATAAAGTGAGAACTAAGAAGAATTAATTCTGGAATTAATGACACAATTGACAGTCAACGAATTCTAAAGGTAATATTTTTTTGTTCAAGATATTTTGCAATTATTTAAACAACTAATAACGATTCACGAAAAAAAATTTCTTAAATATTAAACATTTTTTGTTGTTGAATTTTTGAAAACAAAAACTACGCATTGTATAAAAAATGATTAATAACAAAGTTGTAGATCTTTTGTAGGTAAACAAATTTTGCCTGTATATTTTTTTCGTAGCTTGTGTGGTTTATCTAAAAATTTAATTTTCCTATTTTTAATTCTGTTTTTTACGGATAAAGCAAAAACTACTCGTTCTACCAAAAAGTGAATAATAAAAAATTTATAGATCTCTTTTGGATGCATAATTTTTATCCATTCATCTATTGTAGTATCTTGCATACTTGGATCGGAAAATGAAATTTTTTAATTTTCATTATTTTTTGTACCTTTAAAATTTGAATGTTCAATTGTTCGAAAAAGTAAAAAAAGTTGTTATGATAATTTAGTAGGGCTTTCAAAAAGTAACATTTTTGATTTTTCGATTTTTTTCATATCGTGCGTTATTTAGCTTACAATTTACATTTTTTTTTTAAATTTTGTAAGTGCTATAACTTTCCAAAAGTTTTCGTGCTCACAGACAGACATACAGACATACGCAGAGAAATCCATACAGACAGCCGTACAGGCAGAAACATTTGTAAAAACCTTTTTTTCGGATTAATAGGGTCTAAACGTGGACATTTCACAAAAAACGGGGTGTCCAAATATTACACAAATATAATTCAACTAAAAAATATAACTATTTTTCATTCTAAATTAAGGTCTATCATTTTCAATACTTTCCTTCCTATGTTATCTTATCCTTTATCTATTCACGTGAATCTTATTCTTGCTCTCTGTCAAAATAAATTCCTGCTTATCGTTTTTAATCTCTTTTAATCTAAATTCACGTCTATCTTCTTCAATTACCTCTTTTCTATCTCATCCTATCCTTTATCTATTCACACAAATACTTTTCTATCTCTCTGTCAATTTAAATTCCTCTTTATTTTTGTCAATTCACTCTCCTCTATCTCATCCTATCCTTTATCTATTGGCGTAAATCCTTTCCTATTTTTCTGTCAATTTAAATTTCTGTTTATTTTTGCCAATCCACTCTCCTCTATCTCATCCTATCCTTTATCTATCCACCCAAATATTTTTCGATCACTCGGTCAATCTAAATTCTCGTCTATCTTTTTTGTTTATTTCTGCTTCTTTATCTCATCCTATCCTACAACTACCAACATCTACCTTTTTCTATTCTTTTTTAAATCTAAATTCACGTCTATCATTTTCCATACCCTCTTCTCTATCTTATCGTATCCTTAATCTATCAACTTTGATATTTCTTTATCTCTTTATTAATCTAAATTTATTTTTCTTCTTCAAGACACTTTTCTTTGTCTCATTCTATCATTTGTCTATCCACGTTAATAATTTTATATCTCACTGTCAATTTTAATTTTTGTTTATCCTCTTTAACCTTTCCATCTCTATGTCATCCTATCCAACATATATCAACTTCTATCTTTTTCTACCTTTTTATTAATCTAAATTAATTTCTATCTTCTTCAATACCCGCTTCTCTATCTCATCCTATCCTTTATCTATTCACGTCAATCTTATTCTTTCTCCCTCTGAATTTAAATTCCTGTTTGCTTGTTTCAATCTGCTATTCTTTATCTGATGCTATACCTTATCTATCCACTCAAATACTTTTCTATCTCTTTGACAATTTAAATTCCTATTTATTTTTCTCAATTCACTCTCCTCTATCTCATCCTATCCTTTATCTATTGGCGTTAATCCTTTTCTATTTCTCTGTCAATTTAAATTCCTGTTTATTTTTCTCAATCCACTCTCCTCTATCTCATCTTATCCTTTATCAATCCACCCAAATATTTTTCGATCTCTCGGTCAACCTAAATTCCCATCTATCTTTTTTTATTTCTGCTTCTTTATCAGATTGCATCCTATATCTATGAACCTCTATCTTTTTCTATTCTTTTAGCAGTCTAAATTTACGTCTATCCTTTTTAATTTTCTCTTCTCTATCTCATCGCATCCTACATATATTAAGGTCTATTTTTCTCTATCTCTTTATCAACCTAAATTTATGTCTCTCTTTTCCAATGCCCTCTTCTTAATGTCATCCTGTCTTTTATCTATACACATCAATATTTTTGTATCTTTCTTCTAGTTTAAATGAATGGGGTGCTTTCACTGCACTGCCCAATGCAAAAATGCGCTACGAGTGTTGAAAATGGCCGTGCGGCGGCACTAGTAGTAACTTTGTTCTATAAAACTATTCAGTACCCTAGGAAAATGCATAAAAATTACAAAATAAATATGAAAAATCCTTTAAAATAATTTTTTCTTGCTAGTGTAGAGTCAGGTAGTAAATGAGACATATCGAATGGAAGATTCTAATGTGTCCCCTAAGGGTATGCGTGTTTTTCTTGTACCTTCTTCCCTATTTCTTTACATACCCCCCATTCACTTATTTGATGTTGGGAGGGGGAACCTACAGTTTAAAGTAGGTTCCGAACCACCAAGAACACCAGCTTTAAATACTTAGAGAAAACCTTTTTCTTTAGAGGTACCGGTCCCACGATTCTCCGGAGATAAAACCCTTGCTAGGCTAGTGTTCACCGCATGGGCCGCCGAGACTCTTCCAGAGTGCGAAGCGGGAATCGAACCCGCAAAGCCGACGGAGTGGGTCCAAAGCCTACGCCTTAGCTCCCACGACCATCGTCCCACTTAAATGAGACTTATGTACTCACGTATTATTTTCTTCAATACAGGAGAAAAAGCAGCATAATGGACATAATTCAAAAAAACAAAAAATTGCATGGATATTCAGAACTTATAAGAAAAAATAATCAAAAAATAAATAATAAATACAAAAATTAAAAAAAAAATGCCGCAAATATATATTATTATTAAATTAGAAAATTTTCAAATTTCAAATAATGACAAGATTTGTAATTGACAAAAAATAAAATCCCTAATTTAAAAATATCCGAAACTAAAATTTACCGACCTCAAGACCGACTTGTAAAATAAATGATTTATCAAATTACCAAAAATTTTTCAATTCTCGAAATTTAGAACTACTAAACATAGTTAATTGATTATTAATTTATAAGCTGCTAATAGAATTATAAATAAGGCAAACAATATAATCAATCATTAATTAATAATTTATTAATTATTTTCAGCAAAATTTAAATGTCGTCAAACTTAAATTTCAGCAATAGAATTATTTATGGGAATCTAACAATTCATTTATTTTATAATTTGGCCATTTTTTTTACTAATTTATGATTTTTTTATTCATTTCTTCTTTATTTTTTATTAGTCCTGGATATCCAAACACTTTTGAATATAATGATGTAGAACTAATTTTGTTTATATTGCCGTTTTAAAGTATAATGCTATTATATAATAAATCTAATCAATATATCTATAGATGATAAACAAGAAATATGATAAATCCTTTAAATATTGTTTTCTATTACAATGAAATAAAGAACTCTTAAATGAGTTATTTTTTTCAATCAATTAGACTTTGTAACGAGCTAAAATATTATAACATATGTATGTCACTCTCAAAGAAAGACCATTAACGAATGTTTTTTAATCTTTAGCAACACTCAAATTAATCGAACATCATTTTTCTAAGTGCTATAATGAATTCATGTTGAAATTAAATTCTGAGAATTGAGAACAAGATAATAAATATGATCATGTTGTTTTTAAATTTATGTAAATATAATTTTCATAAGATTCTTGAGAAAATTTAAACGACTTTTAAATATTTCAGGCTTGTCAAAAAAGAACTAACTAGATTTTAAAGAAATTTTTTTATATTATAAGATTTTACAAAATATTATGAAAAATTCGAGTACTTTTAAAAGATATTTAGAACTTTTGGAATTTGGGAAGGAATCAAGAAATATTTTGAAAATGCTCGATAAATATTTCCGAGTTTTCAAATATTTTCAATCTATTTAAAACGTCCTAAATTCCTGAAAATATTTGTAATTGACACGAAATTTTCTCAAAATTTTCAAATATCATTCTAAATTTTAAAAAACCTTAAATATTTTTAATTTCTCCAACAATTTAAAAATAATTTGTTTATTCTCTTGAAAACTTTAGAAATTCTTCAAAATAAAAAATTATTAAAAATTTCACACATATACAAGAAATTTTTTTTTTTTTTAAATCTTGTCAGAATTAAAAAAATTGCCCTGAAATCTTTTCGATGAATTACAGGATTTCGAGAGTTAGAATATAATAAGAATACTCACTCGCGGAAGATAGAAATAGAAATAGATAAAGATTCAAACTAATATTGAAGAGTTAGAATGAAGTAAAGAATAAGATAAGAATCCTCCTTTTCGAAAACTAGAGAAAGGGATAAAAAATGATGAAGATTGAGAATAGAAACAGATAATGTTTTAGGGATGTAAAGTGACACATTGCGTTAGATAGAATAGTTCGATCCTTTCCTATCCTCCAATTTCTATCCTTTTCCGTCTTTCTTCTTTCAGTAGGGAACGGAGTTTATTGATGGCCCTTAAGTAGAAACCCAAATAAATGTCAGCCGTTGATTGGCAGAAGTTTACTGATGTGAAGTTTGTGTAAGCACAATTTTTATGGACAGGTCTGCACACACTGTAATGGAGAGAAGAGAATAAGAAGAGATACGAGAAGCGGTTAGTGATTTTTGAAGGGAATGGGTCAGCTGTTGGCTCACGTGCCCAGACACAGGTACCTATATTCGACGTGCCAGTGGAATTCTAAATCCGTGCACGTGGATCTCGCTTCCTCACTCGCGGATGCAACTGACTGGTTGACCTCGACGTGTAACACAGGTATTACCGCGGCGGTTCTCCAGGTCACCGGCTTACTCCATCTACTAAAACGGCGTAATTCAAACATTAATCGTGCAACTTTCGAGGCCAAGTTCATGGATCCAATGCTGGAAAGAGGGGAAGAAAATTCTTGAAAAGGCTTCTAATTTTTTCGACTTACCCTCCTATCACTTCACTCTGCGCTTCCTCCTCTACTTTCTTATCTTTCTCCTCTACTTTCCCATCTTCTTCCTCTTCTACTTCCCGCTCTTCTTCCTTTTCTGCCTCCCGTTTCTCATTTCCCCAGCTAACACTCCATTTCCCTACTCCCTTGCTCACCTTCTGCCTCTAGTTCCCCGTCTTCTTCCTCCTCTACTTCCCCTTCTCCTCAGTTCAATAGCTAACACTCCATTTCCCTAACTCTCGTCTCACCTTCTTCCTCTAGTTTTCCACATTCCTCCTCTTCTTTCTCCTCTATTTTCCCATGTTCTTCCTCCTCTAATTCCCTCTGTCCTCAATTCCCCAGCTAACATTCCATTTCCCTAGTCCTTGTCTCACCTTCTTCCTTTAGGTCCCCACATTCCTCCTCCTTTACTTCTTCATCTTCTTCCTCCTCTATTTTCCTATCTTCTTCCGCCTCTACTTTTCGCTCTCGTCAGTTTTCCAGATAACACCCTTTCACAGTTCCAATAATTTACCCTACTTGCACAATGCGCATACTACCCTTCCATTATTTTCGCTTTCCCTTGACTTTTTCCCCTTCACTCCCCTTGTAAACTGTCACTTTTTTACTTTTTCCATCCCTCATTTCCCCTTACTTTCCCTGCTTATCCCACCCCTAGTATAGCCTCCTTCCACTTATTACTCTAGATATCTATCTCCTATATATAAATCTTGGAATGGAATAGTTAAATTTTCAACAAGTTTCAACAAATATGAATTTTGAACAAATTAGTTGAATCCTTAATTAAACGAGAATGTTTTAACAAGGCAGTTGACGCTTGAATTAATTTTGCACAGAAAAAATTTTTTTAACAAAAAGCCATGAATTTCAACTAAATAATTGAATTTTGAAAATCCGTTATCAATGAAAGAGATGAATTTTTAACTAAAAAAGATCAATTTTCAACTAAAAATTGAATAGTTAAATTTTCAGATAAAAACTTAATTACTTACCTAAAAATAAAAACGACTTTTCAACATAATAGTTGAATCGGTCACCGATAGAAATCAGTATCTAGACAAAAAGATTGATTTTAAAGCAAAAATCTTGATTCTTACCGAACAAATAAAATTTCAATAAATATATAAATTATTAACTGTGTAAGATAAATTTGCAACAAAAATTTCTACCAAAATAATTGAATTTTTAATCCAAAAATACTAATTTTCTATCGAAAATAAAAAAGGTACATTTCTAGTAAAAAAAATTAATTTTTGAAAATCAAGAAAATTAATTTTTAAACAAATAATTGAATTTTTAACCCAGAAGATGAGTATTCTACCAAAAAAAACAACTAATTTTTAACTAAAACAGTTAGATTTGAGCTAAAGAAACAAATTTGTTACTAAAAGATATAAGCTCTCGTGTAAACTTGAAATTGTAAAATTTACAAGCAAGCAGAATAATTTTTACCAAATTACATGAATTTAAAACCATACAGTTTTATTTTTAACCAGATACATGATTTTCAAATTTATTAATACGATTATAGTAAGCTATAACAATGATACCAATAAAAAACAATTCCTTTTTAAAATGAACTGACACATTAGAGTATTTATTAAAATAAATTGTTTATAGTAATAAAGTAAAGTATTGAAGCAAATTTTTGAGTCAAATCTTAATTTTTACCAAAAAATTTTCGGTTAAAAAAATTAATTTGTAACTGAAAAAATGAATTTTTAACCAGAAGGTTTAATTTGTCTCTAAGGAAACAAATTTTGTACTAAAAAAGATAAGCTTTCATGTAAACCTGGGATAGCTAAATTTTAAATTAAGAAGAATAATTCTTTTAGAAAAGATGCATTTTTAGTAACGTACATGAATTTAGAACTAAATAGTTGAATTTTTATCCAAAAAGATGAATTTTCATTTCATTAATACATTTCATTATTCTAGAGGACAATGGTAAGAGTAGGATAATTGGGGAAGGAGTGGGTACATTGAAGGGAGAAAAGGGGAGGGGTGAAGGAAAAGTGAGGATGCGGATAGAAAAAAAGGAGAGTGATCGGAGGGATAGTAGAGAAAGTACTGTGTAAGGAAATGAGGCTCTGTGTGGGGAAGGAGCATACGAGACAAAGTAGGGATGGGGAAGTAGAGGAGGGAGGTTGAAAAAGGGAGGATATAAAGGGGAAGTGAGGGCTGGAATGGGGAAGTAGGGCAGCGAAAGTTATGAGTAGGGGTTGACTATTAGTGAAGGGGAGTGATGGGAGGAACGGTAGAGGAAGTGATATGCATATGATTGAGGTTGGGAGGGAGTAGAGGTGAAAAAGTAGGGGATGTGATGAGCAGTAAATAATTGAAGTAAGGTTGGAGTGTTGGTGAGAAATATAATAGGGAGAAAAGACGTAGGAGTAGAGCATCAATGGGAAGCAGGGTGCTAGAAGGGTTAGTAGAGGAAGTAAGGAGTAGCAGGGTGAGGCACAGGGTATGTGAGAAGCAAGAGAGAAAAACTAGGTAGTGTATCGGAGTGAAGCACGGTGTTAAGAGGGTAATCAGGGGTAGTGAAGAGTAGGGAAGCATAAAGAGGAGAAAATAGGTGATGGGAAGTAGGAGAGCGGAGTAAGGTTTGGTGCAATAAGAATAAAGTGTGGTTTAGGGAAGGAGGTAGTGGGAACGGTAAGTGAGTGGAGGGAAAGTAGGGGCCGAGAAGTATAAGAAGAGAAAGGAAGAAAAAGGTATTTCTCCTCCTCTGGGAAGCGTAGTAGTTCAAGGAAAGTGGAATACAGTATTTGGGAAGTAGGGAGAGGAAACATAGGCGGGGTTAAGAGGAGAATGATGAATAAAGTTGTCAAGACAGAATTGACTAATTTCTTAAACACCTGTTTCCCAAACTCTCACCCTCTCTACTGAAAGACAGTATACCTGAATCTCGGTATAAAAAGCAATTTCAATTTCAATTTCTTCGCATGATTGTAGGAAGTAACTAGCGCTTACGGTCTGGAAAAAAGGTAAAGACGAGCAAAAAATGAAATGCCCCTAAAACGAAAAGTCGAATCGCTGGAGTGTATGATGTATGGTGCAATTGGTTCTGCGTTGTATAGACGGTAAGACTGGTTTCGCGATGGAGCCTGGTGATCGTCCAAATAATTGATGCATGTTAACCCTCCACGGGATTCGAAGGTAATGACGGGGGTCCGGAGGAATTCCTGGCGCGCAGTTGCAGACCACCTCATCCTCCTCCTTCTCTAAATTGGATCTTGTGAAAAATGTACGCCCAGTGCAGAAACATGCAGAGATCCAGAGATGCAGAAAGAAACAAGCAAGAAGGGGAAAGATTTTTATTCAGTGTGCGATGTTAGAGCATTTAGAAGCTCTGTATCTCCTGATAATGCGAATGTAAGACCCGGTCACGTATTGACGATCAGGGTAAACTGAATCATCTTCATAATTCTGAAACAAGGTCCTCAGAGGGTTTTCTTGTACATCGGCGAGGGTCAGCTACGTTGAGGGCTTAAAAGGCTTTAATTAAATTTGACGCAATTGCGATGCATTTTTTAATACAAAATTCAAGGGCATCAACTCAGCGGTAACTAAAATGAATTTAGAGATAAATTCAAAAAAATATAAGAGAAAAAATTAGGGTATAGTGAACATCGATCTGGAAAAATAATACATTTTTTTTAATAAACGTTTGAGATTTTATTTTTCTTTTAATATTGAACAAAAATAAAAAAAAGGAATTTCATTCTGACATTTACCGTTATTAAGATATTGTGAAAAGTATGGGTCTGTCTGTAAAGCTCTCTAAGTTCAATAGCGTAAGTCCCACGCAAGAAAGCCCAAAATTATTAACCCTCAAATTATGGAATGTACAAAAATGGACGTTAAGTTCTAAAGCGTAAGTTTTGAAATCAGAAAAGCCAAGTCACAAGGCTAATCAGTAAGTGTCTAAGATATAGGACCCAACATAAGGCTCAAAAGAACGTCTTTAAACTGTAAGTCCCACACAACAAATTCCAAGTCCAAATATAAAGGCCAAAAATAACGTTTACAACACTTATTTCAAAACCGTAAAGCCCAAAATAATTCTCAAATTCATAGAACCAAAGATATTAGGCCTTAGAGAACGTTGTTGAAGCGTAAGTCCCAAAACAATAAGATACAAAATTCTAATTCTAAGGCGAAAGTGACAAAAATAGGGCGTGAACTTATAGGATCCAACATAACAAAATATAAGGTCTAGGATTATAATGCTGAGAAAATAAGTTCAAAGCGTAAGTCCCGTCACGCAAGGCCCAAGAATAGTAGTCAAAAAATGATATGACTTAAAAAGAATGTCCCAAATACGAGATCCAAGACTGAAGTATCAAGCCATGATGCTCGAGAGAATAGCCTTAAAACTTATTTCTCAGAACACAAATTTCAAGCTTTAAGGCTCAAAAATAAGTCTTAACTCATAAGAATAAAAATATAAGGCCTAAAATAATTCCCAAACACTAAATTGCAAGCAATCGGTTCAAACCTCAAATTCTGAGTCGCAAGAACCAAACATAAGTCCTAAATTTTAAGGGCTCTAAATAGAGCGCCGCAAAAAAATGTGTCTTCTGACACAGAGCGTCAGTCCTGAAACCATAAGATAATATCCAGAAATAAGTCCCGCGCTGATAGATCTAAAATATAAGGCCCAAAATATCGTCTCCGAAGTATAATAATTACTTTATGATGCCCTAAACAACATCCTAAAACCTTATGTTCCAGACTACAGATCCCAAGTCTGAAGGCCCAAAAATAAGTCTGAAACTCATAGGCCTCAAAATATAAGGCCCAACATAACGTGAAAAACACCAAATTCTAAACATTAAGTATCAAACCACAAATCTGAAGTCGCAAGGTCCAAGAATAAGTTCCGCACTCATGCAATCCAAAATATAAGACCCAAAAGGACGTCCCTGAGTATAAGTCCTAAAAACTTTTTTTTTTCTTTAAGAAAATAAAGCTCAAAAGAACGAAGTATCAAACCGCAAGGCCTAGCAAATAAGCTCAAAACTAATAGGACCAAAAATAGAAGACACAAGATCATAAGAACCAAAAAAGTCCCAAACACGAGACCCAATAACATAAGTCCCAAGGCAAGAAGACCAAAAATATTCCTGCAAATTCATGGCTAAAAGGCTAAGTTCCAAACGACAAGACTCAAAAATAACGTGTCGAAAATTAATTAAAAACAGTGAGTCGCAATCGACGCGTTCCAAAATAACAAGGCCCAAAATGGTTAAATAAAAAGTACAATTTTAACTTTATCTCAAGAACGGTGTGTGCTAGAATAAATTTCTTTCTTTAGTTTTGTTCAGCATTGTAAAGCAAATGAAGCTACTCATTATTTTTTTCTTTAGTTCAATTATTTCACGATGAGTGTTATTATTCGAAGACCATGAACTATCCTGCTGCAAAAAAAACAAATGAATTTCTTTATTGACTGAATCCTATATTATCCAGAAATAAATCCACCTTCTCTTGACGAGAAATCCCATCTTTATCATTAGGGACACTTATCCTTATATTTATTGCATAAATAAAGATTTATCCTTCAAACAGCGTATATTTAATGCTTGCTTTATTCATGCTCGTAGTTTACGAATGCGTTTTGCAAATACGATAAGAACCTTCGTCTCTGTTTTTGACACCAAACATAAATCAATCACAAACTTGAATTTAAATATAGAGAAGTACTAAAAATCATTTCTTTTTTTAAATAATCTTGATAAAATATTCCTTTAAAAAATTGGTGTTACGTGAAATTTCCACCAAAATAATGGAATTTGCAACCCTAAAAAGACTGTTTGTCAAATTTTTTACTGATAAGATGAATTTTTAATGAAACAGTTAAATTTTTAACCAAACAGATTAAATTTAGATCAAAAAAGTTCAATTTTTATTCAAACATATTAATTTTAGATAAAGAAACTAACTATTAACTAAAATAATTGATAATGAATTAATTAATAATTTAATCATTAATATTAAATAATAATAATATAAAATGAAATAAAAGTAAATAATAGTATCAATATTAAATTAATTAATGATTAATAAATTTTAAATAAATTAATAATAAAGTGATAAAATTATTAATATTAATTATTAAATTCAATTCATAATTAATTATACGCTGTAAATAATATGAATAAAATTATTAATCCCCAACGAACAAAAAAAAAGGAATCTTTAAGCAAAGAATGGAATTTTAAACCCAAAAGATGAATTTTGTAACAAAAAAGATAAATTTTTTCAGAACAAATGAATTGTCAACCAAGCAGGTTACATATCTATTAAAAAAGATAAATTTTCAACACAAAAAGAATCAGGTGAATTTTCAGATTAAAAAAATAATAATATTTTTGAATAAGAAGACCTAATTATGAATCAAAATCATTTAATTTTCAAATTTTCTAAGACGACTTTTCAACAAAATTAGTAATAAATAAATTTGTAAGCAAAGATAAAAATTATGGACTTAAATGATGAATCTTTAATAAAAATGAATTTTTAATCAAAGAGTTGAATTTTTAAACCAAAAGAATAGTTTTGTTGAAACAACAAATATTTTCAGTTGAAGAAAGCAATTTTCAACAAAAAAAAAAGAATTTTCAACAAAAAAATTAGTTTTTAACTAAAATGGTAAATCTTCAACAAAAAAAGGAATTTTTTACCAAATAGTTCAATTTTTATCCCAAAAGATGAATTTTCGACAAAAAAAAATTCAACAAAATAGATGAATTTTCAATGAAATAGTTAAGTTTCCAACCAAGAAGATTAAATTACTATCAAAAAAGATAAATTTTAGTTAAAAAAATTATTGGTTAAATTTTTAGTTAAAAAGTCAATTTTCAATAAAATGAAATAAATGTCTACCAACATAAAAGAATTATCTAACCGATAGATTATTTCTTAACAATAATAGTAAATTTTCGACTAAAAAATATCGATCTTGTAGCCAAAATAAAATAGCTCAATTTTCAGTAAAAAAAATAATTTTCAACCCCAAAAAAAACCAGCATTTTCAACAAAATAGTTACATTTTTAAACAAAATAATCAATTTTAAACTGAAATTATGAATCTTCAGCAAAAAAAAAATGCTTTTTAACCAAGCAGTTGAGTTTTTAACCCGGAAGATGAATTTTCTACCAAAAAAGACAAATTCTCCACCAAAGAAATGCTTTCTGAAGCAAGAAGATAAAGTATGTATTAAACCCCAAAGAGGCGAGTTTTTAACTAAAAAATATCAATTATCTAGCAAAAATGTTATACCTATATTTCAAGTTCAAAAAAATTAATTTTCAACACATGATGAATCTTAACAAAGCAATAATTTTTTAACCAAGTATTTGAATTTCCAACATAAAAGATAAATTTTCTACCAAAACAAGGCAATTTTTTAAAACAAAATACATCAATTTTTAACCAAAGAGTTTAATCTTCAACATAATCGATGATTTTTCTATCAAGAAGATTATATGTCTATCAACAATGAGAAATTCTATAAAAATGGAATAGTTATATTTTTAGTCAACAATTTAATTTTCAATTAGGAAAACCTAATTAAAAAGCATTAATTTTCTGGCAAAACAACATTTTCAGTTAAAAAAAATTCATTCTTAAAAAAATTAATTTTAAAATAAAATAATGAATATTTAAAAAAAGGATCATGAATGAAAGAGATGATCTTTAAACGAAATTATTCAATTTTTAGTTAAAAAAAAATTTTTCAGTAAACGAATTAATTTTTAATCCAATTAATTAAATTTTAACACACAAAAAAACGAATTTTAAACAATATAGTTAAATTTTTATCCAAAGAAGTGGATTTTTAGCTAATATAATAAATCTTCAACAAGTCAAATTTTTTAACCAAATATTTGAATTTTCAACACAAAAGGTAAATTTTCTATCAGAAAAAGAAAAAAAATCAACATTATAGATAACAAAAATTATAATTTTAAACTAAACTTATCTTATAATATGATCTGCATTTGATACTAAGTCGTCATTTCGCACCTTTTTCAAATAAAATAAAAAAGCGCCAATTTAAAAAAAAAATTTCCATAGAAAACAACAAATATTTCTTTTAAAAAATGCCTGATTACAGCATTTGCACATTAACTTTATTAATAATATAAACAATTATAATCATAAGAGACATTTTTTATGTAACATTGTTTTCATTCAAATCTCTTGCAATATTACTTGACAAACGTAAATGTATGGAAAATCGTAGAAAAAATATGCTCAACAAATAATTTGTTATTAACAAATTTTTTGTAAATTGTCTTATATTGGAATATGCTTAAGTAATGTAACTCTATGCAACTAAAGTGATTTTAACAATTTTTTCTTATTGACGAGCATCGGGAACGCCAAATAGAAGAAATTGTCATTTTTTTCGTCATATTTGTTTATTTAAAAAAAAATTGAAAACATAATAGAAAAATCAGCCTCAATAACTTTTAGATCTCTCTTATAACTCTCTCTTAACTCTCTTCGTAATCTTATCAGCTTTTGTTCAATTCTTTTTGTCCAAATCGGTGAATATTTGTGGGCTGAAAAAGTCCTTTTTTCCCACTGTGCGGCCCTCCTTTAGGTACGGGACCAAAAAATTATATATACATTCTATTATTTTTGGATGCTATCAAAATTAAATTTTCAATTTTTCAAAAAAATGCAGAAAGTTGTTATAATAATCTTGTAGGGCATTTAAAAACAAACATTTTTCTTTTCTTGACTTTTTTCATATTATGCATTATTTGACTTAAAATGTTGATTTTCGTGTTTATTGGAATTTTGTAAATGCTACAACTCTGATAAATTTTGGTTTCATGAAAAAATGTCATTATGATAAATTGTTTGTCTGTTTGAATACAATAAATATTCGTACAAAGAAATTTTAAATTTTGAAAAAAGTGGTCTTAAGAATTTGCAAAATACGCTCACTTTTTGAATTTTCATCCACTTTTTGTAGCCACAACTTTTTTGTATCCTTTCTGTATCCAAAAACATCAATTTGGCCCAGATTTAAATACATTGTCTTTTTCAACTCAAAAAATTTTTAATTGACAGGACAAACTTTATCCAAATATCGGTTAAACTTTCTTTTGTTTTTCCATGACAACACATGTGTTTTTAAAAACGCGAAGTTGTCTAAATAAGACCTAATCTCTCTAAAAAATTTCCTGCAACATATTTTATCATTACTTTATTCTGTTATGCCACGCGTTTTTCTACTTCGTAAAACTTTAATTTTATCCTAGATTATCGTGCTATGCCTTTTCCAGAACAAAAAATGTTCTTCTTGTCCAGAATTATCAAGCCACGCCTTTGTAAACTCTCAAATGTCGTTTTAGTCCAAAATTATCATTGATCGACATTTAAAACCTAAAAAACTGTAATTCTATCCTAAATTATCATGCCATGCCCTTTTCTAACTCATGATGTGCACCCATTCCAAAATTATCATGCCACGTCTTTTTAAACTAAAAAAACAATAATTAAATCCCAATTTATCATTCCACGACTTTTCCCCTCGAAAAAACTTCAATATTATCTAAGATTATAATAAATTGCCTTTTGCAACTTAAAAAATTTTGTTTTCCGCCTAAATGACCATTTTACTCCTTTTCTAATTTAAAAAATGTTAATTTTATCTTAGATTGTCATGCCATGCCTTTTCCTACTAAAAAACGTCAATTTTGCGTCATTCATATTAAATTTACAGAAATTTTCTCACTATAAGAAAGAAACTTTAAAAAATAATTCATAGCGGTTTCTAACCAGATAAGGTTTTCTGTAAAATCTGTAGACATATTAGAAAATACTTTTAAAAAAAAGGGTTCAAATTCACGTTTCTAAGGATAGCTGCAATATTTCGGAATCTGAGAGATTGCCAGACAAACATATTGCAAATTAAGATGTAGAAAAATCCGGATAGTCATTGATAGCTTCAATCTTATTGAATCTCAGCAAATAGTAGCTGCAATTGAATTCGTGATAGCCAGATATATCTATTTTGGTCTTGTGTTAAAGAAATTCTGAATATTATTATGCAAAGTGGCATGTACGAACTTACTGGTATAGGATGAATGGATGGTGAGCTATTATCTTATGTAGTACATGGGAAGAAATGATCTTCAAGATTTTCTTGTAACGGCAGGATTCATTATTTGCATGATGGATGGGTCGTCTACAGTAGCTCTTATACCTTCATCTCGCGCACGCGAAAGTGTTGCCTCTTTTACAGACTTGCTACCACTTCCAGAAAACAAAATTATCATGTCCTGCCTTTTCAAAACTCAAAAAATGTTAATTTTTTCTCAAATTATCATTCCATGCCTTTTCCAACTTCAAAAATGAGAATTTCATCCGAAAATATCCCGCTTTCCCTTTACATACTAAAAAAATCACGTTGATTTTATACCAGATTACACATCCGCGTCTTTTTCTTGCTCGAAAAATATAAATTTTATCCCAGCTTATTATGCCATGCCTTATCAAAATGAAAAATATTTTTCCCATCCCAAATTATCATTCCACGCCTTTACCAATTCTATGAAATGTCCATTTAATCCCAAAATATCAAGCCATGTCTTTTCAAGCTCAAAAACGTTGTTTTAGTTTGAAATTGTCATGCGATGTTTTTTTTTTAAATCAAAAAACCGTGATTTTATCCAAAATTATGATTTCACGCCTTTTTTAACTCGAAAACATTATTTATATCCCAAACTATTATCCCATGCCTTTTTGTAACTCTAAAAAGTGTATTACGTCTCAAATTATCTTGACATGCCTTTTTCAAACTCAAAATATTATTTTTATTCAAAGTTATTATAAAACGATTTCTCAAACTCAGATAAAGTTAATTTCATCATGGATTATCATTCCACACCTTCTTAAATTTGAAAAATATCAATTTTATCCCATAATTATATGCCATGCCTTTTCCAACTCAAAAAATGTTATCTTCGTCCTAAATTGTTATTAAATGTCTTTTTCAACATGATAAAATCTTGAATTTTATACCAGACTATTATGTCATGCCTTATTCAACTAAAAAATGTTTTTCGCAACCCAAATTATAATGCCACGCCTTTAATGACTACAAAAATGTCTATTTTTATCCAAAAGCAGCATGCAAACTTTTTCTAATTAAAAAATGTTAATTTCGTACCAATGTATCGTGTCGCGATTCCACAAACTCAAAAAATATTAATTTTATTTAATATTATTGCTATAAGCCTTCTCTATTTCGAAAAAACGTCAATTTTATCCTAAATTGTCATGTTATGTCATGCCTTTTCTAATTGATAAATTTTGTTTTCGCCCTAAATTATCATTCAACGCCATTTCTAATGAGAAAAGACGTCAATTTTATCCGAAATTATTCTTCCACGTTTTTCCTGAATCGAAAAAGGTCAATTTTATTCTAGGTTTGAATGCCATGCCTTTTGAATAAAAAATGTTATTGTTATTCCTAATTGTCATTCAACGTCTTTTTCAACTTGGCAAGCCCTTGAGTTTGATCTCAGATTTTTAATTCATGCTTTTCTCAAATTAAAAATGGTTTTCTCATTCCAAATTATTATGTCACGCCTTTTTCAAGTATGAAAAGGATGATTTTATTCCAAATTAGCATTCAATGTCTCTTATAACTCAAAAGTAAAAAAAATAAAAAAGTAAAACGTCAATTTCACTCTAAATTATCATGCCATGTTTAGTCATTTCTAGCTCGAAAATTGTTCGTTGTCCTAGATTATTATGCCATGCATTTACCAATTAAAAAATGTTGTTTACGTCGCTAATTATCATACAACGCCTTTTTAAAACTAAAACAACCATTTCATCTAAAATTATTATTCAGCGTCTTTTCCCATTAGAAGAAACGCCGCTTTTATTTCAAATTTTCATACCAACCACATTTTAAGCTAGAAAATGTTATTTTAGTCCTAAATTTTCATGCTATGCCTCTTTAAACTCAAAAAACCATAATTTTATAACAATTTATCATTCCACGCCTTTTCCAATTAGAAAAAACGCGTATTTTATTCCAAATTTTCATGCCTGGTCTTTTTAAGCTATAATAAATATTGATTTAGTCCGAAATTATCGTTCCAAAAATGTTGGTTGCATCTTAAATGATCAAGGAAAGCATTTATCAATGCGACAAAAGTCTATTTCGTCCCGAATGATCATGCCATGTCTTTTTTAACTGGAAAATGTTTATTGTATTTTAAATGAGTATATCAAGCATTTTAAGGTAAAAAAGTCTACTTAATCCCAAGTGCGAACGTTCCTTTTTAAACTTAAAGAGAGTATTGTCATCCCAAATGATGTTGCCTTATTCAACTAACAAAAAATCTAATTTTATCCCAAATGATAATTTTTAACTCAAAATTTTGTTATTGCATCTCAATTCAGGAATTTACGCTTTTTTCGACTTGAAAAAGCCCAGTCAATCCAAAGTGATCATGCCATGCCTTTTTCGACTTGAAAACCGTCCTTTCATCTCAAATAATCGTGTCATGGTCTATGCAAATCTAAAAAAAATTATTGCATCCAAAATCAGGATGCCATGCCTTTTTTTCTCGGAAACTGTTTACTGTATTTCAAATGAGCATAGAACGCAGTTTTAAGTTTAAAAAGTCCACTTAATCCCAAGTTTTTTCAACTTGAAAAAGTCCAGTTAATCCAAAGTGATCAGGCCATGCCTTTTTCGACTTGACAACCGTCCTTTTTTAACTCAAAAACTGTTTACTTCATTTTAAAATGATGATATCAAGCATTTTAAGGTAAAAAAAGTCTACTTAGTCCCAAGTGATCATGTAGTGCCTTTTTCGACTTGCGAAAGTTCCTTTTTAGGCTTAAAAAGAGTGTTGTCATCCCAAGTGACCATGCCTTATTCAACTAACAAAAAATATAGTTTTATCCCAAATGATAATTTTTAACTCAAAAATTTCAGAAATCAGAAGTTTTGTGGTTCGATTCCCAATGGAGTGAAGATGGAATAGGATCTTTTTTTCCAGAAATAATTTTAATTTTAATTTGAAAATATTATTTTCCATCTAGTCTTATTAAGACATTAAGCATTTTCTGTTATTGAAGATTCTTAACTTGATCGACATTGTGTGGATTCTTCTGTCTTCATGGTTTGGAGGGTTGATCTACTGTCGGTAAGGTACAATCTCTGATGATATTGCATATAAATTTAAAAATTTCAAAAATTTGTTATTGCATTTCAAATCAGAAATTTACGCTTTTTTCAATTTGAAAAAGTCCAGTTACTCCAAAGTGATCATGCTATGCCTTTTTCGACTTGAAAACCGTCCTTTTATCCCAAATAATCGTGTCATGAGTTTTGCAACTATAATAACGACTATTGCATCCTAAAGGATTATGCCAATTTTTTATTAACTCGAAAAAAGTAATTTTGTTTTAAAGGATGCCTTTTTAGACTTGAAAAAAGTGTTGGCATCCCAAATTCTCATGCTTTATCCAACTAAAAAAAGCGCTGATTTTGTTTCAAATATTCATGTCAATGCCTTTTTAACTCGAAAATGTTTATTGCATTTCAAATGAGCACCTCACGCGTTTTTTAACTTGAAAAAGTCCATTTAATTCCAAGTAATCATGCCGTGCCTTTTTCGACTTAAGAACATTCCTTTTGTCGCAAATGATCGTATCCTTTACCTTTGCAACTTTTAAAACAAATTTTTTTCTGAATTATAATGATACGCCTTTTCCATTTCAAAAAATGTAAATCTCATCCCAAATGATAATTTTACACATTTTCCAATCAAAAAAAAAAAAAAAACAGCCATTTCATACCAACTTATGAAGTAAAGTTCTGGTAGGTAAGTATCAACTAAGCAACCCTCTAACTGTAAGTAAAAAACAAACTCAATTATTCGCCAATATTTATAGGAAGTTTTTAAACGATCTGAGTCATTCACGAGAGGATCTACAGTTTGAACATCGAGATTGGCATCACGATTTCTGTGGTCCCACCGGCTCACCCGCCGAGTTTAAAATAACTGATCGCCAATCGGGACGAATTGTGGCTGTAGAATCTTTTTACACTCGAGAATGACTTTGCTCTGCCATGCCGCGCCGCAATGCGTCAATGTTTAAGACGACAGCACACTCATCAGAATCAAGTCGACTTCTCATTGCGAATGTGAAGATGATTCAATGGCGTTATTTTCTTTTTTTCTTCCTCCGCAAGTGGAAACAGGTCCCTTCACTCCTTAGTCCTTACATAAAGGCTGTAAGCAGAAACACGTGCTTTTATTTGAAGATGAGTGGGGGAAAAAGAATTTTAAAAGGCAGGGTTGCAGTTTTATCTCAAATTATCATGCAATGTCTACTCCAACTCAAAACACGTCCATTTCACTCGAAATTATCACACCACACATTTTCAAACTCGGAGATTGTCAACTTCATTTGAGATAATCAGGTCATGCCTTTTCTAAATCAAAAAACGTCCATTTCATTCCAAATTATTATGTTACGCCTTTTCTAATTCAAAGAAACGTTAATTTTATCCCAAATTATTATTCTACGCCTTTTCCAACTGAAAAACAACATTAATTTTATTGTGGCGTGCCTTTTGATATGCGAAAAAGGCTCCTTTTATAAGAAATGATCAAGCCACGACTTCGTCAAACTGAAAAAAGTAATTTCGATCTCTGTCGTGCCATGCCTTTTCCAACTCAAGAAACTCCATTTTATTCGAAAGTATCTTACTACGTCTTTTCCAAATAAAAAAATATAAATTTTGTCCTTTTTGTTGTTTGGAGAAAATCAATTCCATTATGAATTATCGTGCAATATCTTTTCTAAATAAAAACAGTCCATTTCCTTCCAAATTATTATGCCACGCCTTTTCCAATTCGAAGAAACAAAAATTTTTATCAAATTGATATACTACGCCTTTTTCTTCTGAAGAAACGTCAATTACATTTAAAAGTATTGCGCTACGCCTTTTTCAACTTAAAAACCGTCTATATTATCCCAAATGATTATACAACGCTTTTCTTGAATCGGAAAATGTCGATTTTGTCCTAACTTATCATGCCAAGCCTTTTACCATGCTAAAACAGTTTTCAATTTCGAAATTATTATGCCAGGCGTTTTTAAAATAAAAATAGTATTTTTATTTCAAGTCCTTATTCCACCCCCTTTTTAACTAAAAACAAGGCAAAATACAAACCCATTTATCATGCCATGTCTTTGCTAAATAAAAAAGGTTATTTTCGGCTTAATTATCTTTGCACGCTTTTTTCAAACTAAGGCAACTCTAATTTTATACTGAATTATTATATAAAAAATTATCCATTTCATTCCAAATTATGGTGTCGCGCCTTTTACAATTCATAAAATGACTACTTCATTCCAAAATTATCTTACCACGTCTTTTCAAACTAGAAAAAAGTTAATTTCATTCTAGATTATCGAACCATGTCATTTCTAAAATAAAAAAACGTCCATTTCACTGTAAATGATTGCCCCACAACTTTCGGAAAAAGTAAATTTTATTAAAAATTATCGTGTCACGCCTTTCGTCATTTGAAAAAGATTACAGATTTTGTTTTTAAAAATTGCAATTTAATCTTAAAGTATCGTTCTATGCTTTTTGCATCCAGGCAAATGCTTGTTTCATTTAAAATCATCTACCAATGTCTTTTTAAAATCGAGAAAACTGAATTTCATCTCAAATTTTCATGACATGCCTTTTCCAACTTAAGAAAGGAATATTTTATTCGAAATACTGCCACGCCTTTTTGACCTCGGAAAACGTTAATTTCACCCCAGATTATTAATCCATGTATTTTCCAACTTAAAAATTCGAAATAATGAAGCCACTCCTTTTTGACACCTAAAATAGATGTTTTCATCCCGAATTATCGAGCACCGCTTTTTCAAACTTGTATAACATCAATTTTTCCAAATTATCGTGCAATGTATTTTTCCTCTCTAAAAGTGCTAATTTCTCACAATTTATTGTATCATGTATTCTCAAACTCGAAAAAAGTAAATTTTATCTCAAATTATCGCGCTGTGTCTTTCGGTACCCAGAAAATGCTGCTTTCAACCAAAATAATTCAGCCATGCCTTCTTCCAATAAAAGAAACATTTCCACCTTAAATTATTGTACCATGTCTTTCTTAACTCTGAATACGTCTATTTTAATCGAAATTGTCGTGCAACGCCTTTTTAAACTCAGAAAACGTTAATTTTATTTCAAATTATCATGTGATGTATTTACCAACTCAAAAAATGTTTACTTCTTTCCAAATGATCATGCCAAGCCTTTTCAAACTGGAACAAATTAATTTTAATTCCAAATGATCATGCAAAGCCTTTTGTACTTTGAAAAGAGTCATGGCTTTTGCATTTTAAAAAATGTCCATTTTATCCCAAATCATCGTGCCGAGTCTTTTGTTACCCAAAAATATTCATTTCATCCAAAATTCCTTCTTTGAATCGAAAAAAGTAATTTCGTTATTTTATTACAAATTATCATGTCATGTATTCTCCAAGTCGAAAACTGTATATTCCATTTTATTTTGTTCTTTTTTTAAAATTTATTTTCCTTCCGCAAGTGAAAAGAGGTTCATTCACTCCTTAGTTCTTACATAATGGTCATAAGAGGAAACACGTGCTTTCATCTGAAGATGAGAGGAAAAAAAGCAATTTAAGAAACAGGCAGGGTGCTGCTCCTTTTGAGACTCAGATTAATATATAATAAAAATGTCCGCTGCATGGCGTCTGAATTGGCTGCAATAAGGAAACGAGGTGCATACATGCAAAGGTATCCAAAATCCAGTTTGAGCTCGAAGTTCTTGCAGGGTGAACGTCCTTAAAGGAAGCTACATAAGAGGACGATAATTTTATTTCATTCGAAATTCGAATTAGTAGAAAACTATCAATCTTACAACGCTTTTTGACATTCTAAAAAATTATCTTCATTTATGAATTTAAAAATCAGTTATTTTTAATTTAAATACTTTGAGTTTAGAAGAGTTTCTCCATATAAACAGGCGTTAGAAAAAACATCCAGTGAGGATTTACTGCTAGCAGAATAGAAAATACGCAATGAAGTAGCAAAAAATCGCAGGAAAGACGATAGTTCAATGTATTCTTGATACAGGCTTTCGTGAAGTATGACGTCAACGTAATAACTCTTCCACTTCTTCCACGGGTTTTATTGAAACTGAGTAATATGAGATCTTGGAAGGTCGAGCTTCACACCTAAGTTCTTTGCACCTGATCACGTACTTGGTAAATCGTTACGGAACTCGTTTAAGCGACAATTTATATAGCGACATTCCCGGCCCTCTTGTATTTATAAAAACTGATGGATGATTCCAGAAGTTAAGGAATTATCGTATCTTACGGCACCTTCTGAACAAGTGCTCTCTTTAAATTAACCATTATTGCATTCTTCATCATTCGCTCCTCCAGCCCCATCCAACTTATTTATCCACTCCTCAACCATTCCATTCTCCCTTAGAATCTTTATCACATTCTCTTGCCCGCTTACTCTCTCTTTAAATCATCCATTCTTTCATTCTTCCTCAACTACTCCTCTAGCAACCTGCAGCTCTTTTATCTACTTCGCATTCAACCCATTCTTCCCTAGAATCTTTACGACATTCTCTTGTCAGCTTCCTCTCTTTTTAAATCACCCATTCTTTCATTCTTCCTCATTCGCTCCTCTAGCCAACTGCAGCTCCTTTATCCACCCCGCATTTAACACATTTTTCCCTAGAATTTTTACCCCATTCTCTTGTCAGCTTCCTTTCTCTTCGAATCATCCATTCTTCCGCATTCGCTCCTCTAGCTCCCTTTAACTTCTTCATCAACTGCTCATGCAATGCATTCTCCCTTAGAATCTGGACTACATTCTCATACCAAACTGCTCTCCATTTAAATTATCTATTCTTTTATTCTTTCTTATTCGCTCCTCTAGATCTTTACAACTCCTTCAACCGCTCCTCAACCAATCCATTCTCCCCTAAAATCTTTACCACATACTCTTGCTAATTTCCTCTACCTTACATTCCTGTGCTACATCCTTCCCATACATGCTTCTATGTTTTTACTTTGCATTCACAGATTATGCGCTTTCCGCTGTATTTCTTTTCCCAAAAAATCTCTTTCCTCATTTCGTTTCCTAATCTGAATTTTGGTATTCTGGTATAGCTTCTCTCTTTCCAACCCTTTTTCTAAATATTTGGGTATTCCTTTCTTTTTTATCTTATATCATCTGGGTCCTTTTTCTTTAATTACTAATAGTTAGCACTAAAGCACTCTCTTTTTTCTACCTCCTTCAAGCACTTTGCTGCTAACTCTTCTACCTTTCCCTCTTTTTTCTCTTTTCTCTTATATGAATTCTATGACCTCCATTTTTTTAAAGGTATATCCCAAATATTTAAACTCCTTTGATTTTTCTAGCTTTACTTACTTCCATATCATGGTCCAATCTTTCTTTCACCATCTGATATCACCTGCTCATTTATTCTACCATGCCTGTGATTAATATAATTAATGAAAGTGGTCCTAATGATATCCTTGTCTTACTCCTCTCACCAATCAGAAACTATCTCCTTGCTCTCGCATCTTTACCCTGCTTTTTTGCTTTCTAAAAATGTCATATACTCCTTATTAAGCACTCTCGTATCCCCTTCCCTTTGCCTTTCTTCACTGTGGGCACTGCTACTTCTTCTTTTCATAACTCTGGCCAGCCCCCTCCTCTCTAAACTCTATTAAATCTCATTAATACGAGATGACTTTTCATCTTTTATGATTTCTATTACCTTGAATATTTCTTTCATTATTATGTCCTCTTCTTCACATATTTCTCTGTTATATTTTCCCACTTTCCTAACTTTTCTCTGTAACTCCCTCAGAAAATCCATAATATATTTTTTCCAGTCCATGATCTTAATATCTTGGTTTACTTATTTTCTTCTTTTCTCCTCTTTTATTAGATCCTAGCCTTCTCAGCCTCCTCTTCAAAACTTTATTTTTCTCTTATTTTTTCAACACATAACTTAGTATACTCCTTTTCTCTCCTGTATTCTTCTCCACTACTTTTCTCTTTTCTCCATTTAATAATTAGTTACTGTTCTCCTTTCTCTCCCTGATTATCTATATTCCCCTTCCTCCTTATCATCTATATTTTCGTTTAAGATAAATGCTTCCATCTTTTAATTTTTAATGCTCGAAAAATCAACAATTTAAAAAAGACATGAACAGAATGTTAAATATAAAGAGCTTTAAACATTTTTTAAATTAGTAATATAATTAAATAAATTATATGTAAAAATTTTTTTTTATAAACAAATGGTTTAATTTTCAACCAAGAGAATTAATTTCCTACGAAAAAAGACAAATTTTATAATAAATACATGAAATTTCAATTAAGTATTTTATTTTTGATGTTAAGGTTTTTTTAACCAGGTAAAATAATTAATAATTTTGATGTTAATTTTTTTGTCTACTGGTTTAGAAACAATATTTCATAAATACTGATTTTTAGAATTGTGAAAAATTATTTTTCAATGAAGTAGTTGAGTTTTCAAATATGAAAGATAAATTTTCTACCAACAATTTTTAGTTTCAATTAAAAATATCAATTTTCGACCTAAAATGGAATTTTTAGAATTTAAACAGAACATTTATTTTTAACAAAAAACAAACGAATTTTTGACAAAATAGTTAAATTTTAAACCAAAGAGATTATTTTTCACAAAAGAATGATAAAATTACAACTGCAAGTTCAATTTGTAAGCAAAAAAAAAATACTTTTGAACAAAATTATTTGATTTTCAATAAAATAGAATAAGCTAAAACCAAAAAGTTACATTTTTATCACAGTACTTTAATTCTCAAATAAATAGTTGAATTTTCATCAAAATACATGAATTATAAAAAAAATTAATTTTCAACCAAAAAGTTGAATTTTGTACAAAAGTAATTGAATTTTTAATCCAAAAAGATTAATTTTGAACAAAATGGTTGAATCATCCCCTAAAACGATATTTTTTTTATTCAAAAAAAGAATTGTAACATTTTGAATAAAAACACTAATTTGTTATATATGAAAAAGCGAATTTTCAAGAAAATAGTATCATTTTAATTCAAAGAGATGAATTTTCATAAAAAAGTTGAATTTCCCATCAAATTAATTGAATTGTTAACCCAAAAAGACTAATTTTTATCAAAACAGTTGAATTTTCAGCCAAAAGAGTTAGTTTTACAAAATTGTGGAATTTTCTACGGACTAGAATAATTTATAACCAAATAGTTGAATTTTCAACTGAAACCCCAAAAGTTTGAGCTAAATAGCTAAATTATAAACTAAATAAGATATATTTTAGACCAAAAATGAAATCTTAACATTTTCAATCAAAATATTGTTAATATGAAAAAAAGAATTTTCAACAAAATAGTATAATTTTTAATCAAATGGATAAATTTTCAATTAAAACAGTTACATTTCAAATCAAAAAGGTACATATGCAATTAAAATTGGAATAGTTAAATTTACAAATTAAAAAAATAAATTTTTTACTAAAAGGATGATATTTCAAGTTGGAACATCATGTTCTTAAATTAATTAATTATTTTTCAATTTAATGTTTAAAATTCCAGTTTTACTACAAAAAAAGAATTTTTAACAAAATACAGGAATTTTTAATCAAATAGTTAAATTTTGAAAAAAATAATTCAGTCTTCTCATAAAAACATGAATTTTCAAGCATTGTCATCAATATAGTTAAATTTTCAATCACAGAAAATAATTTTTTACGAAAATAGTTGAATATTAAACAAAACTTTTGAATTTTCTAGAAAAATAAGACTTTTTAACAAAATTATTGAATTTCTTACAAAGTGAATTAATTTTTAATATAATAGTTCAATTTTCAAAGAAAATCATGAATTTGTAACGAAGATTAATATTCTATCGAAAAATACTAATTTTTAACATGAATTACTTCAAATTATCTGGATTACCCCGGATTGCTTCGATTATAAGTGGATTACTCCGACTCGCAAGTGTATTACATCAGAATACTGTGGATTACTTTGAATTAGTTAAATGACCCCGAATTACAAGTGGATTACGTCGCATTACACTTGGTTTTTGGAATAGTGGAATATTTGAATTACACTGGATTACTTGAATTACTCTGGATTACTCGTATTACACTGCATTACTTTATAAACACTAGATTGTTCGGATTACATGGAATTACTAGCGAATTAACAGAGTCATTTTCCCTGGCTGGAAATGAAAAGATAGAGATTTTATCTTTTTTAATCATTTTCACTCTTCATGATACGAAGAGGTACAGAAAATGTATCCCATTCAATCTCTTTGTCAATCTAAATTCCCTTTCATCTTTTTCAGTCGCCTCTTCTCTATCTCATCCTATCCTATCTTTATTAACGACTATCTTTTTTATCTCTTTTTTAATTTAAGTTAGCGTCTATTCTTTTAAATCCCGTCTTCCCTATCTCATCCTGTCCTTCATCTATCCACTTCAACCTTATTATGCTCTTTGTCAATCTAAGTTTCCGTGCCTTTTTCTCAGTCCCCACTTTTCTATCTCATCATATCTTTTATTTATCCACTTCAATCTTTCTCCATCTCTTTGACAATCTAAATTCCATTCTATATTTTACTATCTCCTCTCCTTTATTTCATCATATCCTACATCTACCAAAAATCATATTTTTTATCTCTTTATCGATCTACATACACGTTTATCCTTTTCAAACAATTTTCTCATATCTCATTCTATTCATTTTCATCCACATTAATCTTTTTTTGTCTCCGTGTCAACATAAACTCCCGTCTTTTTTCCATTCTCCTCCTCCCTATATCATCCCATCCCTCACCTATCCATTTGAATCTTTTACCATCTCTTTGTCAATTCAAGTTCCCGTTTTTATTTTTCGCCCTTCACTTTTCTATCTTATCCTAACCTTTATCTATCCACGTCAATCATTTTAAATCTCTCTGTAAATCTAAATTCCCGCCTATCTTTTTTTTTCTTTCATATTCTCTACTTTATTTCATCCTAACCTCTATCTATCAACTTTTTCCATTTTTATATCTCGTTCTCAATCTAAATTCCTGTCTATCTTCTTCAATATCCTCTTCACTGTCTCATCCCATTCTCCGTCTATTCACCTCAATTTTCTACTATCTCCTTTTCAATCTCTATTCTCATCTATCTTTTTCAAACCTCTCTTCCCTATTTGATTCTATCATTCATCTATTTTCTTCAATTTTTTACTTTTTCTTTGTAAATCTACATTCGCGTCTATCTTTTTCAATGCCCTTTTGTCTACCTTATCCTATTCTTTGTCTATCCAAATTAATGTTTTTCAATCTTCTCATCAATCGGAATGTCCGCCTATTTTTGTCAATCTAAGTTTTCAACTATCTTTTTCAGTCCCCACTTTTCTATATCATTCTATCTTCTATCTATCCTCGTCAATATTTATGTATCAATGTTTATCTTTTCATATAAATTTGTTAATTTCAATTCACTTCTATCTTTTTTAATACCCTCTTCGCTATCTCATCCTATTCCTGATCTATTCACATCAATCCTTTTCTATCTCCTTGTTAATTTAAATTCCGGTATATTTTTTCAATATTCTCCTTTTTATCTCACCCTATCCTACGTCTGTCAATATATACTTTTTTGTTTCTTGGTCAGTTTAAATTCTTATCTATCTGTTTCAATCCCCTCTTCCCTATGTCATTCTATTCTTCATCTATCCACAATAATCTTTTACTATCTCTTTGCTATTTTTAATTTACGTCTATCTTTTTTAATACCCCTTTCGCTATCTCATCCTATTCTTTTTCTACCCTCATCCACCTTTTTCTATCTTCCTGTCAAACTAAATTTTAGTCTTTGTTTCAATTACCTTTTCCCTATTTCATCCACTTCTTCTTCTATCCTATTAAACTTTTACTATCTCTTTGTCATTCTCAATTCACGTCTCTCTTTTTCAATATCCTCTTCGTTAACTCATCCTATTCTTCTTCTATCTACATTAACCTCTTTCGATCTTCTTGACAATTTAAATTCCTATATATCCTTTCCAATCCCCTTTTTCCTGTCTCATCCTACACTGTGCCCACCAATGTCTATATTTTTCCATCTGTTTGGCAATCTAAATTCACATATATATTTTTCGATCCCTTTTCCATATCTCATTATATACTTTATCTATCTACTTTAATATGTTACTATCTCTTTTTCAATCTACAGTGACGTATATTTTTTCAATACCCTATTCTTTATCTCATCCTATTCTTTGTGTATTTACATTAATATTTTTCTATCTATCTGTCAATATAAATTTCGTCTATCTTTTTCAATCCTCTCTTCTCTATCTTATCCTATCCCTTATCTATATACGTCACCCTGAAGGTTTTGCCGCTGACTGTAAACGTAACCAACAATTGAAATTAGTTTTCGGCCCTATCATTAGAAGTCTACCATACCGTTTAGCCAAGTTCGACACAGTTGTCTATTAAGGTTTGAAAATAAATTTTAAGTGTGCATGTAAAGAAGCCTGCCCTTGGCCACGAAAGGTAGAAAAAGATATAAAAAATCATTGAAAATAGTCCTATCTTTTTCTAGGTCTCAATTTTTATCTTTTTTAATCCTTCTACTTCCAGCAATGCCCCCTCGATTACAGTTAATATTCAGACGCTAACCACTAGACAACAGATCTAATCTTCTTTCTCAGGATGATAGCTATAGAAGATATAACATGAATCTAACCACGAATTGTCAATTTCTCAATTTCTATTTATTATTGGTACTCAAAAATTCAATCAAATCTCGCCTTACCTCACGTACTTCGGGTCGTCGATCTTGCTGTTGATGATGGACAATGAGTCGCGATTTCCATCGGTCATCCACTCGTTCCGAAGCATGTCGAACGTCTTTTATTTAAAAAAAAGAAAAAACAATAACTCGTGGTATGCGAAATGGGCGTGCGAATATCGAATCGTTTCGACCTCTCCTTCCAAAAGTGAAATTAATTATTTTTTACTCGAAGCGTAAAAAGATAGTTCCAGGTTTTCCATAATTAACTCCATAGCTAACAAGGACATTTAGTCACGAATATGTTCGAGAGTGAAACCAATTGATTCTATTCACCTGAAGGCTTACCTTTATTCCTTAATTTGATTTAAATTTTTATTAGCATTTTTATAAAATTTTCGTGTTTTTATTCAATATTTCAGAAAAAATTGTCTAGTTGATCAAGGCATGTATTCTTTGTTCATTGAACCCCTGCCTTTTTTGCACAGTTTCTTGGATACAAGATTGCTGTTGTTCAGGCCAAGCTTAAGAAGAAATAGAATATTGGTTTGGATAAAATGGAAGGTTCCGAAAGAGGCTCTAACGAAAATTATATTTTGAAAAAAGCGTGTACGGTTTTGTATGTCGGATCCAAGAACCATCTCAACTTTCTGATAGCTCCAAAGGCTCCGACGATAAACGCAAAAGAAGCAATAAAACAGAAAAATTCAGAGTTTATTTAAAATAGTTATATCTGAAAAAATAGTAAGCATTAAAAAAAAGATCAGCCATTTTCTTTGCCTCTTACTGCCGAAAAAACGTAAAAAGAGAAGATCATTCTGGAATTCACCGTTCTTGAAATATAGTAAAAACATCCTTTTTTCAAACAATGTCCAAATATAAAATTACGAAAGTCAATTTCAAACATTTTTCCAACTTTCTCCAACTTCTTTCTCCTAACTTCGCCTTTTCAGCAGACACTTCTCTTCCCTAACTTCCCTTCCCTTACTTCCCTTCCCTAGCCATCAATTACTCTCCCTTTACACTTGTACTACCCTAGTTATCATATATTTACTTCCGTCACAAGTCTTCCTAACTTTCAATCATTTCCTCTATTTGCCTATGATTAAATTCTACTTGTTTCCTCTTGTTACCTTCCCCTCATTTCACTTCAATTCCTCTACTTTTCCTTCTCTTATTTCCCCTGCTGTCCCTCCACTTATTTCTCTTTACTTTTCTTCACCTTATTTACTCTCTCTTTATCTAATTGCTGTCCCTTTTTCCTTACTTCACAATCGCTTATCATTCGCTACTTCCCCTCATTTTCATCATCTCAGTTCCTCTCTTTTACCCTACTTTTCCCTCCACTTATTTTCCATCAATTCACATAGATCCACTCATCTCATTTTATCGTTTCCTCTACTGACTCTCCTCTTATTTCCTATCACTTCTCCTACTTAGCCTCCCCTCATGTTCCCTGGCCTTTCCTACTTTTACCTTGCTTGCTTTCACTTATTTCTCAAATTTTTCCTTGTTTTCTCTGCTTCCCTACCCCACTCCTTACTTCACTTCTCCTACATGCTTTGTTATTTCTCAACTATCACTTTCTATCCCCTTCTATCCACAATACCTTACTAGCCCTCCGTTCACTTCCCTTACTAGCATCCTAAATCCTAAATATTTTTCTCTTTTTTCCTTCTCCTATTATTTTATCATATTCCCTCAATTTCTTTACTTCCCCCCCCCCCTTAATTTCTTCTACTTCTATTCTGCTTATTTTCCCTGTTTCTCTTTCACTCATTTTCCCCACTTAGCCCCTTCTAATTTCCCTTCTCTTTACATACTCCCGTTCGCCTAATATCTATTTTTTATTTTTCCTTGCTTTTCCTACTTCCTTTCTCTTCACAACCCCTTCGCTCACCCTATTTCGTATTTCCTACTTTCGCTTCAATTAACCTGATTGCTCTGCGCCCATTTCTACTTACTTTTATTTACATCCCCTAATATCCCACCCCATTTCCCTAATTGCCCTGCTCCTATTTCTACTTACTTTTACTAACATCCCCTAATATCCCACCCTCATTTCCCCTCATTTCCCCTCGCTTTCCCTGATCCCCTCTTCCATTTCATGAAACTGCCCCCACACCTTCATAACCTATGTACGCTAATTTAATCGTTCCAACTACTTCTTCTATACTTTTCTCACCACATGCTTAGGCTCCATCAGTACTTTCCTCTTCTCAGGTCCAGAAAGTTGGGGGGGGGGGTCGCTCTCGTGAAATTGCATGAGTGTAGATCGGTGTTGGTCTTAAAATCCCATCTGGCGTTTGAGAAATATCGACGAAATTTTCTTCCTCTAATCTTTTCCTTCACTGCTTTCCTCTTTCATCACTTCTACAGCAAATACTCCGCTTCTCCTACTTTTCTTCCTCAGCCATCAATTTCGTTGACCCATTCAGCCTAACTACTCTGATTCCCTTTCCTTCACTTCCCTCACTAGTCAATCATTTCATTCGCATTCTGTTCCTAATTTGCCCTCACTTCCTCTACTTACTTTCTGCTCCCTTTACGTCCCCGTAATCCTTTAATTTTTAATCCCTTCATTTCCACTCCCTTATTTGCCCTAAGTTTCCTTTCACTCATTTTCCCTCACCTTACCTACTTCATCTCCTTTAATTTGTCCTCAATTTCCCTAAACCGTCTCCTCTTATTTTCCATCACTTCATCTACTACCACTCTCCGTATTTCCGCTAGTTCCCTTCCCTCATTTCTCGTTACTGTCCCTACTTCTCACCACTCATTTCCCTTTACTTAATTTTGGGGAAATCTTAAAAAATAAGTCTGCACCACTTTTAGCATTTTCCAGACTTTCCTCCTCGGAACTCCGGTTCTGCTCTTTTCTACGGTGTACAAGTTGTACAAGTTTATAGATAGGAGCGGGGTGGACGCGGTTCACCGTGAACCTTCCGATTGCCCTTGCTGAAACAGGAACACGATAATTGCATGAGGGTAAGTTATGACTGGCGGAAATGACGACGCTGAAAAGCCGCGCTTTATATATGCCAGACGAGTCATCTTCTGCACTTTACGGCGAAACACGCGAACGTTGATTTAGAACTCTTATATGCGTCGCGATTTTACAGAAGGACACGAAAAAAACGAGAGAGCCATTGACCCATCACGACGGACTCGAAGGACTGATTGGCTTCGTTAATGGCCGTCATTAACGGTAATGGGTTAGGAGGTGTTGTCGTGATGCTACAATAACGAGGCTATCATCTTCTCTTCCGATCCTCTACTTTACCTTTGCCTTTGCAAGCACATCAATCGATCAGTCACTCTTCTTACATTTAAGTTTAAACTAAATGATTTAATTTGTTTCGTTCTCTTTTTCTTTATCTGTTGGAGAATTTCTTTCAATGTTTCATACGAAAATCCCAAAAAAGTGATTAGGATGAAAAGTGCAGAAGTTTGAAGTAATAGGGTTTACCTAAACTCTCTCAATCATATTACTAGAGAGTAATATGAGTAAATCATATATCTCTACAGTAATATGATTAATTTAGACTAGAAGTTCATAAGCGCGCTTCGCGCGCGACCCACTGGTTTACTTGCAAATATCTCTCAAGATGCAGAATAAATTATTGCGCAACACTAAACATTTTTATGCAAGTTTAGATAAAACATATGAAATGTCGGTGCGTACCAATTTTCATAGAAATACATGGTAAATGATCTCGACTCGAGAAGAGACCAAATGTCAAGCCATTTCGAGCGCCCCTAGCACCTGGATGGGTGACCATCTACGAGGTACGACCGGGTTGTGTACTCGAATTTTGAAAACCCGGTCAAACTCGAAAGGTGGTTTTCTTCAGTTTTCCTCTCATCTGGCCGAATTTTTAGGCAACTGCGAGTAATTCAAATAAACTCGTTTGTAGCCGCATTGTAAATAAATTGTACTAAAATTCATTCAGACTATTATGAAATTACTGGAAGAAATTGATAAAAAGAAATAATTACTGAAACTAATGAAAATGAAAGTGTGTACCATCATAAAGTTGTAATTTCTTTTTTAATTCTTATTAAATATATAGTGCATACATTTTCTTATAAAAACTAATTTGTTTAAAATGTTCAAATATATAAAAATCTAAAAAACATTCAAGTTCTGAATTTGTTTATGGAATTTATTTAAATAATAAATCATTAGTATACATTTGCAAAGTGGCATAGTAAAAAGTGATTGGAAATACAATCTTTGTTGATTTTGTAAACAAATTAAGCCTATTTTCCAAAAAATGCCCAAACTCTTAATTTTCTTATGAAAGTAGTTTAAATAATAAATCATGAAAATTTGATTATTGTAATTAATCGGAAAGACGTTCCTAGTTAAATTTGTAAAACAAAATTGACCCTTTTCGTTGAAAAATAGCATAATTCTGAATTTTTTATAAAAGTTCTTTGAATAATTAATAATTCTTGTAAATTTAACAAATAACTTAGGAAAGATTCATCGTAAAAATAATCTCAGTTAACTTCGTAAAATTGTATTTATTAATTAAAAAATACCCTTACTCTCAATATGTTTATGAATATTGTTTGAATGATTAATAATTAGTATAAATTTATAAAGTATGGTGGGAAATGATTATTGAAAAACATTCTTAGTTCATTCCGTAAACAAATTATGCCTCTTACTCAAAAAATAGTCAAGCTATAAATATGTTGATAAATATTTTTTAAATAATTAATTATTGTAGATTTTCAAAGCTTTAGAGAAAATAAATCATCGAAAAGTTATTTTTAGTTAATCATGGTAAAAAATGTAGCCTACTCGTAGAAAGAAACCCAAATTCTTAATTTTTTAATTAAAATGCTTTAAATAATTAATACATCTTGTAAATTTGCAAAGCAACATAGAAAAGAGTCATACGATAGACATTCTTACTTGACTTATAAAAATAAATTAACTCGTAGAAAAAAGGTCAAACTCTTATTTTTAAATTGAAATTCTTCAAGTAAATAATAGTTATTGTAAATATACACAGCAGCATAGAGAAGAGTGATCGAATGGACATTCTAAGTTGATTTCGAAAACCAATTGACTCGTAGCATAAAAGCCAAATTTTTAATTTTTTATTCAAAACTGTTTAAATAATTAATTGTTCTTGAAAATTTAAATAGCAGCATAAAAAGAGGCATTGTATAGAAACTATTACTTGACTTCGTAAAAAAAGTTACTCGTAGAAAAAAGGTGAAACTCTTACTTTTTAATTAAAATTATTTAAATAATTAATAGATTAAGTAAATTTGCATAGGAAGATAGAAAAGAGTAATCGCATAGACATTCTTAGTTGACTTCGAAAACAAATTGACTCGTAGGATAAAGGACAAACTTTAAATTTTTTAATTAAAATTGTTTAAATAATAATAGTTATTGTAAATTTAAAAAGCAGCAGAAAAAAGAGTTAATTAACTTCGTAAAATAATTAATTCGTAGAAACATGTTTAAACTCTTACTTTCAAATTGAAATTATTTAAATAAATAATAGTAATTGTAAATTTCTTGTTTAAATAATTGTTTAAATAATTAATATTTCTTGTAAATCTACAAATCAACATGATAAATTAAATGCATTCTTTAAAAAATAGCCATTATTGAAATTGTTTAAATAATTAAACTCCATGTCTCCATGTTTTTTTCAGAATTATCACACCAGGTGCGATCGAAAAATCATTGGATTATCAACATCAACTGCTAAATATTTAAATTAAAAAAAAAAGAAAGTCAACCACGTATTTTAAGTGACAACAAATAAAAGAACTGCACAAGTTCAATTGGGGTGGCCACTGACTTTTGTGGAAGAATTTATCTAAATTTTCCTAAAAAGTCATCTTTTTTGGGTAGTAAAATCAACTATTTTGATGAACACTCGTCTAATTCGAACAGCTAGTTCGATATTTTGAATTAAAAACTCGATTTTTAAATTGAAAATTTTTACTATTAAATTACGCGTTCAGAATTCATCTCTTTTGTTTAGAGGTTCAACAAAGTAGTTGAATTTGTAAACAAAAGAGATTAATACTTAACCCAGAATTTGATATTAACATTTTTCTAATTAAAAATCGAGTTTCTTATTCAAAAGATGAAGCCTTATGTCGAAAATGGAATAATGTTCCACAAAATAGTTAAATTTTTAAATAACAAGTTAAATTTTTATCTAAGAAGCTGAATTGTATACTAAAAAAAGGAATTTGTAATAAAATACAGGAACTTTGAACAAAAGAAATTTATTTTTCTTTAAGTCTAATTTTCTATGCAAAAGATTAATGTTTTTCGACAAAAAAGATTAATTTTCTTGTAGTTAAAAAAATTAATTTTTAAACAATAACAAAAAATTCTACAAAATAGTTAAATTTTCAGAAAACAAATTTGTTCAACTAAATTGATGAATCATCAATAAAAAAAAACTAGATTTTTAACAAAGTAGTTCCACTGTCAACGACAAAAGTTGAAAAATCGTTAACATTCTTTGAAAAAGCTTTCAATTATTGAAATTGATTGAAAATTGCTTGCAATGCTTTAAAACATCCTAAAATATTTAGAATCCTTTGAAATCTCTTGAAATTTTTCAAAGCTCTTGAAAATTCCTTGAAATTGAAAAAAAATCCTAAAATATTTTAAATGTTTTACAATCTCATACTTTATTATTTAAATCAATTGGAAATTTCTTGCAACCTATTAAACTATCCTAAAATATATTAAATCTTTCGAAATCTCATATTAAATTACTGGAATCCATTGACAATTTCTTGGACCATTTTAAAATACTCTCAAATATTGCCATAACTTCAAAATATTTTGACATAGCCTGAACTTTTTTTCAAGATTTTAAAAGTACTTCTTTAAAATTCTTTGAAATTCCTGTTAATAATAAAAATAAATTGAAAATTTCTTGACATCTTGTAGAACATCCTCAAATATTTAATATCCTTTAAAATCTTTTGAAATTTTTTAAAATTCTTCAAAATTCCATGAAATTTAAAAAATACCCTTAAATATTTCAAATACTTTAAAATATCATACTAAATTATTGAAATCAATTGAAAATTCCCAAAAATCTAGAAAATATCCTAAAATATATTAAATTCTTCAAAATCTTATACTAAATTACTGTAATCAATTTGCAAATTCCTTAGAATCTTTTAAAGTTCTCTCAAATTTTTCAAATCCTTCAAAATCTTTTGAAACACTTGGACACCTTTTAAAGATTTCTAAAGTACTTTGGAATTCTTTTAAATAACTCTGCTAAAACTGTTAAAATTCTTTCAAATTCCTTGAAATTATAAAAGTAAATTGAAAATTCCTTGACATCTTTTAAAACATCGTCTTAAATATAAAATCTTTTGAATTCTCTTGATATTTTTTATTGAAGAAATAAGGTCTGAGGAGATAGATTTCTGATAATACTACTGATAAATTAAGACACGATTTATTAATGGCAAATAAAAGTCCAAAATACACAAGGATAAGATTCTAGAGAACGCTCCGTGACATAGACCAACAACAAAATTGAACTGTCATGGTTACTATGATTATTTATAATTATAAAATATACGAACGTTTGATCATCATATGAGTTATTTCAACATTTTCTAAAGATTCAGATTGAAATTTATAAAACAGAAAAATTTCAAACCGTTAAACATTAAAATGTTAGTAAATTAGAGTTATGAAAATGAGATCAATAAAATATCAAAAACTTTCGAAATTTAATATTCAAAAATGTCCAATTATGAAATATGAATAATTTTCAACTCTATGGGATTCAAGTCTTCAAAATTTGAATTTTAACCTTGGAAGTTTATTCTTAAACAATTAGTAATCATAAATAAATTGAAAGCGTTCAAAATTCAAAATTATGTTTTTCAAAAACTATACATATATAATTTTATACTTATATACAAAAATCGTTTGAGAAATAGTTAAACTTTAACTCAAGTAATTTCTGTTATATATTTATTACTTTAAATAATCTACAAACATTTCAATATTTAACATTTTGAAATTTCTCTTTTCTCAATTTCAATCTGAGGCTTTAACAAATTTCAAGAGATTTCAAAAGATTTTTAGGGATTTTAAATATTTGAGGATGTTTTAAAAGACGTCGAGGAATATTCAATTCATTTTTATAATTCAAAGGAATTTCAAAGAATTAAAAAAAGGTAGACGGGTTATTTTAAAAAATTCAAAAGAAGTTTAAAAATCCCTTTAAAAAAGTTAAAGGTATGTCAAAATATTTTGAAGGAATTGTAATATTTGAGAGTATTTTAAAAGGTTCCAAGGAATTTTTAATTGATCACAGTGATTTAATATGAGATTTTAAAGGATTTGCTATATCTTAGGATATTTTAATAGACTCCAAGTAATTTTCTTTTGACTTCAATAATTTAGTATAAGATTTTGAAGGATTTGAAATATTTCAGGGTATTTTTGAAATTACAAGGAATTTTCAAGTGCTTTGAAAAGTTTCAAGAGATTTTAAATATTTTAGGGTGTCTTAAAACATTTCAGGAAATTTTGTTGTTGATGATTCATCAATTTAGTTGAAAACAATTGTTTTCTGAAAATTTAACTCTTTTGAACAAAATGTTTTTTTTTTAAATTAATTTTTTTTTAACTACAAGAAAATAATATTTTTTGTCGAAAATTTAACTATGATTAAACATTAATTTTTTGTATCGAAAATTACTCTTGGTGGGAAATAGATTTCTTTTGTGCGAAGTTTATGTATTTTATTAAAAGTGTCTCTTTTTAGTATACAATTCAGCTTTTAAGATGAAAATTTAAATTTTCGTTTGAAAATTTAACTATTTTGTTGAAGACAATTGAAAAATTTGTTTTTACTCTATGTATTTTATTCAAAATTTATTTTCTTTGAAGAAAACTAATTGTTTTAGTTGAAAGTTTACCTATTTCTATTGCAAGTTAGACAACTAGACATTAATTTTTTAATTCAATTTCAAAACAAAAATGTCAAAAAAAGTGGTCTCAAAAATATTCAAAATGTGCGCACTTTTTGAATTTTTATTAAATATGGCTGGCTAACGAACTTGATCTTTTGTTTAGGACACTAAACGAGTGTACCAAAGGCCAATCTAGTTGATTAATTTTTTCAAAAGTTATTGTGGAAACAGATAGACATACAGTCAGACATACAGACAGACAATTTCATAAAAACCTGTTTTTCGGATTCAGGGGGTCTCAAAACGTGGACATTTGACAAAAACTGAAAAATTGAACTATGTATTTTAAAATTTGATTTTTATGTTGGAAATTAAATTTTTTGGTTGAAAATTAATTTTTTTCATCTGCAAATGTTGCATATCATTTAATATTCACCATTTGTTCCTGTGAGTTAAAAATTCGACAAATTGGTTATGTTTTATATTTTATGTTTTATTTTTTATATTTTATATTATATATTTTATATTT
>NC_046657.1:73132698-73172660 GCF_010883055.1 Belonocnema kinseyi | reverse complement strand
TATTTTATAATTTTATTTATTACAAATTTTTACTATAAAAGTTCAATTAAAAAAAGGCGAATTTAAACGGACAGTATTAATTTTCAACAAACAAGATTAATTTTCAACTAAAATGATCAGTTTAGAAATATAAATTTTCAAAAAAAGAATCAAACCCAATAGATGATTTTTTAACCCTGAAAAAATTTTCCTATAAATGGAATAGTTTTATTTTCAACCAAGGAGATACAACTCAAAAAAGTATTTTTTTTCTTAAATGAAAAATTTGATTTCCTACCAAAAGTTAAATGAACTTTCAAATAATTTTCGTTTTCTTTTTCGGTGCTCGGATCTTTGATTTAATACACTTTTTTAAAATTTGTGACAAAAAATCTCGATAAAATATACACAGTTTACAGCAATATGGTTTAGAGTGCCAGAATGTAGAGTGCGAAGGCTTAGAACACAAGAGTTTAGAGTGCAAAGTTTAAAGTTCGAGAGTTTAGAATTCGAGAATTTAGAGCACGACAGTATGCAATAAAATGATTTAAAGTAAGAATGTTTAGCGTACAAGTATTTATTTTAAAATCTCTCAAATTTATGACAATAAAGTTCTCTATAAAAAATACACAGTTTACAGTAAGGAAGTTTCGAGTATAAGGGTTTAGAGTGCAATAGTTTAGAGTGAAAGCGTTTAGAGTGGAAGAGTTCAGAGTGCTAGGATTTAGAGTGTAAGGGTTCAAAGTGCAAGGGTTTAGAGCGCAAGGTTTTAGAGTGCGAGGTTTAGAGTTCGGGAGTTTAGAATGCGTGAATCTTGAGTGTGACAGTTTACAGTGAGAGGATTTACATTCAAAGTGTTTAAAGTGCAAGGATTTAGACGAAAAGAGTTTAGAGTATAAGGGTTTGAAGCGCAAGAGTTTAGAGTGCAATTGTTCAGAATATAAAGGGTTTACAGTGCAAGAGTTCAGAGTGCAAGGGTTGAGAGTGCAAGGGCTTAGAGTGTGATAATTTAGATTTCAATATTTGAGAGTGCAAGAGTTTACAGTAGAATGCTTTTGTTCACGAGCGTTTAGAGTGCAATGATTTAGGGTGCAAACGTTAGAAGTACATGAGTTTAGAATTCTATCATTAAAAGTTCAAGTGTTTGAGTTTGAAGAGCAGGGATTTAGAGCGAAAGGGCTTAGATTGCAAGGGCTTAAAGTGAAAGGGTTTAGAGTGCAAGGGTGTAGAAAGCAAGTGTTTGAAGCACAAGTGTTTAGAGTGCAAGGTTTCTGAGTGCAATAGCTTAGGGCGCAAGCACTTAGAGTGAAAGTGTCCAGAGTGCGAGGGTTTAGACTGAGAAAGCTTTGAATTTGAGAATTTAGACGGCAAAAGTTTATAGTAATAGGATTTTTAGATCAAAAATTTAGAAAGCAAAAGCTTAGAGTGAAAAGTAACAGACGCATCTACCGAATAGCATTTGCAATGCAACAGTTTAGAGAGTGAAAGTTTAGAGTAATAAAGTTAGAATAGGAGAATAATCTATTAAAAGTTTCCAGGCGGAGACCTATATAGGAACGTCATCCTTCATTTCTATTTCAGTTACAGCTAAATAAATGAACTCGTTATCCTTTCGTTTTATCTATCTGATTCAAAATGTTTGATTTATTTCAAAATATCTGAAAATTTTAACAAAAAAGGGTCTTTACAAAAAATACACTATTTACATTAGGAGGGTTTTGAGTGTGTGGGTTTAGAGTGCAATGATTTAGGGTACAAACATTAGAAGTACACGAGTTTAGAATGCAAGGATTGAAAGTTCAACTGTTTGAGTTTTAAGATCAGGGATTTAGAGCGCAAGGGCTTAGATTGTAAGGGTTTAAAGTGAAAGGGTTTAGAGTGCAAGGGTATAGAAAGCAAGTGCTTGGATTGCAAGAGTTTAGAGTGCGAGGTTTCAGAGTGCAAGCGTTAAGAGTGAAAGGGTTACGAGGGTGTAAAGTGCAATCGTCTAGGGAACAAGCGTTTAGAATGCAAGGGTTTAAAGTCCAAGAATTGAGAGTCCAAGAATTGAAAGTGCAAGTAATGGGTTTAAAACCCAGTGATTCAGAACGTAAGGGTTTAGAGTGCAGGGGGTTAGAGTGCAACGGCTTAGAGTGCGAGGGTTTAGAGCGAAAGGGTTTAGAATGCAAGGGTTTGCGAAGCAAGTGTTTAGAGTTCAAGGGTTAAGAGTGTAAAGGTTTAGAGTGCAAGGGTTTAGAGTGCAAGGGTTTAGAGTGCAATAGTTCAGAGTACAAAGGTTTAGAGTGCAATGGTTCAGAGTGCAAGCGTTTAGAGTGGAAGGGTTATAGCATTCGGCTTTATAGTGCAATGGTTTAGGGTTAAGCTTTTAGAGTGCAAGGCTTTAGAGTTCAAGAATTGAGAGTGCACGTGTTTGAATTTGAAGAGCAGGGACTTAGAACGAAAGCGTTTAGAAAACCAGGATTTAGATTAGATGAAAGACCCGCACTTTTTATCATCCCAATTTTTCGACTTCAGTTAGAACTCAAGGAATTACCTCGTTTTACTCTCGCTTCATCTTTCCACTGCAGAAACTTTGGTTGATTTCAAAATTTCTAAACAAAATTTCCAAAAAATGTCTTCACAAAAATAAGACAATTGTCCTCTTCTTAGGCGCTGTCTCCGTTTCTCTTCCATTAGCCATTCACATTAGGGAATGCGCATTAATGCACAAACGTACGATCGCTGATGGAGATAGGGACTGATAAAAAAGCTTTTTCTCGCTTCCTGCTTACGAAACGATACTTAGCGCTTGCGCACGCGCACGCGTGCATTCCTGTGTTACTTTGATTTCATCTCGTTTCTTCTCTTTACGGTACCTACAAGAATCGCATTGGCCGAGTACCACCTTTTGGAAATAGTCGACAGCATTAGCCAGCGACTATCTTTTTGAAGAATCAAAAACCGTCGAGAAACCGGTATCACTTGCCGTTCGGCTCTCTCGGCCCGCCCGTCCGTAGAAGGTGCATGTTGCATGAGTTCGATAACCCTCGCACGAAATTACGAAAATTGCAGTTCGAGTCAAGTATACACGAGTCTTCTCAGGAAACTTCGTGCCAGTTGCGTGGGTATACTTATGTACTTATAAAGGTCCAAGTGTGAAAGAATTTATTCCTACAAATTGTATTTTATATGCTTATCGAATAAAGTCGAAGCTTCTCTGTTGTATAAAACGGCAAACTGGAAAATAATAAGTGAAGAAAATCTGAGAGCTTTTTATGTTGATAATGAGTTGGAGAAAAATGATTCTCTTCAGAATCCGTACCTTCAGTGAAAAATCCTAAAAATGTATTGATCTGTATGCAGGTGATGAGATTTGCCCATTATCGTTAATTAGAGATCAACATAAGTGGGTGTTTTATGGTAACCATAAGACCCATACCCGTGAGGCCCACAAATATCACTTTAAATGTAAGATGAAAACTATGAGACCGAGGTGTGAGACAAAAAATTGAGGACCAAACATAGAAGTACCAAAGTCACAAGATATAAAATCATGAGGCCTAAAAAGTATAAAGCCCAAAAATCTCCAAAAGTTGGTAAGCCCCTGACTGTAAGACCCAAAAATATAAATCACAAATTCACAAGAAAAAAAAGTCTGAAAACCATTTTGTCCAAAAATGCGAGGTTCAAAAACCACCAGGCGTCACGATTATTAAGTCCAAAGCTGCAAGGCCCAAAAATATATGTCCTGAAATTATAGGGCCAAAATTTATGCCCTGAAAAATAAATTCCAAATTGTTGGTCCAGAAATTATAGGACACAAAATGTAAGGTCACAAAACAAGAATTACGTTTTAAGACAACCAGGCCATAAATCCCATTAATAAAAGGCCCAAAATAGTGAAACTACAAAAAGAATGTACCAAATTCCAAGTACAAAATCGTAAGACTCAAAAATATAAGTTGCAAACACATAAGAGCTAAAATATAAGGCGTATAAATATATTTAAAAATATAAACACTAAGTTTCAGATAATAAGATCCAAACCGCGAGGCCCTAAAATATCAGTCACAAAATCATAAGGCAAAAAAGTATGCCCTGAACAATAAATACCAGGTCCAGCTACAGAAGTACCAATAATAAAAGGCCCAAACGGTGAGGATGAAGACAATAAAGGCCTAAAAAACAATGTATCAAATACTAAAATACTAAAAATGTACGAAGAAATAAGTTTCAGATAATAAGTACCAAACCGCTAGGCCCAAAAATATCAGTCCCAGAATCATAAGGTAATAAATTTCAAACTTTTAGTTTAAAAATCATAGGACAGAAGATACGAGCTCAAAAAATAAATTTCAAGCATTACGTTTTAAAATAAGTAGATCAAAATATATAAGTCCCAACAATAAAAGGCCTAAAATAGTGAAGTTTCAAAAACAATGTACCAAATTCGAAGTTCAAAGTTGTAAGGCCCAAAAATTTTAAGTTCCAAATTCATAAGACCTAAACTGTAAGTTCCAAACATGTACGAAACAATTATTTTGAGACAATAAGATCCAAACCGTAAAGTCCAAGAGTTATAAGGCCCAAAATCATCAGGTTTTAACAGCGACAGATGGACTCACAATTTTATATAAAATATTGACACTTGTAACAGATTGCTTTTTTTTTAATTTCATTATTTTTTGACTAGTGTTATTATAAAGTCCAAGGTGACTGATTCGAAATCAATTTCTACTGATCTAAATGTTGCGGATACGATGATTGATAGTTCAGTCACAAATGACTTTTCAAGTCAGTGAGTTTCATATTCCAATCAAATTTTCCATTTTAAATTATCCGAATTATTAAAAAAAAATTTTACTTAAATTTTTAACGAAAGAAGATTAATTTGGAACAAAAATAAAAAGAATTTTTAACAGAAGATCGAATTCTTCAAGAATTAAAAAATCATTTTTCTCCTAGAAGATTAGATTTTTACCAAAAAGATGAATTTTTAACAAAATACATGAATTTACAACTGAAGTGATGAATATTGAAAAAAGTTAAACAAAAATATAATGGTTGATACTTCAAGCTTATAATAGTTTAATTTTAAACAAAAAACAGTTGAATTTAATCAAAATAATTGAATTTTTAACTAAAAAAATATCAACTTGCAATCAAAAATGGAGCAATTAAAGTTTTTGTAAAAAAAAGTTATTTTTTCAACCAAAAAACAGCGAGTTTTCAACAATATTGAATTTTTAATAAAAAAAAGTAATTTTGAACAAGATAATGGATTTTCAATCAAAATGATGAGTTTTCTACTAAAATTGACAAAAACATCAATTCTGAGCTGAGAAAATTTATTTCTTACCAGTATGACGAAATTATCTCATCAGTGACGTCCACTAACTAAATCAGTAATTTTAAACGATCCAAACAGTAACTACCATTGATTAAATCTGTAAATTTGAATAATTTACTGAGTAATTTTCACCAATGAAATCAGACAATTCATTCACTTTTATGGACTCAAAATAAATTATTTTAACCATTTAATTCAGTCATCAATATTGACTTACTCAATAGTTAAAATCACTGTTTTATCTATATAAATGACTGATTTTTCAGTCAAGACAATCTCGATTAATTTAATTAGTGAAAATTCGACTGAATTGAATCTAGAGCGTATAAAACGGCAAAATAATGGATAATTTAAGTAAATCTAAATTACCGTTAAATCGCGAAACGTTAATGAACTTTATAGATAAGATTTGCCCAGCGCTACCGGAAATAAATGTACCATCTTTCCTCAAAAGAATCCCTCATCCTAACGGTTTGACGTTGTAAGCATTGTGTAGACGTCATTGTTTTCTTCCCGTGGGAATGAACCTGACGCCTCTTGGTATTTTTGATAAATCATCACTTCAACTTCATTAGCTTCAGTATTAATCTTCTCATCAAATCCAGTGTATGAAAACTTGAGTACGGAAAACAAGTGCAATAAGAAAGAATAAAATTATTATTTTTTGTAAAGATGCCAAAGTACCGTAGAGACTCTACAAGGGGATACTGCTATTTTTTAATTTTAATGAAGATTTCGAATGTTTAGAGAACAAGTGTTTAAACTGCAAGGGTTTAAAGAGTAAGGGTTTAGTATGCAGGGGGTATCGATTGCAAGGGTTCAGAGTGCACGGGTTTATATTGTGAGGGTTTGGAGTGCGTAATTTTAGAATACGAGAATATAGAGCGCATCAGTTTACATTTTACAGTAATAGAATTGAGAGAAAAAGGGTTTAGAGTGCAAGGGTGCAAGGTTGTAGAGCGTAAGGGTTTAGAGTTCGTAGGTTTAGAGTTTGAAGGTTTAGAGAGCGAGAGTTGAGAATGCGAGAATTTAGAGGGCGACATTTTACAATAAAGGTAATTAGAGTGAAACGATTTAGATTGCAAGGGTCACGAGTTCAAGGGTTTAGATGGCAATGATTAAAAGTGCTAGGGTTTAGATTGCGATAGTTTAAAATGCAAGAATTTAGTGTTCGTAAGTTTAAAGTAATATGATTTAGAGTTAGAGTATTAGGGTTTGAACTGCAAGAGATTAGAATGCGAGTATTTAGAGTGCAGTAGTTTGAAGTAATATGCTTTAAATTAAGTGTGTTTAGAGAGCGCTGGTTTGGAGTACTGCGGCATAGAGTGCGAAGATTAAAAGTTTAACAGCTTAGAATGCGTTGATTTAGAGTTCGAAAATTTGGAGAGCGTAAGCTTAGAGTGTACGGGTTTAGAGTGCAAGCATTTAGAGCGCGAGAGTTTAGATAACAAAAGTTTAGGATGCGAAAATTTAGAGTGCGAGAGTTTAGAATGCGAGAATGTAGAGTGCGATAGTTAACAATAATAAAATTTAGAATAGAAGGACTCAAAACGCTAAGTTTAGAGTGCATGTAAGAGTTTAGAGTGCGATGTTTAGAATGCGAGAATTTAGAGTGCCAGAATTTAGAATCCAATAGATAACAGTTAAAGGATTTAGATTGAGAGAGTTTAGACAGCGAAAGTTTAGAATGCGAGAGTTTAGAATGCTAAAGTACCCATAGAGACTCAGTAGCAGGATAGCAGAAGATGAGTAGGAAAAAGAACAAGAGTCCAGGTGTCTCGATTTCTATATATAGCGATTACAAATGATCGCTGGTAGTTGGCAATAAATTCGATAAATCTATGCGTCCAGCTAACCGCCCAGCGAGGTCACCAGTGCGAATATCCGATTGGCTGGTGTGTGGATTCCTGCGGATGATCTAAGACCGGCGAGATTAATTATTTTGTTGTGTCTAATTAATGTTCAGTCGTAAAAGTCGCAATTACAGAGTCGCGCGCGCTTGTCCTCGAATCGCGTCGTGAAACTCGCGACGATCTTATTGCGATCGTATCGTACCGAGTACTTTTCACATCTTTAAGATCGATCGCTCATTTCCATTACGGGTCCGAATTGTCCTCTAGCGATAAAGAAATTATATTCTATAGACAATATAATCGAGACGACATTTAATTATGATGCAGGGCAATTATTAGTCAAAAGTTATTATTGCGTCCAAAGTCTTTAAATAATTTTTAAAAAATCACCAAAAATGGAATTGTTAAATTAACAATTTGAAAAATTAATCTTACATCAAAAAAAGATTAATTTTTAACAATCTAGTTAAATTTTGAACTAAAGAAATTAGTTTAAGCTGTAATTAACGAATCTTTTTAAAAAGACTAATTTTAAACCAAAAACATGAGTTTTTATACAAGAAGATTAATTTTTAACTAAATAGTTCGATTTTAAACTGAAAACATCAATGTTTTAGCGAAAATGGTATAAATAAATTCTCAGATAGCAAAGTTCATTTTCAATTTTTTAATGTATAGTGAGAGAGTTTAAAGTGCAAGCTTTTTAAAAAGAATTAAAAAATGTACCCTATTCCATTTCAGAGTGAACTTCAAGTATATAATTTAATTTTTATCCAGGAAAAATTATTTTTTAACAAAAAGTGTCAGTTTTACGTCAAAAATTACATTTTTACCAAAAGAGATGAATTTTAAACGAAAAAAGCAAATTTTGAACAAAGAAGTTGAATTTTCAAGCAAGACTTGAAGATTTTTAAGATTTTAAAGAATAACTTAATTTTTTACCAAATAGTTACATTTTCCATGCAAGAAGAACAATTTTCAGCAAAACACCTAAATTTTTTTCGATACGGGATGATTTTTTTATCATATTACTACATTTTGAACAAAACATTTAAATTTATTAGCAGCGCTTTTGAATTTTCAGCAAAAAACATAAATTGTTGGCACAAAATAAAAAAGTTCATTTACAGTTAAAACATTAATTTTAAATCAATAAGAAACGAATACGAATATTTTTAAACTAAAAAGAAGAATTCTCAACCAAAAATGTAATAGTAGACTTCACAAAAAAAATTCTTCTATATGGTTGAAATAAGTGTAACTAACGTGTTAAAAAAATTTTGTTTTCGATTAAAAGATCGTTTTGTTGAAAATTATTTTTGTTTGTTGAAAACTTATTTTTTGATTGGAAATTGAAACTTAGGAATTTAGTGCATTTCAAATTGAACTTAATATAAACTATTTTTATTTTATTTTTAAATATGTATGTATTACTATATTTTCAAGAAAAATCTCCTTATCTCCCTTGTTTTTAAAATATTCAATAGAATGTAATTATAAAGGTAACAGATTTTAATTAATTTTAATTTAATTAAGATACCAGGTTTATTAATTTAGCCGAATTTATTATTTAGTGTAGAATGCGAAAATTTCGATTGCAAGAGTTTAGAGTGCAAGGTTTTATACGATGGGGATTTAGAGTGCAAGAGTTTACAGCGCGTGGGCTTAAAGTGTAAGAATTTAAAGTGCGAGACCTTCAAATAGTAGAGTTTAGAGTGCAAGGTTTTAGAGGGCAAGAGTTTAGAGTGCAAGAGTTTAGATTGAGTGTGTTTAGTGTGCAGGTACTTAAAGGGCGAGACTTTCCAATAATAGAGTTTAGAATGTAAGGATTTAAAGTGTGGTTATTTAGAGTGCAAAGGTTTAGAGTACAAAGATTTCGAGTGCAAGGGCTTAGACAAATAGAGTTTAAAATGCAAGGGACTAGAAACCAACCGAGGTACAAGAGCGCAAGGGTATAGAGTAAAAAAGTTTGCAGTGCTTGGGTTTAGAGTGCTAAAAATTAGATATAAAAATTAAAATCATAGAGATTATTTCCAAAGTAACAACTTTGAGTGCAAGGTTTAGAGTATGATGGGTTAGAGTACGAGAATTTAGAGTGAAAGAGTTTACAATGCGTGGGTTTTTAGAGTAAGAGTTCAGACTGCGAGAGTTTAGAATGATAGAGTTTCAGATCAAGGGTTCAGAATGCGAGAATATAGAGTGTAAGAGTTTGAAATGAAATTGTATATAATGCATGGGTTTGAAGTGCGAGAATGTCAATAGCGAGATAATAGAGTTTAAAATGCAAATGATCATAGATAGAGGGTCTAGAGGACGAGGGTTTAGAGTGCAAGACTTTAGATGCGTGTGTTTCAAGTTCGATAATTTAGAGACCGGTAGTTTAGAATACTAGAGTTTAGAATGCAAATCTTTAGAGTGTGAGTGTTTAGAGTTTGAGAGTTTAGAATGCGAGAATTTAGAGTTGAAGAGTGCAGGTGAGTCGAATTTAAAATCCAAAGGATTAGATCTTAGGGGTTTGGAGTAAAAGGAATAGCTTGTGAGGGTTTAGAGTGCAAGGGTTTAGAGTGCGAGGGTGTAGAGTACGACAGTTTACAGTATGAAGATTTAGAGCAAAAAGAATTAGAGCCAGAGAGTTTAGAGTGCGAGGGGTTTAGAGTGTGAGGAGTTTGGACTGCAAAACTTTAAAGTAAGGGATAATTTTTGTGTTTATCTGAATTTTATCGAACATCTTAAATAAAAGTTAACTTAAACCTAAAGATGTTTAAAGATCATAATGATGTTTACACATTACCATATCAACCCTACTTTTGACACTCCAGTTAGAGCTAAATAAATCAACTCGATGTTTGTTATGAGGCAATCTCTTTGATGTAATGAACCAACCAGATGAATTGTGAGTATAATATGACGACGTTGATGACTGCTTGAAAGAAATTTTTGGAATTTTCAAAGAGAATGATATATCTCTCGCGCGACAAGATTGTGGCTGCAGTGAAGTATAGTGCCATCAAGTAAGAAATACTCAGCAGGGAATTTCTCACAATTGAATCTCTCACTTATACATGCGAAATAAAACGAAGCTCGACGCCTGCGGCCACCACGAATCACTGCGATTACTCGGAACCTTGATAGGCAATAGGAATCGGTATAAGGCGTAGAAAGCCGAGTTGCCATAACGAGAGGTTCGATTGTCACGGCTGCAGGTGCTTCTATCGGTTTCTTGCCCGTGACTCCACGGCTGGTTAATTGCATCTACTGGAAAACGGTACATGCGCCCGGAAAAATGCGACACTTGAACCACCAGTAAATACTTTAAGGCCGATAAATTACGTCAAGAACCGGGAACTGTCTAGGAATTTTTGGCAAAAATAAGGACAGGGAAAAGTAAAGGCTTTTTGAAAAAAATCGGTATAGATGTAAACTACGAGCCTAGAGCGATTTGTGTGTGAACATCTTAGGAAAAAGTTAAGTTAAATTGAAAGATGTTTACAGATCAACAAGATGTATGCACATCAAAGAGATTTTTACAGAATAAAGAGATCTTTTAAAATTAAAACGATGTTTACAGGTCAAAGAGATGTTTACGCATTAAAACAATGTTTACAGTTTAAAAGATGTTTGCAGATCGAAAGATGTTTATAGTCCAAGAAGATATTAACAGACCAATAAGACATTTACACATGAAAACGATGCTTACAGTGTAAAAAATGTTTGCAGTCAAAAGATGCTTATAGACCAGAAAGATGTTTGCAGATCAATACGACTTTTACATATAAAAAATGTTTATGGATGAAACCGGTGTTCCCAGTTTAAAAGATGTTTGCAAATAAGATGTTTAAAAATAAAAAAGAGATTTAAAAGTTAAACAGATGTTTACTGATCAAAGAGTGTTTACACAAAAGGAATTATACACATCAAAAGATGTGTAAAGATTAAAAAATCTTCCCTACACCCTCTTTTCCCTTTTTACAAAAAATTTTATTTTCACCCAGTTTTTCAGAAACTTCTCCATTTTACCTAAACTACGAGCTCAGAGAGATTTGTGTGTCAAGATCTTTAGAAAAAGTGAATTTAACTAAATGATGTTTCATGACCAATAAGATTTTAAAGACCAAAGACATTTTTACAGTTTTAAAGGGCGTTTGCAGTTCAAAGATGTTTCTAACCTAAAAAGAGGTATGTACATCAAGCAGATGCTTACAGATCAAAAAGATGTTCGCACATTAAAACGATGTTTATATTTCGAAAGATGTTTGAAGATCAAAGGATATATCTATAGATCAAGAAGATGGTTACAGATCAATATCATGCCTATACATAAATCGATGTTCATAGTTTAAAAGATGTTTTTAGATCAAAAGATGTTTCCAGACTAAAAAGATGTTTACAGATAAAGAAAGACGTTTTCACATGAAAACCATGCTTATAGTTTGAACAATTTTAGCAGTCAAATGATGTCTATAGTAAAAGATCTTCACAGATCGAACAGATGTTTAGAGATCAAAAAAACTTTTACCCTTGACAATAATAATAACGCATCAAAAGATGTTCAGAAATAAAAAAGATTAGACTTTACAATCTACTATTTGGTTGAAAATTCATCCTGGAATGAAAACGCAACTATTGTGTTGAAAATTCATTTCTTTTGATTAAAAGTTTAAGCAATTTGTTTAAAATACCGTGCATTTCAATTGGAAATGTTAAGATTGAAAAGCATTTCGTATTGTTGAAGGAATTTATTTTCCTATCATTTCCTCTCTTTTTCAATCATCCAATTTCCGCTGTCTTAAGAACATTTTGGGCTATAAAGTCTGAAAGCTGTTTACAAAATAAAAGATGTTGGCACAATAGGAGATGTTTCTAGACTCAAAAGATGTTTCCTGATTAAGAAGATGTTTTTGGATCAAAATATGATTATGGATCAAAAAGAGGTTTGCAGGTTAAAGTAGGCTTATACTTCTAAATAAGGTTTGCAGATCCAAACAAGTTTTTAGAATAAAACAAGTTCAAAGATGAAAAAGATGTTGCTACACAAAAGATGTTTATAGATGATTATATGTTAAGAGCTCAAAACGCATTTCCATATTAAAAAGAAGTTTACATCTCAAAGTTGGTTTACAGTTTAAAAAGATATTTTCAGATTGAAAGAAGTTTAAATATGTAAAAGATGTTGGCACCATCAGCGATGTTTACAGATAAATCGACGTTTATAGATCAAACGATATTTATAGGACAAAAACATGTTGGCAGATCAAAGTAGGTTTACAGTTTAAAAATATGATTGAACATTAAAAGAACTTTAAAGATTAACAGAGGTTGATTCAACAAAACAGCTTTACAAGTCAGAAGAAGTGTACTAATCAGGAAAAGCTGAACAATTAAAAAAATGTAAAATGGTGTTTGCAGTTCAAAAGATGTTTACAAATAAAAATTATGTTTAAAGATGAAAATCGGTTCACAGTTTGAAAAGACTTTTGCAGAACAAAAGAATTTCAAAGATTAAATAGGTTGTTTCAACAGAAGATGTTTACAGATTAAAAGATATTTCCAGGTTAAAATAAGTTTACAGGTTGAAGAAGTTTAAATATAAAAAAATATGTTCTCACTAGAAATATGAATACACATGAAAACATATTTCAACTTCAAAAAATGTTCATAGATTCAAATGATGTTTACAGGTCAGAAGTAATTGACAGATCGAAAAATTAAAAATATTAAAAAGATGTAAAAACGTGTTTGTAGTTCAAAAGATGCTTGCAGATTAAAGTAGGTTCATAGTTTGAAAAGAGTTTTTTACACTAAAACAAGTTTAAAGATGAAAGAGTTGTTGGCTCAAAAAGATGCTTATAGAACAAAAAGTTGTTCACAGATCATATGAGTTAAAAAGTTTTAAAATATGATTGAAGATCAAAAGAAGTTTGAAGATTATTGAGGTTGGTTAAATAAAACATGTTTGCAGGCAAAAATATGTTTACAGGTCAAAAGAAATTTACAGATCAAAACAATTTTAAATATTGAAAACATGTAAAAAGATGTTTGTACATCAAAAGAACCTTACAGTTCAAAAAGATGTTTGCAGATCGACAAAATTGTGAAGTTGAAAAAGAGGTTGGTTTGACAAAAGATGTTTATAGATCAAAAAGATATTGACAGATCATAGTAGTTTCACATTTTAAAAAGATGTTTCAAGGTAGAAAGAAGTTCATGGATCAAAAAGATGTTGTAGATTAAAGTGGGTTTATGATTTAAAAATATGAATGAAAATGCAAACAAGCTTAAAGTATAAAAAGAGTTTGGTTTGAACAAAGATGTTTATAGATCAAAAAGGTGTTTCCAGATCATAATAGATTTACAGATCAAAGTAGGTTTACAGTTTAAGAAGATGGCAGGTAGTTTCAAAATTAAAAAGATGTTTGCAAAAAAATATGTTTGCAGATAAAAAGATGTTTCCAGATCAAACGATGTTTACATATAAAAAAACATGTTTACGGCTCAAAAAATTTGAAAGGTATCTCTAATTTAGATAAGTTTAGAGATGTTTCGAGTAGACACATATGCATAAGTTGAATGCGTTTGTGGATCTAGTAAGTTGAACCTAAACAGGGTCTAGAGCGCAGTGCGCAGACTGCATAAGTGAGGATAGATAAGTACATGGCTACGTACATATATCGTTATAGATACGCGGTTGGAGGATCCCGATCGTGCCGCAGAGGTTAGGACCAGGTCGGTCAGCGCCAGCTAGTTAGTTAAGAGACCAAATTTATTCGCAATGAATTAGCTGGTACGGTTAGACTTATAAGGGGGGAACGGGTCACACACGCCATGTTGTAGCAGCTGGTATTCCAAGTTGAATTTATCGATCCTCCAATGTCCAAATAGTACATTAGAACCTCAATTGTCCCTTTCTCTTGCAGGATGAAGAAAAAAGATCCTTGGTCATTCAAAATTCAAACATCATAATCCTATTTTAACTCCATAACTTGAAAAAATTATTATTAGGGAAGAGTGGTCCTAAGTCGGCACTATTGGTTAAGCTGGCAACCTCGCGTTTCTCAAAAATGGCGCGAGTCTCGGCTCAACTGTTTTGTCGTGTGAATACAATTTTGTTTTGTGTGCTAGACAAGGACGTAATTGACGCCGACAATTCTCACCTTTAGCTTTTCGCTTGAGTGTAAAATTTTTGAAAATTTCAATCCCATAAGTATTTTAGCTTCTATCTACTGTGTGCTTTCGCCTGATGAAGTCGATTTTTCGTTTAGATTTGTTTCGTGTGTAGTAGCACGGAACAGATTAACATCTGGAGTTGTCCTAAGTCTGCACCAAAGACGTGGTCCTGAGTCGGCACGAAATGGATTGTCCTGAGTCGGCACCAAATAGGTGGGCCTGATTGGGCAATAAACAGGTGATCCTGAGTCGGCATGAAACAGTTGATCCAGAATCGGCACCTTTTTTGTTGTAGCTTTTGTTGTTAATTGTGTGTTATTTTATTCTGTTGTGTTTCATTCCAATTTGACTCGTTTTTTTTTAAGTTTGGTTTAATTTTGATTGCATGTTGAGTGTCTCTGGTAGGTGCCCTTTTATTTTGTGTGCTTTCGTATTGACTTTTCGCTAGTTCTGTTTTTTCTTGTAGCTATGAGGCGCAATTTCAGATTCAAGAATCCTAAGCGCGACCCTCTGGCGCTTCGATGTTCATTGAGAGCTCAGGACCAGGAGTGCTGGTCTAGGATCACTGTTTTAAAAAATGACAAGCCATTAAATTCTGTTTACCCTCTGTTTTCGGCCAAAATTCCTAATTTTCCGACTTAGGACCACTCTCCTCTATTTATTGTATTATTATTTTATTTATCATTATCTATATTATTATGTATTTTGTTTCTGAGGTTTTTTTCAAATTAAAATAAAAAATTTAATATCTATACAAATTTTTTGTATTACATGTTATAAGTTATTTTAAACTAGTAATCAAGCACGCGCACTACACTACATGCTTTCTAAGCGCGCAATTATTATTTTGGGTTGTTTCAAGCAATTTTAAAATTAAAATATAAAATTATTATTTATACAAATTTTTGTATCACATAGTATTTACTATCTTAAACTAGAAGACAAACACGCGCGCTCTGCGCTGCTGTTATTTTTTTTCGTTGGCCCCGGAAATTTTTAAATCGAAATATAAAATCAATATCAAGAAAACAGTTTCGTATTACATAGTACTTATTATCTTAAATTAGAAAATAATCATGCGCGCTAAGCGCGCGATTATTATTTTTGGTTGTTACAGGCAATTTTGTAATTAAAATATAAAATTAATAATTATAAAAAAATATGTAATTAATATTTATGTACATTTTTTGTATTACATAGTATTCATTATCTTATACTAAACAATAAAAAATCGCAGGTTATTATTATTATTTTTCCTTTGTTAGCTTAGGCAACTTCTTGATTAAAATATGAAATCAATACGTTTTTTGTAATACTATATAGTATCTATTATCTGAAACTAGAAAAAAACACGCGCTACGTCCAAAGTGACTTTTCTTCTATCAGACAATTTTTTAATTAAAATATAAAATTAATATTTATACCAAATTTTTGAATTACAAAGTATCTATTATCTAATACCATAAAACAAACAAACGCGCTAGGTGCGTCATTATTATTTTTTGTTGGCTCAGGCAATTTTTTAATTAAAATACGAAATTAATATTTATACCAACTTTTTTGTATTAAATAGTATCTATTATCAAAAACAAGAAAACAAACACTCGCGAGATTATTATTTTATGCTGTCTTACGCAATTGTAAAATTAAAATATAAAATTGATATCAATATTTTTTTTAAATTACATAATATCTATCATATAAAAAACAGATGCTAAAATAAAATTTGTTTACATTGAGAATCATTTATCTCCTTAAAATCCTTATTTGGGGGGGGGGGGCTTCTACTTAAGTGCTGATTCCTTTGCTGTAAAATGCAAATTTTTTTGATTTAAAAATATCTGAAATATCAAATATTATATTTTTTTTGTAGAAATTTACAATTTTAGTTAAAAATTCGCCTTTTTGGTTGAAAACACATATGTTTATTTAAAAATACATATTTTTGGGTTGAATCATTCAAATTGTTGGTAGAAAAATTGTATGTTTTTAAATATTAAATTTTTTTGTTAAGAAATATAACTGGTCGAAAATAAGTCTTTTTGTGGCAAAGAATTCATCTATTTTGTAGAAAATTGGTATTTTTTGGATTATCTTGCTAAAGATTCTTTTTTCAATAAAATTTTGATCTGAAAGATCTGGAACCTTTTTAAATCTTCTTTCATTTTCTTTTGAAACGCCTGAAAATTATATTTATATAACCTTAAATAAACAAAGAACTTCAAGAAATGATTTTTATGCATTAAATTTATTTTTCCCTTTAAACTATAATTTGCCTACGATTTTTTTTCTTGACTAAAAGATCTTTTTCGCGTAAAAAATTCGACATTTTTTGTTAAAAATTCATTTTTTTGGTAGAAATGTTATCCTTTTTACTAGAATTGCTTGAATTACAATTGGTTAGATTACAATAGAAATATTTTTTGTGTGAGAATTCACTATATTTGTTTTTTTAATTATTTTTTTGCTGAATTTATTAAAATTATTGCAATGATTTAAATTATTCAAAAAATTGTGATCTGTTTGAATTCTTTCAAATTGTTTTGAATTCTTCTTAATTCTTTGAATATTTAAAAAATTAATAATAGATATGAAACCCGAAATAACTCTTTTATTCATTTCAAAAATTATTTTTAATTTTTTTAGATTACTTTAGATTATTTAAAAAAATTTTGAATGATTTTAAATACTTCTTAACTTATCCAATTATATTTAATTAGTTCTAATTCATTTCAATTATTTCGATTCATCTTCAATTTTCTCCAATTATTTTGGCTTCGTTTGAATTGTTTAAAATTTTGTTGAATTCGTCTTAATGCTTTCAAGATGGCTTACATTATTTGAAATTATTTTAGATTATTTCAAATTCTTTTAGACAGTTTTTTCTTCTTCTAAATTGTTTTCAATTATTTCGGTTACTTTTGAATTCTGCTCAATTTGTTTTAAGTCTTACTAGTTTCTATGAATATATTAGGATCATTAAAAAAATTTTATTGGTTAAACTTTTTTAAATCCTTAATTGTTTTCAACTCTTTTGGTTTCTTTTAAATTATGTTGAATTCACCTAAATTCCTATCAATTCCTTTGAATTTATTTAAATCATTTAAAAAATTGCAATTGTTTTAAATTCTTTCAAACCGTTTTTAATTATTCATAATTCTTTCAAGATCTGTTAAATTATGTTAAATTCGTTGGTATTATTTTAGATCACTTTTCTAATTTTTCTTAATTAAAAAAAATTGCGATTGTTTTCAATTCTTTTCGGTTCTTTTGAATTCATTTTAATTCTTATCTATTCCCTAGAATTTATTCAAATTCTTCAAAAACGATAAAGTTGTTTTGAATTCTTTTAAATCGTTTTAAACTCTTCCTTATTCTTTCAAGATTTTTCAAATTATTTTGAATTAGTTTACATTGCTATAAACTTTTTCGGATTATTTTCAATTCTTTTTTAATTATTTGAATTATTTTCAATTATTTTGACTTTTTCTGAGACATTTTCAGTTAATTTGAATTATTTTATATTCTTTTAAATCGCTTCGAATTTTTCAAAATTATTATTTTTTCCATTCTTTTAAATACTATAATTTTTTTAATACTGTTATAAGTTGTTTTCAACTAATTTAAATTGTTTTAAAATCTTTTAAATTAATAAAGGACAAATTTTCAACTATTCAAATCCTTTCAATTCTGTCAAATTGTTTTTAATTCTTCTTAATTGTTTTCAATTTGTTTGGGGTTTTAATTGTTTTAAACTCATTTTAATTCTCATCAATTATTTTAAAATAATTAAAATTATACTAAAATTAATTAAAATTATACTTACAAATTTTAATTGGTTTCACTCCTATGAAATTGTTTTGAATTATTCTGAATTCTCTCAAGATCTTTTAAATTATATTAAATTAGTTTGAATTCTTATAAATTAGTTTGAACTTTTTGGGATTATTTCCAATTCTTTTGAATTTTTCTAAATTACATTCAGTTATTTTGAATCGTTTATAATTCTTTTTTTTTGCATTCGTAAATTGTTTGGAATTCGTTTCAATTAAAAATTTTTTTTCTCAATTATTGACAAGAATGATCACGCAATCTGGTGAATGTCATAATCATTAAGTAGAGAGTACCCATTAGAAATTTAATTCATCAAGAGGTCACGCTAATGCCGCAGGACTTAATACCCGCAAATAAAGTGCATTTGATCTGCCATTTTTTTTCTTATCATAAATGCTTCTTTAATGAAAAATTTTGTATTGATATTTCTTGAGTTGATAATAACGGTACGTGTAGTACAACTGCCTTCTTTGAGATTGCTACCTGTCATTTGTTTACGCATCAATGCAATTAACGACGACATCATCGCGCCGACTCGCCGATTACCCACTTTCAACCGGATAATCGATAACGACATTTAAAGAAAGAAAAAGAAAAAAGTAATTAACGACCAATCTCCACGGATCCGTAAACGCTAAAGTGAGTATAATTTCTATAAATACTAGACGGAACGATTGGTTAATTCACTACTTTGTTGGGACTATTATCATCAATTGCACTGATAGGAATGTTACTCGGAAATAATCAACGGATTATTTCTTTGCGTGAAATATGCAACTATTTTCTAATGAATCGCTCTTTTGTACTAAGTTATAATTTTAATTCTTTATTCAAAGAATGAGGAAATTACAGACTAGATCCGATCTACAAAAAGTTATGTAAATTTCCAAACAAAACTGATGAATTTTCAACTAAAATGATGAATCTTAAATGACGATTCTTCAGTTTTTCAAAATCGTTTTGAATTGTTTTCAATTATTAAAAAAAATTTCAATTCCTTTTTATGTTGTTAAATTCTTTTTAATAATTTGACATTCTTTTAAATTCTTTTGAAATAAAAAGAAAGTAATTTGTTATGCATTGTTTTCACCTCTTTTAACTTCTTTTTAAATATTTCGAATTTTCTAAAAAATAGATTTCAATTTTTTATGCCTTTTTAATCCTTTTCAATTTTATGGAATTATTTTAAATTATTTTACATTATCTTACAGTATTTTGAATTCTTACAAATTGTTTGGAATTTTTTTGAATTATTCTAATTTATTTTGAATGTTTCTTAACATTTTTTAGCTTATTTAAATTGTTTTTAATTCTTTTACTGTTTTAAAATAAAAATAAAATATTTCAATTCAATTTGAATTCTTTAAAAAAATACTTCTATTTCATTTTTTTAAGTTCCTTCAAAGCATTAGAAAAATTAAATTTTAATAATTTAATCTTTTTAATTCTTTTGAATTCTATTAAATTCTTTTAAAATCTTTTAAATTCTTTTAAATGCTTCTAGATTATTTTGCATTTTTCTGAACAACTTTCACTTATATTAAATTTCTTTTTTTTTCTTTCGATGTTTCAGAATTTTCTAAATTATGTTTAATCCTTTTAAATTTTTTAATATTTTTAATGCTCTCTTTCATTCTTGAAAATGTAATGAATTATTTTTAACTCTTTTCTTTTATTTTTAATTCTCTTGAATACTTTGAAGAAATGAAATTTTAATTTTTTACACCTTTTTAATTCTTTTCAATAATTTTAAATTGTTCTTAATAAATTTAAATTCCTCAAAATTATTTTAGATGATTTTGAATTATTTTTAATTTTTATGCCTTTTTTTCATAATTTGCAATTCTTTCAAATTTTCTTCAATTATTTTGAATTTTTCTGTATAATGATCAGCTAATATGAATTTTTTTAAATTATGTAAATTATTTGTTAATTCTTTTAAATTGTTTAGAAATTTAACATTAAAATTTTCTTTTGATATATTGTTCTAAATGCTTTTCATTTATTTTTAAATCTTTTTTATTCTTTTGTATCCTTTCACATTTTTTAAAATTCCTCTTAATTCTGCTGAATTTATTAAAATTATTGTGAATTATTTTGAATTGTTTAGAATTCTTCTAAACTTGAAAAAAATTGAATTCTTTTAAATTATTTCTAATTTTTTGGGATTTATTTCAATTGTTTTAAATTCTTTTGATTGTTTCTCAATTATTTTCATTTATTTTTAATTGCTTTAAATTGTTGTGCATTTTTCAATTTTCTACAATAATTTGCAATTCTTGTTAATTCTACTGAATTCCTTTGAAATATTTTCAATCTTGACAATTCTTTTGAATTTTTATGAATTATCTCAACTTGTTTTTAATTCTTGAAAAATATTTTCAATGAATTTGAATTGTCCTAAACTATTTTCATTGATTTTAAATTGTTCTAAATTATTTACAATTTTTTCACTTTTTAAAACTTTTTTGAATTCTTTGCAATTGTTTTAAATTCTTTTCACGCATTTTAGTTTCCTTTTAGTTCTGCTCAATTTCTATCAATTCTTATGATTTCTTAATTTTTTTCCATGTCTTTCATTTTGATCAGTTGCTTTAAATTATTTTGGTTGTTTTTTAAATTCTTTCAATTCTTGTCAATTCCTTTGAATTCTTTATATTTTCGTCAATTGTTTCACTACTTTTTTGACTATTCTCATTAATCGCACTGATTGAAATGTTACTCGGAGATAATCAACGGATTATTTCTTTGCGTGAAATATGCAACTATTTCCTAATAAATCGCTCTTTCGCACTAAGTTATAATTTTTATTATTTATTCAAGGAATGAGGATATTACTGATTAGATTATATCTACAAAAAGTGATTTAAATTTCCCAACAAAAGTGATGAATTTTCAAATAAAATGACGATTCTTCAGTTTTTCAAAATCATTTAGGATTGCTTATAATAATTTTTAATTATTTTCCATTCTATTGAATTCTCTTAAATTCTTTTCAATTATTGTACATTCTTTTACATTTTTTTATAATCTTTTTAATTTAAAAATTTTTTTGCATTATTTTCAACTGTTTTCATTTCTTTTTAGTTCTTTCAGATTTTCGAAAATATTTAAGTTCAATTCTGTATACCTTTTCGGTTCTTTTCAATTGTCTCAAAATCTTTTTAACAATTAAAAATTTTTTTAAATTCTTTAAGATGATATTACGTTATTTTGAATTCTTATAAATTATTTTACATTTTTTGGGATTATTTTATCTTGAATTTTTCTGAACAATTTTCAAATCATTCGAATTGTTTTCAATTCTCTTAAATTGTGTAGAATTTTTGTAATTATTTTAATTTCTTGTGAATTCTTAAAAAAAATCACTTCGTTTTGATTTAAAAAAAATGTTGGGCATTCTTTTGAAATATGTTTATTTATCTTTTATTCTTTCTAATTCTTTCAAAATTAAATATAAGTCTGTTTTTATCTTTTAATTTTTTTTTCAGTTTGATTAAATTCTTAAAATTTTTTCTAGATTATTTTTAATTGCCTTGAATTCTTTTCAATTCTTTAAAATTTTTTAAAATCATATCCACTCCTTTTGAATTTTTTTATATTCTTTTCAATTTTTGAAAATTTTTCAAAGAAATGAAATACACATTTTTAAATTCTTTTTAATGATTTTAAAATATTTTTGATAACTTTGAATTCTTTCAAATTAGTTAAGATGATTTTAAATTATTTTTAATGCTTGAACATTACAATTTTTTTGTTATTTGCAATTCTTTTGGATTCTATTTAATTATTTTGAATGTTTAAAAATTATGTCAATTTTTAAAAATTCGTTTAAACTATTCTAAATCTTTTTTAATTTTTTTAAATTATTATAAATTTTTTTAAACCCTCGTCATTTATTTAAAATTATTTTGTATCCTTTTACATTTTTTGAAATCCTTCTTAAATCTGTTGAATTTATTAAAATTATTGTAAATTATTTTGAATTGTTTCAAATTCTTTTAAATTTTTAATCAATTTTCTAAATTTTGTAAAAGTCTTTTAAATTATTTGTAATTCTTTTGAATTTTTCGAATCGTTTTTAATTTTTTTCAAATCTTTTAGTTGTTTCTCGATTCTTTTCATTTATCTTTAATTCAATAAAATTGTCCTCAATTTTTTACATTCTCTGCAATTATTTTCAGTTTCATTTTTTAAACCGTTTTTAATTTCATGAGATTATTTTGAATTTATTTCCAGCATTTTAATTTCTTTTTAGTTCTTTACAATTCTTTTTAATTCTTATGATTTCTTCATGATTTTCAATTTCCATTTATTTTGAATTATTTAGATTTTTTTAAAATTCTTTTAAGTTCCTTTCAATTTCAAAATTGAAATTCTCTTAAATAATTTTAATTTAAAAAAATTCTTTTCAATTATTCTAAATTATTTTTAATTCTTATAGATTTTTTTGAACTTTTTGTGATTACTTTCAGTTCTTTTGAATTTTTCTTAACAATTTTCAGTAAATTTGAAATGCTTCGAATATATTTAAATTGTTTGAAATTTTTGTGAATCACGTTCATTTCTTTGAAATTCATTAATTTTTTAAAAAATTATTATAAATGGTTTTCAACTCTTTTAATTTCTTTCTTAATCTTTTTAAATTCTTGAGAAAAATGAAATTAAAATTTTTAAACATTTTAATTCTTTTCAATTCTACTAAATTACTTAAATTTGCTTAATAATTTCAAATTGCATAAAATATATTTAGATTATTTTAGATTATTTTAAACTCAAATAATTTGATTTAAATGCATTAAGATTTTAAAAAAATATTTCGGATTTTTCTGAACAATTTTCAGTTAATTTCAGTTGTTTTGAATTCTTTCAAATGGTTTGGATTTTCGTCATTCTTTTGATTGTTTCTCGGTTCTTTTCACTCATTTTTTATTGTTTTGAATTGTTTTTAATTTTTACGATTCTTTGCAATCATTTGCATTTCTTGGTAATTCCATTAAATTTCCTTGATTTCTTTTCATTTTTTAAAAATTCTTTTTAATTCTGTTGAATCATTTTAAATTCTTTTTAGCTCTTTGAAATTTATCTCAATTATTTAGAATTGGTTTGATCTTTGAGTGAAATATGCAACTATTTTATATTGAATAACTCTTTTATAGTAAGTTGATTTTATCTCTTGATTTGCAGATAATTATACTGATTCTAATGAATCGAAATTCTAATTCTTTATTCAAATAATGAGGAAAGTCCTGATGAGATTCTATCTAAAAAAAGTGAGGTACATTTTTAAACAAACAGATGGAATTTCAAATAAAATTGATAATCCTCAATACATTTGTTGTACAAAGTAGTTTCAATAGAGTTAAATTTTTCACTGAAAAATACATAATTGATATTTTAACTGAAAAATGTAATTTTCAGAAATAAATAAAATTTTAACAAAACAGTTAAATTTTCTACCAAAGGCATGAATTTTTTTATAAAAATGATGAATTTTTAATTAAAAAAGTAATTTTTTTCAAAAAGTAGTTTAAATTTTATCCAAGTGGTCGATGTTTCAACAAAATACATGGTTTTCAACTAAAAAAAAATTAGTTAAAAAAAAAGAATTTTCAACTAAAAATATAAATCTTTAAACAAACAAAAATTTGTAAGGTAGAAGTGTAAATTTTGATGAATTGTTTCTAATCATAGATTTTCCCCCAAAATTTGGGAAGGAGTTTTGAATTATATAAATTCTGAGTTCGAAAAATGTTTTTGGCTCAATTTAATTTAAATTATGTGGATCAAAAGACATAAAGAAAAATCTATGATTTAAAATTCACTTTTTTGTATTGCTTTCAATTCTTTTTATTCATTTTAATGTCTTTTTCATTTTTTGAAATTCTTTAAAATTTTTTTCAATTTTTTGATCTTTTTTTGGTTTCTTTTGAGTTAATTTTAATTCTACTCGATTTTCTTTTTTAGTATTGAAATTATAAGGAATTTTTTAGAGTTTTTTTTTATAGTTGGTTTAAATTCTTTTAAATTGTTTTGAATGCTTTTGAATTATTTTCGATTAAAAAATTATGTCTTTGCAATTATTTTCGATTCTTTTTTATCCTGTTGAATTATTTTGTATTTTTTACAGTTCGCTTAAATTATTTTTAATTATTTATAGTTGGTTTAAATTCTTTTGAATTATTTTCGATTAAAACAAAATTATTTTTTTGCAATTATGTTCAATTATTTTTTTAATCTGTTCGATTATTTCTTATTCTTTGCAGTTTGCTTCAATTATTTTTATTTCTTTGAAATGCTTTGAAATTCTTTTAAATTATATTAATTTTTCTAGGCTATTCACTTCTCTAAAATATTCTAAATTTATTTTCAATGATTTTGAATTGTTTTGTTTTCTTTTGAATTTATTTTAATTCTTCTCGATTCTTTTGCATTGATTAAAATACTATAGATTTGGTTTGAATTCTTTTAAATTATTAAAAATTTTGTAATTCTTTCAATATATTTAAAAATCTTTTAGAATATCTAAAAAAAAATTTAATTGTTTTGAATTCTTTGAGAATATTATCAAATTAAAAAAAAAGTTTGAATTCTTTTCAATTCTTTTTAATTGTTTTGAATTCCTTGATATTCAATTATTTTCTTTATGCTTAAAATATTTTTGGTTATTTTCATTTTTTCTAATTCTCTTGAATTCTCTTACATTTTTAAAAGTTTTTTTGATTCTTTCAAATTATTTTACATTAGTTCAAATTCTTCTAATTCCTTCTCAGTTTATTCAAATTGTTTTAGCTTCTTAATAATTCTCTCGAACTGTTTTAAAGTTTTGTGATGTTTGTAATTCTTCTAAAATTCCATAAAAATAATTTTGAATTCTTTGAAATTCTTTAAATTATTTATAACACTTTTCGTTGAGACTTGATCCATTAAAAAAAATTCAATGATTTGTTTAGAGATGAACTTTTTTGTTGAAATTTCGATTTCACAGTCCTGAAATTAAATTTTTATAACTTTAAAAACAAAGAAACAAATAAACTTAAAAAATAAATATTTCTTCGAAATTTGGAATTGACAAGATTAGTGACATTCTTTCTAGCTAGCTCTACAGATCTTCAAGGTAAGAATTTTTTTTTGTACGAGATCTCGGTAATTCTGATGGGATTTTGATGACCAGGGCCGAATCCTGGAACATCTACATATCGAAGTGGCCTTCAAGGTCGTCATCGTGAACACAAGCGTCGATCAGTCCCGGAGTCCCAGTGGCGTCACTTGCCGTGACCCCTGACCCCTAACTCATCGCTTGAACCGTAAATCCATTCCTAATGAAATGCCACGGGGCCATATTAACTTTTTCTTATTTACAAGCACTGTTACCGATCGTACGGTAGGATATTGCTAACAAGACGAAACGTAACTGTGATTGGTTTATGTTGCTATTGATGCTATTGATTCTATTGATGCTATTTATGCTATTGATGCCATCGCTTCTGCACCAAACACCTCCCGTCATCGATTATGTCAGAGTATTTGCTGATTCATCAGAAGTTTTTGATTTTTATAAATGATTACGCACCATCAAGTTTATGAAGATGTCTTATCGTTGCTAGAAACCCAATTTTTTTTCTTTATTAGAAATCAATTTTAATTGGTTTCTCAGACTGCAATTTAGTTTTTATATGAAAAAACGCAATATTACTTGTACTGTGATACGTGCACTATGATACATGTACTATGATACACGTATATGTATACATGTACTATGATACACGTACATTTATACATGTACTATGATTTATATAAAAAGGACACCATTTTTTAAAGAGATAAATTTTCAAGCAAATAGTTTACAAATAGTTTATAAATAGTTTACAAATAGTTTACCGAATAGGTAAACCTTTTGCCAAAATAGTTGAATTTTGAAACAAAAAGATAAATTTTCGAGCAAGAAAATATATTTTTTTAAAAAAGGGAATTTTTATCAAAACAAATTAATTTACAGCTAAATAATTGACTTTCTAACAAAAGGTTCTGTTTTTAACCAAAAAGATAAATTTAAAAAATAAAAATAAAGAGTTGAATTTTCATTAACAAAAAAAAAAAATAATTTTCAAGCAAATCATGAATTCGCAACGAAAAATAGTTATTGTCTTGAAAATGTGTTTCCTTGGTTAAAAATTAATTTTTTAAACTTTATTAATTTCTATCTATTTTGGTAAAAAATTGAATTATTTGGTGGAAATATTTTTTCATTTCTGAAACTGAAATTAATTTGTAACTATTCGGTTACAAAATAATTTAAATTTATTTTAGTTTAAAATTAGTTGATTTTTTTTTATACAAAATTAATTTTTTGAGTTGAACATGTTAATGTTACATTTGTAGTTGCAAATTTATGCTTTTTAGTTAAAAATTCAACCGTTTAGAATAGGCTTAATTTATTTTGTTCCAAATTCGTCTTTTACAGTAGAAAATAAATATTTGTGACTTGCTACAATTTAACTGTATTTTTGAAAAGACTTTTTTTCTTGGTCGAAAATTAATTTTTTTTTTCTAATTTGAACTATTTTATTTTTGGTAATACTATTTTTTTGAGTTGAAAACTTACATTTTAGTAGAAAATGATATTTTTTTAACTAAAAATTTGTATTTTTAGGTTTTAAAATGTGACTGCTTGCTTAAAATTTAACCCGCTTTGTTAAAAATTATTTTGTTCTTATTTGCAGATTCATGACTTTAGTTAAAAATTCATGTTTTGGTCGAAAATTCTTGTATTTTGTTCGAAATTCTCTTTTTTTCTGTAAACAAAATTTCTTTAATTGAAAATGTGACTATTCTATTCTTGTTTACATATAAATTTTTCTTTTGGTAGAAAATTAACAAAATTAAGGATTCAAAAATTCGGTTTAAGGGTAATTTTTTTACCCGATATCAAATATATTTGAAAACTATTAATAAAAATTGTTGTCAAAGTTTCTCATAGATGGGTCAAAGACTTGCTAATTATTTAAATAAAATATTTAATTTTCATGAAAATTGAAAAAGTTACATACTTTTCGAAAATTTTCAAAAGATAGAAAAAATGATTTTTTTCATAAATCCAAAAATTTTATTCAAAATTTTCAGTAGATACCAAATACATTTCAAACTATTCTAGACGAATTTTTCGATTAGCACACAATTAAAAAAATTAGAGTTTTTTCAACATTTTAGACAATTTTTTTCAAATTCCAGAAAATGTTGTCAGTGTCTCCGATACTTGAAAAAAATACTTGCAAATTATCCAAATGACATTTTCAATTTGGATGAAAATTAAAAACGTTAGTGTAATGTAATCGTCCAAATTTTCGATCTCTGGTTTTTAACGGATCTTTAGGTTTCGGCGCGCACAGAATCCGAAAATCATAAAATTTTGTCGGTATCTGTACGTCTGTCTGTATGTCTGTATGTATGGTTACCTGAATGTTGTAGCCACGTTAACTTTTGAAGAATTTGTCCAATCGAGTCCGCATTTGATACAATTCTGAAAATTCCCAAAATAAGGGCTAAGTTCGTTAATCAGATATTTCGAACCAAAATTTAAAAATTGAGTGCATTTTCAGAATTTAAAAATTTTTGTTGTTGAAATTTTATGAATTTTTGTCAAAGTTTTTTATAGATGGGTAAAATACTGGCAAATTATCCAAATGAAATTTTTAATTTTTATGAAAATTAGAAAAGTTATATTTATTTATTCGGAATTTAAACCGTTTGCTTGAAAATTAATTTTTCTGTTAAAAATTTATTATTTTACTTGAAAACTCGTCTTTTGTTATTTAACTATTTTATTGACAATTTCAGTTGAAAATTCATATGTTTCGGTGAAAAATTAATCAACTTTATAGAAGATTCTCAAAATTTTTTAAACTAATTTTTTTGGTTTTCCATGGTGCATTTTAGTTAAAAATTGAAATATAATGTTGAAAAATTATTATTATTTGATTAAAAATTAATTTTTCAAAGTCAAAAATACTTCATTTAAAAATTCATAATTCCATTCAAAAAATCATCCTTTTAGTTAAAAAGTAACCTTTTTAATTATTCAGAGTTAACTGATGCTCTCAGTTCCTCAAATCCACGTCGAATCCTTGCTGTTATTTCAGGTAGGATAAAGATCGGAACAACAAGAAAAAAAAGATATTTATTATTATTATTATTTATCCACACACTTAGATATATTGAAAAGAGCTTTTATTTGCAAATATAAAACTTATATCAATTGTATAGTTTAAATTTTCCCGCGAAAAATGACGTCACGCGGTATAACCAATTGATGATTTTGGCGATAAATTTCGGGAGTGGGCTCAATGTTTAAACTTTATTCATAAAAAAAACATGTTTCGTATACAATAAAAACATTTTCAAAAGTCAAATGTGCTGTTAAGTTACTAAAGAATCAAAATATCTTTTCATTTTACTTTATATTGTATATATGTAATATACATTTTATATATCTTATCTAATTAAAGCTCAAATCTTGATAACTTAATTCCTAATGAGAAAAAGCATGATTAAAAAAGTCGAAATTACCTGGGAGTCGCCTTTGCCGTTAAAGTAGATGCATGTAAAGTAAACCGGATATAACACTACTATAAGGAAGAATTAAATAAATAAAAATTTATATCATTCTTGATAATCTGACTAGGCATGGAAATTGCCAAAGGCGATGTCGTCTAAAGTTGAACGTCTATGGGATAACTACTCATAAATTCGGGTGCACATCTGCTTTTGAATTATTTTAAAGTATTGTGAATTTTCGTTACTCCTTTTAATTCTTTCGAAGTACTGTGAATTCTTTTAAATCCTTCTGAATTTTTGTTATTCGTTTTTTTAAATTCTTTTGTATTATTTTTAATTATTTTGAACTTTTTTGAAGTATTGTGAATTTTTGTTATTCCTTTGAATTCCTTTGTTATTCGTTTCAATTCTTTTCAAATCCTCTGAATTTTTTAAAATTCTTCTGCATTTCTGCGATTTTTTCTATTTTTTCGAATTCATTTAAATTCCTCTGAATTTTTTAGTATTATTTTTTATTCTTTAAAATTGTTGAAAATTTGTCTTTTTGTTTTGAATTATTTTAAAGTGTTGTGACTTTTTTATTCCTTTGGATTATTTTGAAGCCTTGTAAAATATTCTTTTGATGTGTCGTGAATCTTTTTCATTCTTTTGATTCATATTGAAACCTTGTGAATTTATTTGAACTCTTATGTATTGTTGCGAATTTTGTTTATTCTTTTTCATTCTATTGAAGTCTTGCGAACTGTTTGAAATTCTTTACAATTCTTTTGAATTACTCTGAATCCTTTTATATTTATTAAAATTATAAAAAGTTCTTGTGCACTTGTTTTGATTTATTTTTAACTATTCTCAATTTATTTAAATTTGTTTAAATTATTTGAAACGTTTAACAATTGTTTTCAGTTCTTTAATTTATTTTAAATTGCCATAAATACTTTTAAATTATTTTCAATTCTTTAACATTCTTCCAAATGCTTCTCAAGTATTTAAGATTTTTTAAAAATCTCAGTTTTGATTTACTTTAAATTATTTTGAACTCCTTTAATTTCTTAACTTTTTTTAAAATTTTTTTAATCATTATCAATTTTTTTGAATTTCCCTGGGTTCTGTAAAAGTTATCTAATTTATTAAAAAAAGATTACTTGTTTTTAATTATGTTTCATTGCTTTAAATTAATTTCAATGCTTTTAAATTCTTTTGAAGCCCTGTAAATGTTATAAAATTCGTTTGAATTCTTGTGAGTTATTCAAATTGTTTTTGAAGTCTCGTAAATATTTTTATTTATTTGGAATTTTGTTGAAAAGTTTTGAATTCTTCTGACTCGTTTTAAATTCCTGTGAAGTGTTTTAAATTTCTTCAAATTATTTTGAATACTTAGAATTCTTGAATTCTGTACTCTGCAAAATTTTAAGCCGTTAACCTCTCGGTGAATGCATACAATCATGTTATGCTTACACAATGCTTGCATAAATTGAGAAGGTGTGGAAGAAAATAAACAGCAATAATTATATATAGAGCAAGGAATATAAAATCAAATGCATACATCCATACATTTCGTTAATAAAATCCTCCTTTATTTTCAATTAATTATTGCTAATTACTGGTGGTAACGTCTCCTAAATTAATTATGCCTGCTTTCTTTAGTAGAACTTCTAGAGGTTGCATAACAATTTGAACGTTACGGATTGCAATGATTTAATATTAATTGTATAAACCGTTACGCTTGACGTTATTCAATTATTTGTTCTCTGTGACCGCTCCTTATTTAACTCAAAAAAATTGAAAATAAATTAAATTATTATAAATAATTCAAGAGGAATTAAAGGAATACAAGACAATTGAAAAAGTGAAAAATTATTTATGGAATTTAAAATAATTGAAAGTAAACTAAAAGAATTGAAAAGAAATTATCAGAATTAGGCAGAACTGAAAACAATTGAAACCTATTTATAAGAATATAGAAAAATGTATAATACTTGGAAAGAACTGGAAAGCAATACAAATATTTTTAAACAATTGAAAATAATCTGAAGAGAATTCAAAGTAGTTTAAAGCAATTGAACAGAATTTTAAACGATATAAATAAATTTTAAACAAACCAGAAGTATTCAGCAGATTTAAAAATAATAAAAAATAATTGGAAAGATCAAATAATTCATAACAATGAAAAATAATTTCAGAATCATTGAAAAAACTGAGAAAAAACTCAAAGGGGTTCAGAAGAATTTACGAGGAGATTAAAAGAATGGCTCAAAATCGAAAACAATTTAATAGAGGTAAACAGAAATTTAAAAAATTGAAAAGAAATTGAGGGAAACAAAAAAAATTTAGAATTTATAATAATAAAAAGAAATTAAAAATAACTGAAAAGAATTTATGTGAAATAAAAATAATTAAGCAGAATTGAAATCAATTAAAAACCCTTCACGATAATTCTGAACAATTTATAACAATAGGAAATAGTTGAAAAGCATACAAATTTCAAACAATAAAAAGTGATTTTCTTAAAATTAATATATTAATATTAATTTTTTATAAAAGTATTTGATTATTGTATTTTTATTTAAAAAACTGAACAATTGAAATTTTTAAAAAATAATTTGAAGATTTAAACAAATTGGTAGAAACTCAAAATAACTTACTTTATAAGATTCAAGGCTTTATGAGTGTAAAAGAATTAAAAAACAAATTACAAGATTACAAAAAATTCAAAACAATTGAGAAGAATTCAAAATGATTCAAAGGAATATAAATCAATTTAGGACAATTTTAATAAATTTAAAACAATTAAAATCACTTTAAAAAATGTTAACTGAAAAGAATCTAACCGAATTGAAAGAAAGCCAATAGAATTTAAGATAATTGAAATTAATTAAAAATAATCCAAGGGAATGAAAAAGAATTGAACATCATTCAAAAGAATTCAACACAATTGAGAAGCCTTTAAATGAATTAAAAGACACTCACAAGACTTTAAAATGATTTTAAAAAGTTTGAGAGCTTATAATAATTGTAAAGAATACAAAATAATTCAAAAGAATTTAAGCAGATTTTAAATAATCGAAAATATTTGAAAAAACTTACAATGGAAAAAAATGAAAAAGAATTAAAAAGATTTCAAAATTATTGAAGAGAATAAAAAAAAAGTAACAGAATTCAAACAATTCAAAACAATTAAATACAATTGGCTAGGCTTCAAAACAATGCAACAAAATTCAGAAGACTACTGAAAATGCAAAGCAGTTAACAAAAGTTAAAAATAATACCAAAAAACTCAAAATAATTAGAAAATTTAGAACTATTCACAAAACTTCAAAGTAATTACAAGAAAACAAGATTGACCAGAATTTAAAACCATTGAATCGGACGATGGTCTTCCTTAATTCTGTAAAAAAATGTAGCTTATTCGTTGACAAATAAGGAAATTTTAAATTTGTTTCTGGAAATTCTTTAAATAAAGAATAATTCTTTTAAATTAGAGCAGCACAGAAAAGAGTCACTGTACAAATATTCTTAGTTGACTCCGTAATCAAATTGTGCCGTTTGCTTTAAAAAGAGCCAAACTCTTAACATGTCTATAAAAAAATGATTAAATAATGACTAATTATTGTAAATTTGCAAAGTTGGGTTGGAAAAGACTTATTGAGAAAAGATTCTCGGTTGATTCTGTAAACACATTGAGCCTATTCGTTGAAAAAAAGCCAAACTTTAAATTTGTTTATGAAAATTGTTTAAATAAGTAATGATGATTGTAAATTTAAAGAAGGAACATGAAAAAGAGTCTTCAGAATGACTTTTCTTAGTATTATAGAAAAAATTAATCTAAAAGATATTCTTGGTTAATTTGTTAAACAAATTTAGCCTATTCGTTGAAAATGGCCAAAATCTAAATTTGTAAATCAGTAATTGTGAGAAGTTTGAAAAGAAAGATTCTTAATTATAAAAAGAAACATTCAGAAATGAGCTAAAATATTCATTAAAATAGTAATTATTTCTTGAAAAATAATTACATCCGGATGAAATATTATTATTAATTGCTTAAGCTTTCAAAAAAAGTTTAAATTTGAAAGAAGTCATAGTCGTTGAAAATGTAACTAAAATAAAAACTAAATCAATTTATAAACATTTATAACTTTCATTTATTTATAATAATAAAAAAACAACTTAATCTGAAATTGTATTATTTTTCATATTTATTTCAGGATAACTAAATATTGAAAAAAGCACAGGATGAATTCATTAAAATGTTTTGAGATTAAATGAATGTTAAAAAAATAATCCTCATTTGAATTCTGTATCATCACAGTAACTTATGAGTATATCGATAATGTAAACAGATGCGACAAATGTCGCGACTCGGATATACGATCAGCGCAACTAACTGGACGAGAGATGAATTTTCAATTAATTTGATGATACTTTGAGTAAAAAAATTTGTTGACAAAAGATTTGAACTTTAAGTCAAGTAATTAAGTTTTCCAAAACTAAAATAATTAAATTTTTAGGTAAAAATAATAATTTTCTATTTAAAAAATTTTTTTAACTAAAATAAACAATTTTCAAATAAAATTATAAATCTTTAACTTGAATAGACCAACTCTAAACGAAAACGATGAGTTGTCAACAAAAGAGTTTTGCTTAAAACAAGTAGATTTATTTTCAACAACAAAAAATTTATTTTTAACCAATTCAACTAATTTAAAAAAAGAACGAATTTTAAAAAAAGTTAAATACAGTAGTATAAAGCTACTTTTACAAATTAAGAATTATTGTTATTTAATTTATGTTGCAATTTAAAGGGAAATTAAGCACTCTCTCGAAGAAGTTACCTGCCTTAAAAAAAATGCCCTGACATTTCCGGGTTATGGTGAAAGTTATGAAAAATTGGTGAAACAAACATTTGAGGAAGATAATAATTTTCGTCTAATGCTAATTCAAGGATATTCAATTTGATTTCTGGTGCCATATTTATTACGTTGATTATAGACACGATTAAGGACTTATTTTAAAATTGATAACCTTGCTAAGATTCTTACGTAAGAGAAATGCGAATTCAAGGACACATTAAATTATACATATCTACCCAAATTTATTAGGAGGATTATAGACGAGAGGTACTCATTTTGCAATAATAATTTATAGATTACGCAGCCTCGTAAACAGATATATAATTATGTGTTGTTGACAACAAAATTTAAATAGTGAAGTGTTCCATTCCCAAAAAAAAAATTTTTCTATATGGTATTATCTGGATCTAAGGAATACTTTATAAATTCCAACCACCCTACAGAAACAGAATTCAAAAGAAAAAAATCTTTCCCTTTCTGCCTTGTGACTATCAGTCTTTTTGTGAATTATCCCATAACACTTTTAGTCAATAAGTACCAAGCTTCTGAAGTTTCTTTCTGAAAGTCACCAATCGTATGTTATGTTGATCCAATTGGGACACAGGTAACTCTTTGAAATTCCTTAATTATAGCGACGGCGTAAGAATCAATGACTAGTCCACCAATCCAGCGATTTCACTTCAGTTTAAAAACTGATCTTCTGAAAGCCTATAATTTGGATTTGGTGCTGTCACAGGTTTCATACGAGCATTATACTTTCTCAGCGTCATCAATGTGTCAATGTCAGTCTCATAATAACTCAGCACCAAACCATGAACATACCAAGAACATCCTTGGGTAGTTCTTAGGACGTTTAATGTTAGTCCAATGAATGTCTCTAAGACATCTAATGTCCTGAAAATGTCCTAAAGAAGTCTTAAAGATATAAGACGTTTTCGGAACATCATTCGTGCTGACATTAGACGTCTTAAGAGCTTCCCTAGGATGTCCAAAAATAGTCCTATACTAAGAGATTTTTCATGCAGCGAATCATAATTTTCATTAGACAAAATACTTTGCTAGGTAGATATATTGACAGCACTGGCTTCCTGTTTTGAATCTGGAGTGAATGATGCTTTTGGCTTCAATTTTTCCTGACTCTCCTTTGCCGTCATAAGAGAAAGTGTTTCTTCTGTGATATTAAAATCAGATCTAGAATCTGCCAGGATTGAGGTTTCAAGTTCTTTGTCATCTCGATTAAATTTTATTGGTGCAGTGATATTCGTGAAAACTTTCTTGATTATTCCCTTTACTAAGCTTTTAAAATCTTTTCTTTTAGTGCTTGTATTTTGCTTGTCTTTGATATTTCTTCCAACTTCCTCTGGCTAGTTTATTTTAAACACTGCTGCTTGGTTTGTACTCATCATCTGTATTGTCACTATCTTCAACGTTTCCATTTGAGCAACTGCATTTTGTCTTTCTTTCTTCTTTGTGGTGACTCACATAAAACTTTTCGATCTGGGATAAGAAGTTTTCTTTTTTCTACATCTCTTAATTTAGCCAAGTTGAAGAAACTTGATGAGTGTTTAGGTATGGTCTTAACGCGAAAGAAACTTTCAATGTACGGATTGCTAATTAGTTCAATTTATCGCAAAATAATATTTAACATTAATCCTGTTCAAAATCTTACGTAACGCATTTGAAGTTTTGCTATCAATTTCCTCAAAACGTTTTACAGTTTTCTTTATTCTGCTCAGTCTCTTATTGTAGCATTTCTAGAATTCAGATTGAGCGAATATTCGCTTTTTATTATCGCTCTTTTTTCACCTTCCTCTTTGTCTATTAGCTCTCTCTTTTTCTCCTTTGAGTACTTCTTTAGTTTTTTAAACGTCTTTATGTTTGAAGATGAGTTTAGAATTTTCAATGAGCAATCCACTAAGCTTCTCAAGATGTTGCGCAGCTTCATGGAAATCAGGTGTTATTTAAAACTTTAAGCGGAAGAGAAACTCATCTGCTAATTCCTGGTCAGGTGCCCAATGACAAAATAGATTCAATAATTATGATTATGGAAATGTCAAGATGTCCTCACAATCCATTTCTGATTTTGCTTTTTTCAGTACAGGCAGAGACATCATATTTCGTTTTACTTCCGTTTGTTCTTCGCCTTTCAATTTAAAAAAATTGCATCTTCAGTATGCACGACATCATCCTAGGCAGTTTCATATGTTGAGGATACTGTTGAGGATGATTAGCATACAGGCACTTTGCGTATATCAGGAAATTCATAAATCCTAAGATGCAGCCTCCACTATTAGTTTGTAGACTATTAAAAGCTAATTCAAAAGCTAATTCACAAGAAGATTCCTCATTGTCTTCTTTCTTTGCATCATTATCCTTTTACTCTTCATCGTCACTGTGATAGAGTTGTTCTGTGGCAGATCTAGAAATATTTTCTACATTTGAAAAAAATAATCTTTTAAATTACTATTGACTAAGGTAGACAGCTCTTCAATTCGCTTATCCATACTCGCCAACTGATTATTGTTGGAAGTTGATTACACTCTGCTACCTATGTAAAACTATTCAATAAGCAACTGGTAACGCCGTTTCTTTCTTGTTCGAAATTGATGACTGTCTCCCAGTTGTTTCAGCCTGTTCATTAAAATCCTCTGACAACATCAAGGCTTCCTTCTTCCAAAGTGCTGACTCTCTAGTATCAATATTAGTGCGTACTTCGTAAACCACTTACAATAATTAATTTCTGTGGTACATAGATGCAAATATTACCTAAGTCTTCAGCCCAGAATATTGCAAAAAAGAAACGCTTGGACAAATCATGCATTTTAAAAACAATTTTCATAAACCTGAAAAGAAGAATTTAACTATTTGCCTCTACACCAGCGGCACTGGCGCGTTCTAGAGAATCCAGTAAAATCTAGTAGATCTAGATGCGATCTAGATTGCAAATTCAATACTTATTTTTATAATTAAATAATTCCTGGCATAAAAGCCCTATGAGCTACATTGATAATATTAACAAATTCCAGATTTCTGTAAGAAAAATGGAATATAGCTCGTATATGCTTTACCCTGTCATTAACATTTCGCTTCTACAATATATAATTTGGTAAAGTTTTGAAAACCTTTAAAGAGATGAGACAAATAAAATTAAAGTTACAGGTTTTATTTAAAAAGATTAATTTTGAGCTTAGGAGATTTCAAAATTCGTTAAGCGTGTTGGAACCAGGAGCCAACCTCAAAATTGAATTGTTATTTTACTCTATAAATAATAGAATTACAAATTTTTTCAATCATTAGGGGCTATTCCTGCATTGAATCAAAGTTTTATTCGGAGTGAAAAATTGGTTAATTTCAATAGCTTTTATGTAAAGAGTTTTTTTTTTAAATGCTGGGGTTAGAAAAAAAACACCTTATACAAAAACTATTGGAATTAGCCAATGTTCTACTCCGAATAAAAATTTAATTGAAAAAAGGACTTAGCCCTGATTATCTATGAAATATGGAATTCTAGTACTTTAAGAGTAAAATGAGAAAATCCAGTTTTGAGGTTGGGTCTTTATTCCAACGTCCTTACGTCGAAAAAGAATCTGGAAGATTTTAGGACAATCTTTTTAATTTTTGCAGAATTTAAAAAGAGCAAAAAATTGAATTATTTCAAGAGAAAAGAGTATTCGAACGCACCTGTGTATATATTTTTGGCTACGTTTTTTTCTGTCCATAAATTGTTAAACTGACTGACGAACATCTGATTCTTACAATCCGGTTCCGGACATTGTGGCCAACTTTTTTGGTAGCAGTTTTAAAATTGCATTGCATGATGAAAGCTAAATGATATTGGTAGCCTTGCATAATATTTGAGGTTAGGAAATTTGAGATTTTAATGTACATGAGTACTGTATACATGTCGTACGAAAAGGAAAATTAGTTTCCTAGAAAACCAAACGATAATTCTTTAATTTCTCAATGATTCTCATGCAAATTTTGAGGTTAGGAAATATACGTCTGCCAATTCGAAGGACTATACCGACTATATAATGTATAATCTTAGACATTTATAATTAAAGCAGTTTCTTACACTATTAACACATAAAATACTTATATAGTGACGAATTAAATTAACAAATCTGTAATATGAGACATCACTGACAACATAGGCAACTTTATTTATTCTATTTCCTGCGATTTGAGCACTGCGACAGCGTTGCGGAAGACTGGCGAAAGTTTAAAAGTGGCACGATTATATGCAATAAATGTAATTTTTATCTTTTATTACTTAGTTTTAAAATGACGCCTTCTTTTTTAAAGTCCAAATAGAAGTACTTTCTAGAGCAAAGCTAGATTTTAGACGGAACTTTTATATTAATGTGATGTCAAATTCTGGCTAGCGACATTAGTGGATCTACATAGAACCGCGTGAATAATTCCAGTCTGCCAGGAATTATTTCCAGACGGAAAGAAACTGAAGGAACCAACCGAACGAACTAATACGAACAAACCATCAAACCCACCCAACCCTCGCAAACAACCAAAAACATAAACAAACTAACCTAAACCAACCAACCCGAACAAACCAACCCAAACTAAATTAATCCAAACTAACCAATCCAAGCCAGCCAACTCAAACGAACCAACTTAAACTAATCAACCATAACAAACAAACATGAGCGAACAAACAAAGACGAACCAAAGTAAACGAACCAACCCAAAGGAACTAATACAAGCGAATATGTGTAGAGGAGGCAACGCAGACAAATCGACCCAAAGGAACCAACCCAAATCATTAAACCCATGCAACTGAAGCAACAAAAAAAAAACAATCAAAGTAAATTAACCAACCAACTCAAGGAAGCTAAACCAACGAACCATAGTAAATAAATCCACTTAAACGAACCAACTATCCAAATTAACTAACCAGAACCAACCAACACGAACCAATTCACAACGACCTAATTAAATCTACACAGGCCAACCAACAAAACTAAGCCAAACCCACGAAAACCAACAACAAGACCCAAACAAACTAACACAAACTAATCAGAAATTAACCAACCAATCCAAACTAGCTAAGCCAAACCAACTAGCCCAAACAAACCAAACGCAAATCAATCTAGCTAAATCAACTAACACAAACATAGCAACCCGAAACTTCAACCAAAATACATTCACAACAAACTAACTAAATCCACCTAAACCAACAAATCCAAACAAACTAACTCGAACAAACCAAGCCAAACAAAATGAACCGAAACTTACTTACCCAAGCGCACGAACCTGCATCAATCTTTTTCTTCTGAGCTTGATACGGAGGTCTCCGTTTCCAAACATATTTACTTTTTTTTTAAACTATTCCTGAAATATATGCTTTTCTTGGGAAGAAATCGAAAATTAATTGTAATCCTTTCTCTTAGATTTTAACATAACAAATGAGATGATGTGTAAACACCCAAGATGATTACAATTAAATAAAAATTTTTGAAACTGGTCTTGCAATACAGACTTTTTGACAAGAAATCGAAAATTAATCGCAATCTAGTCTCTTAGTTTCCAAATTAAAAAATGTTAACTCATAAAAAAACTTTTCAGCGTTTACACAATAAAATAAAAAATTTTTTTTGAACTCGTTCTGCAATCCAGACTTCTGTAATATTCTCTTTGAGAATCTGTAACGAGAGGTGAGTTCGACAGGTTGATAGATCTCCGGATTATAGCTAATTAATAGCCGCATGTGCTTCCGATTTGCTGGCAATGTGTCATTGAGGCTTCCAAGAAAAAAAGAGAAGCAGTGAGGTGCACCTGTTAGGATCGACGTCAGCTTCTACAGGTGTTCACCCTGCACGTTGCATGGGAACCTAGCGGTATTTATAGTCGGTATGAATTTCAATTTTACCTTTAGAGGGCTTACAGATAAGGCCTTTAGGCAGCTAATTGTTACAGGTTCTATTTTGATTATTCGGATTACCTTTTATTTGAATTTTTCAAACGATGTTCCGAGTTTATAAAATTTTAAGACAGTGCTTTTCGACTTCGATACATGCATCAGGGCGAGTCGTCAATAGAAAATTATAGAAAAGAATTAAAAAGAATTCCGAAGGATTAAAACTAATTCGATAGAATTTAAGAGGATATTAGAAATAATTTCAAATAACAATTTAAAGAAAATCAAAAGAATTGAAAATAATTTTTAAAAAATCAAAACAATTTGAAGAATTAAAAATAATTCAAAAGAAGTTAAATAAATTGCAAAGAGTTTAACGGAATTTGAAAGCATTTTCCAATGTTATAAAGGATTTTGAAGGAGTTTTCAGGGGTGGATGAGGGGGTCTACAATTTGAAAATTTATCTTTACGTAATAAATAGACGTTCCCTGATCAGGTTTATAAATTTGTTAAAGAACGGTCTCTG